>NC_070603.1:61579438-61882468 GCF_027172205.1 Podarcis raffonei | reverse complement strand
AGCTCAGTGTGGTTTATTTTTGTCCTGTCTTATCAAAGCGCACCTGAAAGCATCACATTCAGCAACATTATTCTCTGCTGTACACAAAAGAATACCACCTTGTAGCTGATGGCAATGCTTAGACACGTAATTCAAGAAAAGACTTTAAAAAGACAGTCACAGATGCAGCATTGTATGATGAGATTATCCCAATGTTCATTACTGTGGGGCTTAGGAAATTTTCATACCACTATAGGAAACCAGGACTTCACTCTCTGGACAAAGGATTATATGTCCAATATGATTACTCTGTATTGCTACTCATAAGCACTTAATTACATCTTCACAAATAAAAAATACTATTCACTTTGTATCCTGAGTCGGTTTTTATCTCTCAATCCATACTATTTACATTTCAGTTCCCTGGTTCTTTAAATGGTGTTCTGGATTGTTTGGGATTGTTGACAGGCTGCAATTTCTGATGAAATTATTTCTGTGTGCAGGTCCTCAAAAGGGAACTTTTATAAGAATGTATAAGCTGATTTTGTATTTAAAATATAACCAAAACTGTTACTTCTTCTCCTTCTCCTCCTTCTCCTTCTCCTTCTTTAAACTGAATGGATGTTATCTATTTCAAGAAAGATGAATTCAACAGATGTGGGAGCTAACATTAAATTCTTATTGCCCAGTGGTCTAACTACCAACAGCAACCTTGGCTGTTTATGCTGATGGCTAAAGTGTTTGGGTAGCATGTGGCAGAGATTTTAGTTTATTTTATTGCAAAAAGCAAAAGGAAGGCAAAAAGGCACAAAGTAACCTCACTCACCCCAGACAAATTTCCCATAGGCAGTATGTGCATAGTATCCACATGCTACCAGAATTCTCCCCTCAGTCAAGGACAGCACACATGTACTAGCCAGTGCCCAACTATGAACAAAAGCATCTGGGGGAGAGGGAGAGGGTGACCTTTGCCCACCTATGTCCCACAGATCCCCACAGACTCAAAATGCATTTGCGAGTGTTGATGCCATAGGCTGAGAGAATGTAAGAAGCTGCTGTCCAGGCTCCCCAAAACATGAACGAGGGCTTTTTGATCTCTGCGCATACGCCTCCTTGTTGAAAAATAGCAAAGGAAACATCTGTAGCTGCTGCTGCTGTCCAGAATGCCTTAGGTGAATTAGGATAATGGGCCCAAGTCCTCTGAGACCTGTCAGAGGAATGTGAGGCGATGGAATGTCGCGAGGAGCAAAGATGGAGACAGCCAACTTGCCCCATACTTATTGACATCAGGCAGGCACCCTCACAGTCCTCTATTCAGCACCTGCTTAAAATATTTTTGCTTCGGCAAGCCTTCCCAGCCACATTGAAGTGGAGATTAAAACCTGTATTTTCTGCCGATCTTTTGAATGTTTTTAAATACCTGTTTTTAACAGTCTTTTATTGATAATTTTCATGTTTTATTTTTATTGTTTGTAAGCTGCTTAGAGGTTTTACTACAATCAAGCGATATATTAATTTTGATAAATAAAGTACCCCTGTCCGAACAGTTCCACCTTGCTGAAGAAAAGCTGTATTTTAAAGTCCTTTGCCAAGGCATTTCCAGAAGCCTTTCTCAATGGTCCGGAAGAGCCTCAGACCCAGAACCTTCTAGAACAGACATGTTTAAAGTCCATTTCAGAGGCCTAATCTGGCCCACCAGTCAGTTTAATCCGGCCCCTGTGGCAGTTTCTTTCCTGGGGTAAAATCCTAAAAAAAGGTCAACTTTGGTTGGCCCTTTGGTTGGCCCCCATGGCCCTTCATTTTATCAAATCTGGCCCTCTTTGGAAAAAAATTGGACACCACTGTTCTAAAAGAACAAGAAGGTTTGTCCTTGTGGTCCACTCCAATGATGGAGAGTGCACAGAATTACGAACGAGGGTCCCAGTGGCTGCAACACCACAATGTTGCTTTGTGCTGAAGGTTGGGGTCAACAGCACTGGCAGCCTTCAATTTGTAGCAGCCAGTTTGGGAGAAGAGGGTTGACCTGGCGGGCTCCATGGCTCCATGTTCCTTGCCAAAGGTCAAACACTATGGCAGGTGTTGTTTAATAGGTCCGAACATCACATAAGGAGAGCTGGGTTGGCTCAGTGGGAAATGGCACAAAAATTGCTGCATCTGTGACCTTCTCAAGCACCTTGCAAGTGTCAGGAATCAGCTTTCAAATGGACTTTGTAGCACAGCTTCCCAGCACAATACATGAGCAAGCACTTTATTTCCAAAGAGAGAAATATTATTAACTTCAAAGGAAGGAAGCAAGAAGGCTGATGAGTTTGAGAAATTTAAACTTGAACATCAATGCTTTTTTAACATGCATAATGCTCACTTTCTTTTCCTCTCACATAGGTAATTCTTCCAAAGACAGCAAAGCCCGACCATGCCATTCCTTCAGTGAGGCAGGCTCAAAACAAGATTTTCTTTGAACAACTTGGGAGCTTACATTAAATACATTGAATTAACTGTCGAAATAATCGCGCAGAACTTGAGGAGCCAAAAGATTAAATGCCACGTTATTTCTTTGCCTTTCATTTGTCTCAGCCAAAAGGGGATTTATTGCTGATTCTAAAATCCATATTTTAAATGAAACCCAAATAATCTTCTGTTGACACTGTCCATATAAAAAAGGATTATTATACAACACAACCCCTCTGTCTGCAAATATGTAGGTTAAATAGAAATAGAAAAGTAAATGCATCTCTTGGTTTCTATATGGACTCCACAAGGCAAATGTTGATTTTGACCTTTTGTTTTTCTGCCTACAATTTTGCTGTTTACTAAAAAGCAATATTTATTGCCCTCAGTCAATATTTGGGATCCAGTGGCTTTTTATATAGCAGACAGATGAAGAATTGGAAGTTCTTTATTTTATGAATCTTATTTTTCTATCTCTTTTAACCTGTTTTCTATTTATTTATTTATTTATTTCTATTTCTTTCTCTACCCCCACTTTTGTGTTTTTATTGTATCTAGATAAAAGTTTTGTATTTTTCTCTATAAATCTTAATAAAAATTATTTTAAAATATATTTGGTATCTAATGGCTTTAAATACCCAGGTTTAAAATATTTGTAATTGCCTGATTGCTTCTTTAACATTCTTATTTTAAAAACTTACATGCAGTTTCATATATCTTTATGCACAGCTTGCTGTATGTTGTAATAATTTTAATTTGGTTTGACCAGTTTCGGTTGTTCTCAGAGAAAAATGTATGTATGTTGCATAAGAAACAAGGAAATGCCTCTTTTAGACTAATCTTTGGCCAGCCAAACTTTTGTAATGCACAGACCATTTCAACAATAATCCTTAATGAAAAAGCCCAGAGCCAGAAAATCTTGTTGAAATCAATGGGACAACTTACAGAACATATGTAGGTCTCACTGATTCCAACTTGTCTAATCAGCTAACTTCCTCTAGGTCAAGGCCTAAGATAACAGAGCAGAGCAAGTTTGAGCATGCTTAATGGTACTATCTACATCCCATTAAAGACAGTAGTAAATATCCCCATTGCACTTAATATCTGTAAATTTGTGAATCTGTAAATCACTTTAAGAGCATAAAACATATTAACCGGTAAAGAATTATGGGCTGTGATAAATGTGTTGGTATGTGAAAACGCTTGCATTCCTGTAGACTAAAAACAGTGGTATCACAATGCTGCTAGACTGGAAAGTGAGGATATCCTAAATTCACTGCCAGCTTCAGTTTAGACTGCTGAATGCTTAGAGGAGCCTTTCCCAACCTTTGGTCCACAGATGTTGTTGAACTACAACTCCCATCATCCCTGACCACTGGTCCAGCTAGCTAGGAATGATGGGAACTGTAGACCAACAACACCTGAGGACCCAAAGTTGAGAAAGGCTAGTTTTGACTATTGAGGCTGCCTAGGTGCACCACTGTAGTAGAGTAGCTCTTGCTTCAACAGATTAGTGTTCTCAATTGCACATTCCCCCGCCCTGTGCAGTATCACAGCACTGATAATCATACATCTGTTCTGAGCATGTTCAGAGCTGTTTCCTTGAGGGCCACACCTAAAGAGCCATGCCCCAGAAATGTGTTGGTCCCTGAACCAACGTAAGAGACTTTTCAGTTTAGTTAGGTGCTAAGTATTTGTACAATTGCAATGTTTACATGTCCACAGTATCCAGAAGGAGGGTGGGAAGAAAGCCAGAACAATTTGACCACACCTCCATGACCTCCTAGCAGCCCTGCCAGGTCCAGTAACCACCAACTGCCTCTTCTCCCAAGTCAATGGGTTTAGGATTGTAGCCCTTGTGAAATTATGCCTCCTTCAACCTGAACTGGTATAAAAATTGATATGTGTACCATCTTGGTTGCATGGGTTTTTTTGAGTAGCTTCTGTTTCCAAAAACAAACTGCTTAATTAATGTTTTGCAGCCTTTGTTCTTTCATTTCTTTCCTGGATAGTGTTTTTACCCATTTCTCATATTCTAGTCACAAAGCCTACATGCCTTTGGCAGGCTGTTATGCACTGAACCCATCAGCGAATAAATAATCATAAACGGTTACAGAAATGTATTCAGGAAATGCTTTATTGGATCTAATTTATTCCACATTATTATTTATTATGCCAATAAATAAAACTCAAACAGCACAAGGGACCACAGTGGATTAGCTGATGCACTTAGTGCCCATTAGTTCTCATAAGCTGTTATTGAAAAGGCTAACATTGCTTTTGGAAGCATAAAATATAATTGCTCTTTTAAAGAAACTTTTTAAAAATAAAACTATTTTGCCTCCTCCATAGCTGATGTTCAATACGCTTCTGCTTTAAGCCCCTGACTTGGAGCTATATAATACACCTCAACACAAACAACACCCAGCATGTCCCAAATGAACATCTGAATTGGGAAGCATACTTTTTGTCTAAGCTGGGAAATTTTCCTTAACAGCCTTGGAAGAAGCAAGGATTTTAAGCCATTGTTTGAAGTAGGTTCAGGATTCTAGCTTGCTGTGAAGTCTTCTTATTCAGGTGAAGTGGGGGACTATAGTTAATGGAAAACTTCCTGGTTTGTTCCCAGCTTGCAGGGAGGAGAAGAGAAAAGGGTTTCCATGTTTGGCCAAAAGACGCAGCTTATAAAAGCCAAGATAGGGTTGTCTGTACTCATCCAGAGGAATGGTGCCCAAGGATGAGATGTTGGTCCATCTAGTCCAGACAACTGGGGGATGAGAAAGGAAGACCCTCTGTGTGTGATGGAAAAGTACACTTCCCAGCTGTGGTTGCTTCTTCACCCAAAGTGACACTGCTGAGAGCTTGATAAAATCCAAATCTACTTAACTACAAGTAAGCCATGAATAGGGATAGGGGAGGAAGTTGATCTGGTTTGCATTTACATAGAAATGTAGATATACTGGTGAAAATAGCATAGCAAAATACATTATGTTGGGGAAAATGTGGATACTAGGGGGAATGTGCTTTGTAAAAATGACTATATTAAGCAAAATTGCATTAAAAAGTTGTATATTAGGAGAAATCACACTTAAATGCTGATGAGGACATTTAATTTGTTTTAAAACCACAGACTGGTGTGGAAATGTAGATTGGAAAAATGAGAAACCAAGAGGAACTGAAATTGACTGAGTCACCCATCCCTAGTCAGTTAATAGGCAGAAGCTCCACTAACAATTCTCAAAATGCTTGTACAGCTCTAGTATGCTGTTCTCTGGGCAGTGGAGCAGACTCGGTACAGGGACTGGCAAAGCAGCTGTGCAGTTTGCAATGCACATGACAGGTTCACTGAGGCTGAGATTCTATGCACACTTACTGCAGAGTCAGTTCCATTGACCACAGTGGGACTTACATCTGAGTAAACATGTATAGGATTGTGCCTTGGTAAGCCCTTCCATCTGAAACTACTCTAGCAAAGCAACCGCTTCTTAATACAGCTGCGTAGGAGCGTAAGGAGAGTCCTGCTGGATCAGGCCAATGGCCCATCTACCCAGCATCCTGTTCTCACAGTGACCAACCAGATCCTGATGGGAAGCCCATAAACAGCACAGGACTGTCCTAAGCATCCTGTTCTCACAGTGCATAGCTGTCAACTTACAGATTTGAAAATAAGGGACCAGCAGCCTCGAAAATAAGGGATCAGCAGCCAAAATAAGGGATTTTCCGGGCACAGGTATGTTCAACTTCTGAGCCCCTCTGAACCAAAGGCAGAAAGCCCAGCCAGCAGCCAAATGAAGCCTCATCAATAAGGGACAGCAGCGGGACATGGCGCTGGGATAAGGGACTGTCCCGCCAAATAAGGGACACTTGACAGCTATGTCACAGTGACCAACCAGATCCTGATGGGAAGCCCATAAACAGCACTGGAGACGTGAGATCACCAGATCCAAATTCCCTAGTGAAGAACATCGGCTTGTTCAAATACTCGTTCCTCTAAAATGTCTTCAAACAACGTACATTTTCCATGATGGTTCCCTTTACACCCTTACATCATTCATGCAATTTCTCTTTTGAATGTGCTACAGTAACTTTCATAAAGGTCCTCCATTTTTAAATTTGGCCTTTTACATTTTCTTCTTACACCCATGTATTTTCAGTAATTATGGATCAACGTGTAAAAAGCTTCTATCTCACAAATGGTACATTTTTTTCCAGACCAACTCAGAAAAGTGAGGTGAAATGTATGCCTTGCTGCTCTGCAATTACATTTGGCTGAATAACCTGCCTGTCCTTATAAGAAATCAATAGCTTCATTACAGACTGCACTGTTTTAAGACTAATTGGAAGTTTAATATTTGTATAAGTCTGTAAGTTTCTTCATTAAACCGATGCTTCGTTTATTCACTCTGGAAGTGCGGCAAGAAAATACAGCAAGATGACTGCTAAGCAAACACAAATGGATCATTATCAACAAAGCTGTCAGCACACACTCTAGATCCAACACTTCTCATAGTACAGTGTCTGTTTTCTATTTTACTATTGCCCTCTCCATTTGACCCTATATTTTGCAGGGTCCTCAGCTATGTGTGCAATATTATGTGCATAAAAAGGTAAAGGTAAAGGACCCCTGACAGTTAAGTCCATTTGCGAACAACTCTGGGGTTGTGGTGCTCATCTCGCTTTACTGGCCGAAGGAGCCAACGTTTGTCCGCAGATAATTTTTCCGGGTCATGTGGCCAGCATGACTAAGCTGCTTCTGGCAAAACCAGAGCAGCTCACAGAAACACCATTTACCTTCCCGCCGGAGCGGTACCTATTTATCTACTTGCACTTTGAGGTGCTTTCGAACTGCTAGGTTGGCAGGAGCTGGGACCGAGCAACGAGAGCTCACCCTGTTGAGGGGATTCGAACTGCCGACCTTCCAATCGGCAAGCCCTAGGCTCAGTGGTTTAGACCACAGTGGCACCCATGTCCCATTATGTGCATAGATAACCTTCACGAGTGCACCATCCCATTCCCTCTCTTCATACGTTCATACCCACATATATGTAAAGTGACTAGCTCCAATCTCTTGCCTTTCTTTTTTTTATAAAAAAAATAACAACACTCTTTCAGCTGGATTTTTTCCTCTTCCGTCTTCTGACATTGCATTATTTTTGCTCACTCTTTTTTTGTCCTTTACTTTCTAGGCAGCAATATCGATTCCCCCCTCCATAATCCCTTTTCTGCCTTTGATACCATTCATACCCCTCTTTTCTTCTCATTTCTTTTTTACCTGATATTAGGTTTGTGGTTTTGCTTTTAGCTCCCATCCCAGTCTTGGTCTCTCTGCTCTGTCCTTTTAAGTTCCAGTTAGGGTTGCCACCTTTGGTCAGGCAAAATACAGGACAGGTCACGGGGTTTTTTTGGGGGGGGGGAGACAACTAAAAATTACTTTAACTGGTGCAGAAATGACTTCAAAACAATCCATTACAATGGCACACATTAGAAATGAAACTATTATTACACCCTACATAAATCTCATTTCCATGACTGTATCATGAATACAGTCAAGGAACAAGAGTTTGAGCTGACTCACCACCACCATTGCAAGGAAGGAGTTTTCGGGGCAAGCGCACTCACGTTTTAGCTGCTCCCCTGTGCTCAGTGAATTATTTTTCTACTGATCTTGCTCTTTGGCTTTTCTTTGCTCCCTGTGCATGGCAAACTCTCTTGCTTTCCGAATCTGACCCACCCACTGCCTCTGCGAGCGCAGAAAAGAATCTCTCTCCACCAGCACTGGAGCAGGCCTGTGCTGCTGCACCCCCCTACTCTCTGTCCCCCACTTACCTCTGCCCAAGCACCCCCCCCCCACAATTAGATGGAAGGCCTATCCTGCTTCCCAGCTGGATGATTCAGGAGGACCTGGCCATACGGGCTTGTCTTCAGTGGTTAGGGATGGTGGCCAGCAGCAAAGCCCCAGGGCCTTTAACTCTCCAAACAGTGAAGCCTTGGATAAGGGGCTGTTGGGGTGTCTTGGGATGCACCAACTGGGAAACTGTGATTATACTGCCTAGAAAGGACATGTGTAGTTGTGGGTTTAGTCCCATACTTAATGCTGAGCCTCCATGGACCATGGGTAGCTGCACTTTGTTTATATTGTCCTCAACTGGAACTTGGTTTTGAAGTTATTCTCCCTACAGAGTGGATGGAGCACAAAACATTTAACATACCTTTTTCACAGGGCTTCCCCACAGTCATGATTCACTCCACAAGTGATAGCATTGGACCTCTTGTTTCCTGCTTGGCAGGGGGTTGGACTCGATGGCCCTTGTGGTCTCTTCCAACTCTATGATTCTATGATTCTTGATGAATTGCAATTAAGCAGTTTTACAGTACCTTCATTCTTGGAAGCTGAAGTGTCCTGGGCGGCAGAAATATATCTCCCTGCCAGCTGGTGGTTTGTTTTTTTAAAAAAATATTATTTAAAAATACCATTTCTGGTATCAGATTTGTTTCTGTTTATTCTTTTGCATAGAGATGGTTTGTTTGGCATACACAGAAAGCAGACGTGTTCTGCTGGCAGATGATGCCCTGTATCACACTGGAAGGTGAGCAGGCGATGTTGTCATCGTCATAATCGTCATCATTTTATTTGTATGCCGCCTTTCCATAGTTAAAACTGTGCTCAAGGTGACTCACAACATGACAAGGTTTACACAATCGCAAACATAACAAAAGTAATAAACAATAAATAAAACATATCAAAAAGTACACAACCAAACTGAAACAATTTCCTCATGAATAATAAGATCTAAAAATAAAGATACAGAAATCAATATCATTAACTTACAAAAAACCAACCAACCATCTTAATACCAAAGCCTAGGAATGTGTTCAGCAGCTTTTGTAGCTGGAGTCAGTCAGGGCCCTTCCCTCCCAGGCCAGGAGGAAAAGGCCCGTAAAGCAGGCAGCAGGTTTTCCAGGACTCCCAGCCAAGATGTTGTGGTTCTGAAGATTAAGCTATGTAACTGTGCTGCCAAGGTAGACATAGGGACAGGTTTTCTAAAACAAAGTCCAGCAGCCTATTGTTCCTTAACTCATAGGCTCACAATTTTGATCCATCTTCACCTAGAAATTATTATTTTACTTAATGCTATAACAAATATGCTCCTTATTAAAAAAAATAGCTGGTGTTATTATTAGTTGATAATACTTCATTTGCTCAAGGTATTAACTGCAGGCTAATTTTCAAGACCATTTGAGTAACAAATTACATGTCTCGCATAAAAGTGCTTCTGTTCAAAGATATTTGAACATTGCCTACTAAGAGCTGAGTCCACACACCTCTTTAATATGCTACAAAGCTTATGTCCTGCTTGTTCATGTCTGGTTTTTGTGAAGGAATCTATAAAATGCTTTCTTCCAGTGGCTGATCATCCATGAGTAAGGAGTCCTGGGCTCTGTAACTCCTTCAGGTTTGTTCTCTGAAGGTCAAGTTACCAAATCTGTGATTGTGGTAATAACATTCAAAGGTTCTGTTTCAATAATTCCAAGCAGCACCCTGTGGGACAGTGGGACACGGAGTGTCCAAGAATGCGGTTATAAATTCCCAGAGCTTCTAAAGATAGATAGGTGTGGGACAGTTCACACACCTGAAACATAATTCATTGTAACCTGTAATTATTATTACTTCTGGGGCTTAAATACAAGGTGGTCCAAAGAAGGATTCCAAATCACCAACTAAACAAACATTGGAGGAAAATATTGCTAGCCTGGGCTGAAATTAAAATCTGTTGTAGTTAATTAATTGGAGCAAAAAATCAACAAGGGATTGATAATCATGTATTTATTTCAAGCCTGTTATTGATTTGAAATGGAAATAAACTTGCAGGCAACTAATGAAAAACTGACAACATAAATCCTTCTTTTATTGTACGTGTGTGTGAATGAGACAGTAGTGTGCCAATCTAACTTAAATGCATTTGAGATTGTTATTCTCAACTCCAGTGACCTTTTCCTTTTCTCTGCTCTTCCTTTGCCTATTAAAATTATCTCTGTGATTTAAAACTGAATGAACCAGATAGGAAAATATTTTAGTGACTAGTTGCTAAGAATAAAATGTATGTGGCTGATATACTTAGAGGCCTTTTTGTCTCCACTGTCAACTTCTGTAAATCAGCACTGCTATGGACTAACACAACACACTGTCCAAATATTGCTGAGGTAAGTTGGCATGCTGGCGACACTCTTTAACAAGTGTCAATTCATTATTTATTCCTCCTGCAGACACTGCAGCTGCATTTGGTGTGATAATTCCATAAGGAATTCCAGGGTCCATTATAATTTAGCATCTCCATTTGTGCATTCCTATTACAGGGTGTTAATGAAAAAATATCTATTGCCGGGCTCCTTGTCTGCAGTAACACATCCTCTCTCAAGCACTGTCTATAGTGCATTCCTGTCATTGGTAAACCCAAACTAAACAGTGAAAACCACGTTTTCCATATTAAACAGTAGGTCTTACTTACATGACTAAGCATGCATAAGCTTGTGCAGTTAGGCTCCCACACCAAGGGAGATCTGGAGTGATCAGTTTCCTTAAATGCACTTCATGATCAACATCTTCACCAACACTGTGGAAATTTCCACCAGGCCGCCATAATCTTTATGCCTATTGGTCTACCTGTTGTGATTATCCATTGCATAGTGAGGTACTGCCTTTTCCCCTACTTACGTTCTGCAGAAAATAAAATTTGTACCAGATGGGATTTGACTGCACACTATCCCATGTATGGGACATCAGCTGTACATTCCACACATGAAATCTGCATTGGATGTAATATGACTCCATCTCATTTGTGTAATGTAATAAACCTTGTGGACTAGATCAGCTGTAGAAGCTCATAAGTATATTCCTCAAAAATGCCCAAAAGAATACAGCAAGGTGCAGCTAGCAGAGATCTCCCACATGTTCTCCCTTCCTGGATGAATTCCAAGAGTGGGGACACAAGAACACAATGTTCACTCCTTCACTGACTTGTTTTGGGTTTTGCTCGGAATTTGTTTTCTCATTATGGTGATTTCCCACCCCACATTTATTCCCATTCCCATAATGAAATTATGTGATGTCGCTGCTAGTGTGCTTGCTCACTGGAGCTGTTTTTGCTTGCTTGGTCAGAACAAGGGTTCTTATTGTGAGGATGGCCTGCAATTCCTAGGTCTTGCTGTTTTAATTCCTCCCTCTCTAGTTCTAGTATTGAAAACAAACTTGTTGCAATATGAGTATCTGTGATATGAGTAAGTAAGATATGAATCATCACACAGCAGGAGGAGTTAGAGTTCAGATTGCAATGTCTGATGATGCTTGTACCCCACCCATCTGACAGAGTGGGCCCCGTCACTCTGGGCGACTTCCAAAAGAATATAAAAAAACACAACAAATCACCTGACATTTAAAACTTCTCAATACAGGGATACCTTCAGATGTCTACGGAAAGCTATATAATTGTTCATTTCTTTGACATCTGGTGATGGGAGGTCGTTCCACAGGTGGGTAGGTGCCACTACCAAGAACCACTCTCTGCCTGCCTGGTTCCCTGTAACCTCACATCTCACAAGGAGGGAACTGACAAAAGGCCCTCAAAACTGGGCTGAACAGTGAGGGTAGAGACGCTCCTGTTATGTACTGAAGTTCTCACCCTGGGCTAGCAGGGGGATACTGTAGATAGTTATGCAAATGAAGGATCGAAAGTGACGTTCAGTGATGGGATAGTTTGTATGCAAATGAAGGATCGAAAGTGACGTTCAGTGATTGGATAGTTTTAGAAAGTTGCTACAGTTACGTTGTTCTAGAGCTCAATATAAGCAGACTGACTGAGCTCTTCAGTCAGTTCTTTTCTGGCCTCTGAATAAACAAGAGCTGTTTGAAGAATCGCTGTGTCATCTGATATGTTCACCCACAACATAACAGCTCCTTCAGGTAAAATGTCTCTATTCCCACAGACTGAAATGAGGCTTAGAGAAAAGCAGATTCCCAATAAAAGCTGAATTGAGCAGCTCTCACTTTCCTGTTTTCCTCCAGTGAGCCCTAAATGGAATGACTAAATAGGCAAATGCAAAATTAAAATTGTCTGCTTATAGGTCACCAGAAAATGCTCAAAGGTCATGACAGCAAGGGTACATTTAACACACCACATGTATTATTAAATACCCTTTGAAAATGAGGAATGGAGATACCAGCATTGTGAATCAAGCTGGTGTTGCCTCCTCTTGTCGTTGGTATCTCAGCGCTGCTCATGGGCACTTTTTAAAATAAGAGCTCAAAGTGGGCTCAGTGCTTTTGTTTTCCTTACAATTAAATGCCATTTTAATCAGGGAAACAGTGGACTGAAATAGTTCCCATGCAAAACTGCTTCAACAGCATGGGACTGGGGAGGAAGAGGACAAAACTGCTGCCTTACAGGCTTGCAATGCATTACCTGAAGGTGAAGATGCATCTAACCTGCTGAAGCTAAACAGGTTTGGATCTGTTTAGTTCCTGGATGGGAACTAAAGGGGTCTGGAAACCAAGCCTTATGAGGAATGGTTGAGGGACCTGGGTATGTTTAGCCTGGAAAAGAGGGGACGGAAAGGAGATATGATAGCCTTCTTCAAATATTTCAAGGGCTGTCACATGGAAGAGGGAATAAGCTTGCTTTCTCCTGCTCTGGAGGGTAGGACTCAAGGCGATGGTTTCAAGTTACAAGAAAGGAGATTCCCACTAAACATCAGGAAGAACTTTCTGATGGCAAGAGCTATTTGATAGTGGAACAGACTCCCATGAGAGGTGGCAGAATCTCCTTCCTTGGAGGATTTCAAGCAGGGGTTGGATGGACATCTGTCATGGATGCTTTAGTTGAGATTCCTGAATTGGACTAGATTACCCTCAAGGTCCCTTCCAACTCTACAGTTCTGTGATTCTATTTAATGGATGTTAATGTTTTATTTTATAATGTATTTATGCATATGCTCTTCAGTGTGAGCCACTTGGGGACCTGTTTGGTGGCAAATGACTAATATGTGCAATAAATAAGTAAAATAAGGTTTGGTGTAGAGTGGTTTTTTTGAACCTGGACTTGTGGTTAAGCTCTCTTATCACTAACCACAGGCTTTAGCCAAGACACTTTCACACAGTCCCAATCAGCCATAGTTTACAGTGCTTACAGTATCATGTGAAGCAGGTAACTGAGACTCAGTGATACTCGGGGCTCTTTTTCTAGAAAAAGAGGTGCAGGAACTCACCATGAACACCTCCCTGGTTCTCTTAGAATGGCAATGACACCCACCTGAGAGGCGCCAGAACTGAATTCCATTGAGTTCCAGCTGAAAAAAAGCCATCGGATACATAATTTTGGATTGTGGCCTATGTTTGGGGGGAAATACATAGTTGCAACACTGACATCTTAAATTTTGAGCCATCTGTTTTCAGACGGAAATGGTTTCTAATAGTGTATGTATTTTCTTACCCTTTAATGAGCAAAACAGTTCTGAGCTACGTAATACTCATTTCTTATCTATTATTATCACCTTGCCTTTGAATGTGAACTCTTTTTTCTATTCTTTTTGGCTTTATCTATCATGTACTTTCACAGGAGAAAACAATGAACATCAAGTAGAGAGAGCAGACGTTAAATAAATCAACCAACAGAGGGAGAGTCCATATGAGTCGACAGCTCCACAGCATGCTCCTGACCCGAGGGGTTTCAGATCAGCAGGAGGCACAGCTGGAGCAGATGCTCATGGTTTGTTTAGTCAAATGTCATGAATTAAATGAAAATATGCAAAAAAAGAAAAAAGTAGGTTATATAGGTTTGAAAATAAAGCCTATTTTCCTTTGGGTGGAGAAAACTCATTTTGGATAAATCCTGATACCCCTATTTTTTATTTATTTCTTTTTAAAAAATTGCCGTCGCCCAAGCCCAACAAGAACATGTTGCATTAGTCACATTGTAGGAGGGGCTTGTAAATATGTGCCAACAAGCCTGTCTCAAGTCCATCATTCTTCAAGTGTACACACACACACACACACACACACACACACACACACACTACCCTCCTGATCAGAAAAACTGCTGATATTTTTTGTGTATACCACCATGATGTTTTTCTTATTTAGTTATTTGGTTATTAAAATTGCACCCCTCCCTTCCTCCCTGAGGAGCTCAGGGTGTTAATTTAAATTAAATAAAGACATATTTAAAATGTTTGAAAACAATTTAGAACATCTAGAACATCAAAAACATAAAATAATAGCAATCACATACCCACACAGTTATGTCACACTTGCCTTGGCCAGTATATATGAGCCATCAAATGCCTGGGTAAATGGAACTGTTTCTCTGAAAAGTCACTGATGAGGAGACAGATGCATCTCAGCAGGGATTCAGCCATTCCACAAATGGGGAACCACCAAGAAGGCCTTGCCACAGGGGAATGCCAACTGGGCATCAACCAGAGGTGGCACTACCAGCAGAGCCTCCCCTGCTGATCATAGGAATCATAAGCTGGCAGTTTAGAAATACCCTAATAAATAAGCAAAAAGGACTGCTGTTTGCGGGGGGGGGGTTGTTTAGGTGGCTTGTTGCTGTTGATTTCTTGTATCTTTATTTTAGATTTTGTTGTGAATTGAGTGGAAATTGTTCAGTTTGGTTTTATATTTTTTTAAATGCGTTTTTTGTTTTTTACTACTTTTGTTATGTTGTAGTTATATAGTTTTTCATATTATAAGCTGCCATTAGCATGGTTCGGACTGTGGGAAGGAGGCATACGGTAAAATTATTTCTGTCTCCACAAACACCTAGCGGAGACTAATTCATTCTAAAACCTCCATCTTTAGGGTCTAAATGCAGACTTCATAGTTTCCATATCCTGCCTAATTTTTGCACTTTTGTGTTCCCCATCTCCCCAGTCTCTGTGGCGCCATATTCCACTGTTGAAGGCAGTATGTTTCTGGATACCAGCTATTGAAAACGATAAATGAGGAGAGGCCACTAGTTCTCTTGCTGGTTTCCCACAAGCAACTGGCTCGCCACTGTGAGAACAGGATGCTGGACCATATGGAACACTTGCCTGACCAGGGCTATTCTGATGTTCTGATGAAGAGTTCTGCAGAACTGTAAAGCAAGTTCACTATTTTGTGATATTTTAGTTGTTGCTAGGTATTTCCTTTTGGTTTAACAGAATTTGTATACTATGTAACTGCTGACAGAACATCTAAATGGTTTAGAGTTTTGATTTACAATAAAGGCATTGCCCAACTTTGGATTTTGGAAGGTTTTTTAAAAAAACTTTTTGAAATGTTATTTTTTTATAACTTCGATTAGCTTTGCACCCTAATTAGCAGCCCTGGAAGCTCTGTACCTTTAATTAGCTGTGTATTTCTATGCCAAAACCACTGTGAAATTCTGAATATATGAACTCCCACCCTGAACCCAAGCCAAATATTGATCACTTGTTGTTTTGCTTATAAGGCAAGACTGAACGTGTTCCTTGGCTGCAAATCCAACTATGCAAATTTGAACATTGATTTAATCAAGACATAGCCACACAATTGTTTTCATTATTTCACAGGTTTTCAATTAGGTTGGGTTTGGGAGCTGGCTGTCCTCACAGCTTCTGAGTTTTGCTAAAAGGTTAGATGATGAATATTTATTATTTGGGGGCCTCGTGGCTGCAATCAGGTTTAATAGCAAATATGGCTGTTTTTTTAAGTACATGCAAATGATTCTTAAATACTCCAATGTAGTGATTGATTCACCTTTATTTTATCTTGACTGCTTTATCTTTAATCCTAGTTATTACCTTGCCACTCCACTCCAAGATAAATGACTTGCCAAGAAATAAGTGACTGCTTGTTTTTTATTACAAAGGATTTCCTTCTTATTTTCTAGCAATTTCACAGTGAGAAATGAACTTTCTATGGTTTGACACCTCTTGCCCACAAAGCAAAAAACAAAACAAAACACCATAAATAATGAAACTGATCTATGCAGACAAAAAATTGCCCTTTGAACAAGACAGGCCAACTAATATATACGGCAGCTTGATCTATTTCTTAATTATTGGTACCAATGCCAGAGTAGAGAACAACGTATGCAGTCTACAGCCTCTTATCCTAAGCATCCCAGTTTTCAATGAAAGAAAGACCTCATGATTGTGGAAGACACTGGAGAAATACAAAGAAAATATGAACTTTCACCTTAGACACCAGAACATTCACAAATCCCCATATTGTTTGCAAATGTTCTTGGTCCCCAGTTATGAAATACTGCTATTCTAAGTCTCACCACCAAGCAAAACCCAAAGCTCTGCACATACTTTACAGGGTTTCCCGTTCTTTTCTGTGAAGGGAAAGTAAATACGGTTAAGAACTTAATTCATTCTGGAGGGCTGTTCTTAACCTGAAACTGTTCTTAACCTGAAGTGTCTGTAACCCAAGGTCTGTAACCCCTGTACAAGCAACCCCCCTTTGTGCAGGGGGTATGTACAAATGTGAAATTGAGTATAATAAAAGCACCCATTGGAAAAGCCTGCAAATACCCTCTAAACCTCCGGAAGCCCTTGAAAACTCCCTTTAAAAACTAGCAGTGTATACCAGATGCCAGACTCCATCACTAGTGCTCCCTCCCAACCTCCTTCCTCAAACTCAAACTTTCCACAGGTTTCAATGGTTGGTGCAAGGGCTCTTGGGATTGCAATTACAAAGGCCTGTGGGGTTGCTAGGCGCTGTTTTGTGCTTTTCTGGGGCACAAAATTTTAGCAATTTTAAAATTCTCTTCTGGGTTGGGTGTGATGTATATGTACATCAATGGGGGTTGCCTCTATTCTTGATGGCTGCTCAGCATTTATGGAACTCCTTTCACTCAGTGGTTAGCCACCTATAGTCTAAGCATATTTCAGGAGTATAATAAGATATGGCTGGAGAAGGATCCTGGGGTGCTGCACTTAGGCAAAAGTGCCGTATTTTAATTAGATGTATTTGTATTTTCTGTCATCCGTAACATGTTATATTCTGAATTAGAATGTGGTCTCACATATTAGAACATGCTATAACTTTAGTTAACTGACTGTGGACACAATTTATTAGCTAGGCATATTTAAATCCCGATCATTTCATTGCGAGAGTTTAAAGTGTATGTCTGTTTTTCAATGAAATAAATGGGGCTTAAGAGGATTTAACTTTGGTTGGATCATGCTCAATGTTTGCTCAAAGCTTGCTTGGTTGAATTGTGTGTGGATAATGATGAAAAGATGTCAGCCATGGAAATCAATAAATTTAAGGATGAGTAACTTGGTGTTGTGACCAATGGAGAAGGCTAACATCCCATAAAAACTGATGTGTGAATTCCCAGCATTTTTAGTAGAGCTGGATTGCATCCTGGCTTCTTCTTTTTTGTCCTGGTTCAAAGGAAGACTGCAGCAGTAACCAGAAATCATCACTCTGCAGCTACCTACTATACCTCCAAGCAGAAATATGTGTACACTGGGTGACATAGTGAGATGCTTCATACTTAACAGAAGAGCTTGTCAAATGCCTCATTGGGCTCCTAAAAAGCGCATTTTGCCTGAAGATGTTGGCAGCACAATTCTGATGAATGACCATGGGGCCCAGACAACAGGAGAAGAAAGCACAAAATCCAGTTGAAATTAATTTGCTGAAATAAGTGAATAAAGCATTCATCCATGAGGCTTAATCTGTTAAAGTCAGCTGCAGTGCTGCCTAACTCATGAAACATGCTCAAACGTATTTTTGCACTTGCATCTGAAAGGTCTTCCCTTTTCACAATTCATGGGCATTCCAGCTAACTGAAATGAAGAATCACCTGCACCAGAGCTCAAGAAAAGGAGTTAAAATGCTGTCTCATTCAGCCATAGCCTAAGAGGCAGCATAGCTCAACAGTTAACATGTAATCTAGGGTTTGGTAATTAAGTTACTCTCAAGGCCTCAGCTTTGGTGCTGGATTATACTGACCCAAAAGGTGAAGGGTCCGAGACAGTTGTAGTTGATGCAATCTGACCTGATCTAGCAATGAATAAGAAAACCCTTGTTAGGGCACAGCTCAAATTAACAGGTACCAGCTGTTCTGAGCACCTCAACGGACAGCCCAAGTTCTTTGAGCCACCCCAAGGCAGTGCCAACATTCACTTGAAATGCCAGCAGGCGGAACACTAAAGCACTACCAGACTCCAGACATTTGCTCTTGAGGGAGAAAAGCTTGAGGCAGCCTTCAGACCCATCACTAGGGCTGTATGAGATTTGTGGAGGGGAGTTGCAGCTTTGCTCCGTATTGTCTCTGGTTGGACAAACCAAGATGGAGCTGTGTCAGTGGGGACGTGGGAAAGAATGACAGCCAATGTTCATTGTGTTTAATCTCCCACTTGTGGGCTTCACTTCAGGACTTTATTTAGGGAAGGTAGTGGGAGACGTTCTCTGCCCTTTTTCAAATGTTGATGATGATGATTCTTCTACACCAGGTAACTATGTACGTCAGTGAAGGGGGAGGACAGCTCCAACAAGCCTCTCCTTTGAGGACTCCAGCTGCTATTAAGTCAATGATCTGAATAGCTGTGCAACAGGAGCAGACCTGCCCTCTTGGCCTGGACAGTGTCACCTGCTCTACTCTCAGCTCTGATTGGGGGGAATGTTTTGTCTAGATTAAGGATTGCTCTCCTAGATATTCAAAATCTGCATAGAGAGATCTACGGAACTGTATTATAGAAACTATGGGCTGGATTCGACTAAATAGCCAGCAGGACCCAGCACATCAAGTCTCACTAACACAATGGGACTTTACCCCTCCTCTTCCTGCCCCACCCATCAGCTCAGGTGGGGTGGGGTGGGGTGGAGAGAACCCCCCACAACAGCATGGAATTGAGAGGAGAAGGGAGAGCATTCCACCAGGCAAGCAGAAATGTTTGCACTGATGGCGCAATCTCCTTAACACGACTTTGAATTCCACCCCATAACTTTAAGAACTGGCATATGAGCTTGCTTTCCCCCTTCTCACTCATCCTCTCCTTTTCCTTGCATGCCATGAATTTATTTATTTTTTTAGACTGTAAGCCTCAAGGCAGGGGCTGTCTTTGTAAGCTGCTTTGGGAACCTTTTGGGCTTTAAATAAATAAATAGTCTAATAATGAAACAGGTCTATTTTCAAAGTACACCTGCCAAAGCCTTAAGCCCCTTTTCTTCAAGAAAAGGGGGAGGTTTTTTTCTCAAAAGAAGGTTGCCTTGTGTTGAAAACCAGAAAATAGTCACTATGCTAGCTGCTCTTAAAATATGTTTTTGTTTCCATTTGAATTTATTTGAGAGCAAACCTATGGGTTCTTCTGTATCTTGTCTCATCCCCACTGAAATCACTCCTCCCCCTCCCTCATTTGCTTCTGGAAAGGGAAGGATAGCAGACACTTTTCTTCATGTCTTTCCCCCCAGCATTTATTTGTTGTATCTACAGTTCATTCCAGTGACAAATTGTGTGTGTGCTTGTTCTTTCCCTGCACATTCTTACTGCTACCTAATAGGTACTGAGCTGTAAGATGAGTGCATTCATTGTCTCTTAATATTAGACCTGTCAGCCACACAGCAAAACAACCCTCAGGGAGAAATCAATAATTGTTACCCAATGCCCATTGATTTATACTATGTCTCCAATGAAAGTTCCACTATCCAATATATTGAACACTTTTTTTCTGTTTGAAGAGAGCTGTCTGTCTGAAAATATTGCACCGCTGGAAGCACAATGGCACCATAGGAAAAGAAAAGGGCATTCAGATTTCAGTTGCTAAACAAGCAGTAAAAGCAGATTGCTTGTTCATGGCTTTTGAGTGGATAACTATGAACTAAGATGTGAAGTGGTCTTCACTAGAAATGTGTAAATCATGTAAAGCTTGCCTCAGATTAAGTTAGAAATTATCCAAAATCGACACACCCACACCCACACACAGCACCACCAACAAAAAGACAGTCCAGGGGCTAGAAAAAAATTATTTGCTGCCTCCCATGTCCTCCAAGGCCATCCCCATTCCTTACCTTGAGAATGGGTGGTGTCAGCAGTTGTACAAAATGCAATCTACAATTGAAGATACACTTGGGAGACCTAAATTGCCCATAGTCCTCTCCAACTCCACGACTTTTACTCAGTGTGATAAGCAAGAGAAAGTAGAAAACAAAGAGTAAGCCCTGCCTTTGCTTGTGCAAGTCCACTGGTGCAGTGATTGCCACTAAGCTTCAAGTTAAGGAAAGGGGAAGAGAGTACAGCAGTGTGCTTGGAACCGCAAACTGCAGGTGTTGGACAAATGGATGGAAGTCAGGATTCTTCTGTGGCTCAGATTTTGATCCAAGTTAGAAATTTTTATTTTATTACTTATTCCCCCCCCCCCCAATTGATTATAGTGGGAAAATCAAGAAATGTCTATTTTTAAATTTTATTTATTAGGAGAAGTGAATAGAATTTGCAGTCATAGTAGGTAAAGGACTGAACGGGGCACGATGCATGCAAGGGTGTTAATGCCCTCGCCCCCATTCACACTTTGGGTGTTGTACGTTCAGGAACCCCACACAAATGCCTGCAAACACCTACACAATCCAGCCAATGTCCATCAAGCAGCATTGCAAGTAAAGGGGTGTTTTCAGCTCAAAGAATCACAGAATTGTAGAGTTGGAAGGGACCAAGAGGGTCATCTTGTCCAACCCGCTGCAATGCAGAAATCTTAACTAAATTGTCCATGACAGATGGCCATCCAACCTCTGCTTAAAAACCTCCAAGGAAGGAGAGCCCACAACCTCCCAAGGAAGTCCATTCCACTGTCAAAGAGCTCTTACCATCAGAAAGATCTTCCTGATGTTCAATTGGAATCTCCTTTCTTGTAACTTAAAGCTGTTGGCTTGGGTCCTATCGTCTAGAGCCAAAGAGAACATGCTTGCTCCATGTGACAGCCCTTTAGATATATGAAGATGGCTATAATATCTCATCTCAGTCTCCTCTTATCCAGGCTAAACATACCCAACTCTCTCAACTGTTCCTCATAAGGCTTAATTTCCAGACTCTTAATCATATTGGATGCCCTTCCCTGCTGATTTCCAGCTTTTTCTCCATATCCAGCTCTTTAAACAGCTTTCCTGTGACTTTGCTGTCAATCAAGCAGAAAATAAAAATTAGAAAATTCTCTAATTCTTTTTTGAAGTATGTTTTCTTAATACCTCTTATGTATTTATGTATCAAATTGGGAGGAATTTTTTTTTAACTAGCCACAACACCTTGACCTCCTAATCAGGATGAGCCTGCTTCTCAGCCCCTTTCAGACCCAAATTGCCTCAGATATGGAGGAGATTAAACCATACCCGGAGTTTACAACACAAAGCAAATTTAGCAGCAAGGTGAAAAGCCCTCTTCAGAAAGGGCACAAAACTGAACTGGCCTTCAACCCCCAGGTAGTTTTCTATATAATTTGATCTCTAAATAATGATGTTCAGAGCAAAACTTTTAATCTATTCATATAGAGATGAAATGTCACTCCGTTACCTTTGCCAACAAAGTGCCAACATTTCAGCTGTGAGGCTGTCAGTGAGGTGCTTTGTTCCTTAGTCAATGCTAAAATTTCCGAAGACAGAAATATCAGGAGAAAATATGCAGTTAAAAACACACACACAAAGGCCTCAGTGTAACTACTTTAGAGCAATTTCAGTTAAAATCAATGGGATTTACATTAGCATTCGGTTGGTTTCAATGGGTTTTATTGCATCCTTGAGCTGCATGGAAATCAAGGATGGTGTCAGTCAGTCATTCGCATCTTACAAGTGCCGCCAGAACAATCCTTCCTCCCTGATCAGTGCTGCAGAAGGCGGTTAGGATCAAGCGAACTATCTCTGTTGTATCTCCTAAAAGCATTGGGTGGCAGAAAAGCTACCACTGGCAGGTTTCCACTGGAAGTAGCTAGTGTGATGCCCTGAAACAGGGCATTTTATGGGTGGAGTGGGGTGCAAGACAAATCTGGCCCCTGGGCTGAAAAAGGTTTCTAACTCTGTCCTAAAGCTTTCTTCCTTGCTCATCAGCAATAGTAGAAATAAAATAACAACAACAACAACAACAACAACAACAACTTATTTATACCCCACCCATCTGGCTGGGTTTCTCTAGCCACTCTGGGCAGCTCCCAATCGAATATTAAATACACAATACAACATTAAACATTAAAAACTTCGCTAAACAGGGCTGCCTTCAGATGTCTTCTAAAAGTCAGATAGTTGTTTATTTCCTTGACATCTGATGGGAGGGCATTCCACAGTGAGGGAACTGCCAGAAGGCCCTCGGAGCTGGATCTCAGTGTCCATACCAATAAATCAGTCCCAATCAAAAGTGCTCATCATCACTGCACATAGTAATACAGAAAGCTTAAAATATTTTCATTCCCAGTATGCAATTATACCTTCTATGGTGGTTTCTGTTTCAGAAGTTGACTTTTAAAATGCAAAGCTCTATAGCTCTTGTGTTTGCTTTTTCTTGTTTCCATTTAAATCTGCTGAGCAGGAATCTCAAAGTTCTGCAAACCTGAACCTCAAACCTGCATAATTTTTGATATGTGACTCTCATCTACACCCTACGATGAAAGAATCTGCCTTTTAAATTTGATCTGCTGTCCAAGTGCTCTATTTGAACAAGCACGTTTTGTGTCCTGAATACGCTGGGCGTACTATTTTAAAGTCAGAATTATCCATTCCATCGCTCCTCTCTTTGGCAATGCTTCACAAATGTCTACTTTTTCCAAGGTCCCATCACAATTTATGTGATGCAGCTGCCTCTTTCTTCCAGGTTTGACACAAGATGTTCCTGGGCTTGTGTCTTGAAGTTTGGCTTCCTGCAAAAAATGAAGGCATCTGAAACTGTAACACTTAAAATAGAACTCTTGCAAGTGCATCAATCCATACCAATTATATTTATAAGCCGGAACTGCTCTGGGCACGTACTGGGACATGAGGCAAGCACGTATAAAGTAGAGTGAAATGCCAGGAAAGCTTTGTGTTAATGAATAGCTTGTTTGACTAAGATTTTCTTCCTCCCCCTCCTCCAAACTATTTGTTCTTCTCCTTTGCTTCAACAGGCATACTCCAAATGGTGTCACCTTCTTTTTAAATGTTTCTGTTACTTCACTTAGATTCACCAGTGATCTATTATCAGTTATCTGATATTGCCTTGTAACTAGTGGCCATTTGAATCCAGAGATCTTTGAGGAGAACAGCTGACAGGATTACAGCATTCCCAAACCTGCTCCATTCCTCAAAATCCCATTCCACCCCCACATCGGCCGTGCAATGGCAGTCAGTGTCATTATTATTTAAAAGAAATATATATTTTGGACTGAAGAAGTAAATACCTTATCACTGAAACGCTCCCTTTTGTGTGTGATCTGAGGTCTGTATAGGTACCAAAATATGTTACACCAGCCTTTCAGATAAACATTAAAATACAATAAGAAACAAATGGACATAGGTACCATAGAGGTTTCTCTCATAAATGAAAGATCCTTCCATTATCAAAGCTGTTAGCTATTTTGGCTACTTTGTGAAAAAGCTATACCAAGACCAGGTTCCTGGGCTTCAAGCTTTTGAAGAGAGTATAAATGAAAGAAGGACACGTGGATGATAGAGAAACTGGAGCACTTGGCTTCAGAGGTGGGTCTCTGAAAGTCTCCAGTACTAACAGAGAGGCAAGGAACCAGTTATTTAATTGTAGGCCTTTTGCCGACACCACTCTTAGGAAGTGGCTTCCTACCTAGTCAGGCCATCAGTCTGTCTGGCTGAGATTCATGTATAGACAGCGACAGTCAGATGGTCTCTAGGGTTTCAGATAGTGGCTTTCCCCCAGCCCTACCTAGAGATGCCAGGGATTGAGTGACATGTGAGTAACACTGACAGTACATCCTGATATGGCAGTAGCAGTATCTCCAGGGACAATGAGGGAGTGTCTGTGCTTGGGGATGGTGTGTTTCCCCCCTTTTCCTCCCAGGCTGAGCATTTGAAGGATATGGTGGCTGTGCCTCTCCTCCAACCATGCTAAATTAGTGTACTGAAATGCTTTGAAAAAGATATCCACATGTGTAATGTTGAATTATGTACTTCTTCACAACATATACAGAGATATACGGCTTTTCTGCCAAGGCATTTTGTGGCAGTTTGCGATTTTAACTACAGAAACAAATATAAATAAATAAAATGGAAAAGATAAATCAATTCTCTCAGGATTCTCTCAGGCCATTGGTAGTCTCTCCAGGAGCTGATGGTAAGAGCTCCCTAGCCTAGCTTTGTAGCAACGAAACAATTGCAGTATTGGTGGTAATGATGACATATCACACCCGTATTTTTGTACATTCAAGCTCTAAATTATTTAGCAGACTCTTGCCACTCTGTCAATGAGGTTTTTACAAGCACACACATCAATGAGTCTGCATGGTGTTGATCAGGGCTTTAGTATGCTGTGAGTGGCAGCCATCCTTTGCCAAAGCAACAGCTTTTACTTTGTGTTTTACTGTATCGTTAAATGTACGCCAGAATTTTTCATTCACAAAATTGGATCTGACCTCTGAGTTAGTGGCCAAAACCACATTGAATTATGAGCCTTCCAGAACAATGCAAGTTACAGATTTTTTGGAATAAATCTTCATGCAGCCTTCTATCCAGGGTGTGGGAAATAGATGCACTGCATATGGATGACCTGCAGTGAAAACACAGAGGTCCACATCTTCTGTAATGTGTGAAGACTGGCTTTGTTTTGTTCAGTTTTGTGGTGATCTTAGGGAGCACCTATTTTTTTGCAGCAGGGTGCAGGTAGGGGCCCTGTCCTCCATGTCTTAGAACAACCCATGTTTTAGACAGTGTATGCGCCAAAGCTCTCACTTGCTTGATCATTAGCTTGTCGTAGTGAGTGGGCTTGCACATTCCTATGACCCTTGTGAGCAAAGCAGTTGGGAATCTCTTACTCCCAGCAGGGCCACCCAAGGCAGTATCTTTCCACAAAGACTGACATTGATGCCGAAATCCAGCATTGCCTGAAGTGCAGCTTTCTCCCAATTGAAGTGCAGAGTGTTTGAGGACCAGGACATTCACAGGGAAACCAGAATGCTTGTTTACAAACCTATTGTACTACCAACCTTACTGTATGCTTGTGAAACATGGACCATTCATAAACACCATCTCCAACTCCTTGAAATATTCCATCAATGGTGTCTCCGAAAAATTTTACATTTCACTTGGGAAGACAGGCAAACTAATGCCAGTGTACTGAAAGAAGCAAAGATCACCAGTGTCAAAGCAATGATTCTTCAACATCAACTTTGTTGGACTGGTCATGTTGTGCGGATTCCTGATTATCGTCTTCCAAAGCAACTACTCTATTCTGAACTTACAAATGGAAAGCGTAATGCTGGTGGTCAACAAAAGATGTTTAAAGACTCTCTCAAGGCAAATCTTAAAAAATGTAGTATAGACACTGAAAACTGGGAAACACTGGCCTGTGAGCACTCCAGTTGGAGAACAGCCTTTACCAAAGGTGTCAGGGGCTTTGAAGATGCTCCAACTCCAGTTGAAAGGGAGAAATGTGCTAAGAGGAAGGCAGGTTTGGCAAACCCTCACCATGATCAACTCCTGCCCCCAAACCTATGTCTCCACTGTGGAAGAAAGTGTGGATCCAGAATTGTCACTTATGGACTTACTGTTAAAACTGTGTTTATAGAGGGCAATCTTTCATGGCTATGAGTGATCGCCAAAGAAGAAGAAGCTCCAAAGCTAAGGATTTAGGAACACTGAAAAAACAATTTGCTTCAGTTTCAAGGGAATGATGTGCAAGTTCTATGATGTATAATGGTACTTCATGGAACACACATTACTCTGAAAGAAGGTTATTAGAGAATGTCAAATCATTTGCCCATGTATGTGCACAGGAAATAATAGATCTAGCTGAAAGGCATGGAGAGCTGTGTTGACCATGGCAATGCATCCCTAGTTATTATAATTATTGTATAATTATAACATTGTTGTATAATCTTAGAATGTTTTATAATATTAAAAGAGGTGTGGCTGTGACTATCATGAAGGGATGTTGCACTTCTGAATTTGCCACTACACTACTGGTTCTGTTGCTACCAAGTATTCTCTGGCCCAACGGCATGAGATTAAACATTGAGAAGTCATAGAGTCTTTCTAGGGACTCATGATGTGAGTTACTTTGTCCACCATACCAAATGAAGGCCTTTAGGCTAGATAGGAAAAATTCTGCCCCATCTATTGTTATCATTCCTCTCCTGTAATATCTTCTGAAGGGCATGATTTCCATTTAGACGACATGTAGAACCAGGTCAAACATGAGAGAATCAGTTTTGTACCTAACTGGCTAATCTGACAGCTCATATAGCTCAATTCCTGTGAAATATCCAGCTAGACAATTTAGTCTTTGAGACCAATGTGTTAGAAAACACATAAGCTGAGAGAGGCAGAGAGGTTTGCTCAAATGTGGAATTACCACCACCTCCATGTTCTTGACAGAAGCAGATTAATTTAATGAGGAGAACATTAATATTTGACTGTGAATCTGGGAATTATTACTAATTGCTTGAGCAATTTCTTGCTAATGATGCTGTAATGATTTTGCCTGTTACAAGCTGTAATGCTGTCATGACTGCATTACTCAGATACAGGTCCATGGGGAGAAGTTGGTAGGGTAAATGGTGATTGAAAGTTCCACATTTAAGCAATTAGCCTCCATACTTTCAAAATAAAATGTGCAGTTTGTGTATCTAATGCTCATTGCACTTCTTAAAAGCTCTCTTGCCTACCTATGGCTAATTATTTTCAAAGAAGTGCATTTTTAGGAATGGAAATGTTTACGTATTTAAGATTTATATATACTACCTCTCAGCAAAGCTTCCATAGTGGCTTACTAAAACAATATATGGATACAAATATAGCTATATAATGCCACTGTGAAGATAATGCCAAAAATTGCATCTTAAATCAAGAGGATAATTCAGTCTTTATGAACTAGGCTTTACTGATTTGCAGGAAATTGATCTATCCTTCTAATTTCATGCAAAACTGCCAGGTACTGGCTGTTCTTTCAAAGGAGCCAGGCGTGAATGTGGGGAGAGTGGGGTCAAAATCAAAGTCCAAGGAAGCAGTTAGGAATTAGGAAGTTGTGGGTGGTGTGGGAAGGATGAACTAGACATGGTGATTTGCTCATGCTAAAGGCATTGAGGCCTGAGCTTTATAGGGCTGGTGCAATGAGATTGGCATTGGGATCAGCTGGCTGGTGTTTAGGCTAATCCTGCAACCTAGACAGCAGCACTGAAGCTCAGAGCTTAATCTACCAGGCTTGCAGCTGGAATGAAACCAGTGGCACAAGAGGTTAGAATAGTGGTGCAGTTGCCTTTTAGACCTTAGATATGATGCTGGTGGGCTTTGACAGAGTGGGGGCTTTAAATGGCTCTGTGCATTACAGCTGTCATAGAATCATAGAACTGTAGCCCAGCCCCCTTGCAGTGCAGTAATCTTTTGCCTAATTTGGGGCTTGAACCCACAATTAAGAGCCTCATGCTCTACCAACTGAGCTTTTCCAGAGCACACAGTTAGCATTGTGAAGCACAAAATTAGCATTCTCCTTTATTTCCCCATCACTATCCCATGTTTCTCAACTGCATCTAAATCTGAAGGAACATTATTTTCTCCTGTGTTACAGAGGCCCAACTGGCTTCAACCAGAAGTGCCAGTTCTATGCTGTGGAATGTTTTCCAGCAATGATTCAGCAAGCATCCTCACTTTTGACTTTCAGGCGTCTCTTGAAGACTTTTTTTCTGCCAATGGGCCAAAGCAGTTATTTAAAATTGTTCTTGAGAGCTTTTCTTACTGTCAAGTGGTATATAGATTGTGTTAATTAAACAAATGCATCAATTAAATAGCTGCAGCTTGAAATAAATACAACCATGTGTAATGAAGGCAGACTAGAAATGGGAGCAGGCTGCCTGTTAGCAGCTATGAGCAGAAAGCACTTCGAAACCTATTTTGGCATTAAGTGGTAACTAACTAAATTATAAAATTATTCTCTCTCAAAATAAACAAGTGGTTTGTTTTATTTGAGGTTCTTTTAAAATTATTTTTGTTAGCAGGATTTTGGACACTATTTCTGATACAAGTTAATGTCCAATAAGATTCAGAAAGGGCTTAGATTTTTATTTCGGTCCTGGAGGTCCTGCTGAACATGATCAGAAGGGACCGGCTGGTTAAAGGTATACAGGTCGGAGCTAAACAGTATAAATTAAAGGCATTTGCAGATGACTTAGTATTGACGTTACAGGAGCCAGAATCTAGTACTAAAAGGGTTTTAGAACTAATTCTTGAATTTGGTCAAGTGGCAGGATTTAAATTGAACAAGTTAAAAACTAAGGTTTTAGAGAAAAATTTAACATTAATTGAAAAAGAGAGGTTTCAGAATGAGACGGGATTGACCGTGGTTAAGAAAGTGAAATACCTGGGGATAAATATGACAGCTAAAAATGGGAATTTATTTAAAGATAACTATGAAAAATGCTGGACGGAAGTGAAAAAAGATTTAGAAATTTGGTCAAATTTAAAGCTTTCCTTGTTGGGTCGAATTGCAGTTATAAAAATGAATGTATTGCCTAGAATGTTGTTTTTGTTTCAAACGTTACAAATTGTGGACAAGATGGATTGTTTCAAGAAGTGGCATAAAGATATCTCTAGATTTGTCTGGCAGGGCAAGAAGCCCAGAATAAAATTTAAAATACTAACTGATGTAAAGGAAAGGGGTGGATTTGCCCTGCCAGACTTTAAACTTTACTATGAATCAGCAGCATTCTGCTGGTTGAAAGATTGGCTGCTACTCGAGAACACAGACATATTGGATTTAGAAGGTTTTAACAATGTTTTTGGATGGCATGCATATTTGTGGTACGACAAGGTTAAAGCACACAAAGCATTTAAAAACCATATTGTCAGGAAAGCATTGTTCAATGTTTGGATAAGATACAAGGATTTATTGGAAAATAAAACCCCAAGGTGGTTGTCACCAATGGAAGCAAAAGCTCAGAAAAAGCTCAATATGGAGGCCAAATGGCCGAAATATTGGGAAATTTTGGAACAAGAAGGAGATAGATTGAAATTGCAGAGTTTTGAGAAACTAAAAAACAAAGTGCGAGATTGGCTTCATTATTACCAGATAATGGAGGCATATAATTTGGACAAAAAAATTGGCTTCCAGGTGGAAAAATCAAAATTAGAAACAGAGCTGTAGAACCTAAAACTAAGATTTTGTCAAAGATGTATAACTTGCTGTTGAAATGGAACACTCAGGACGAAACGGTGAAATCTGCTATGATTAAATGGGCACAAGACGTTGGACATGACATTATGTTTGCTGACTGGGAACAGTTATGGACCACAGGTATGAAGTTTACAGCATGTAATGCCTTAAGAGAGAATATTATGAAAATGATTTACAGGTGGTACATGACCCCAGTCAAGCTTGCAAAAATTTACCATTTGCCCGATAATAAATGCTGGAAATGTAAAGAAAATGAAGGTACATTCTTTCACCTTTGGTGGACGTGCCCAAGGATTAAGGCTTTCTGGGAAATGATTTATAATGAAATGAAAAAGGTATTTAAATATACCTTCTTGAAGAAACCAGAGGCCTAGAAACTAAGTGGTTTCCAGCTGTAATGCTTTAAGAGAATATGGGGGGGGGAAAGGTTTTAGAAATAGGTTTAAATTTATTGATAAGGATTTGCTGAACTAACAATTTGAATTGGAATACAAAAAAGGGAGGTGTGAGGAGGTCTGGGAAATAAGTTAATGAAAAATAAGTAATGATATCTTATGTGTTTTTAATTATTTTTATTTTTGTATTTTTGTTACTTTTTCTTTTTTCTTTTTGATTTTTATTGTATTACTATTGAAAACTTTAATAAATATTCTTTAAAAAAAATAAAAAATAGATTTTTCATAAGAACTGAGCATCCAGAAGCTCCTGTGTTGTGATCAAGCTCCTCCAATATAAGCCCAGTCTTTCTACAAGGGTGGTTTGCTTTTCTTATTAACTTTGACGCACCTGTCAAAGTACATTTTCTGCTGGTTTGAGCTCCATTGGTGTTTATAAAAAAGCTCATCCATTGTTAACAGAATTGTATGCACAAGTAAGACAGTAAATGAACTGACAGAACAGTCAAGGGCTGTTATGCTAGTATCAGATCTAACTGCTCTCGATATTCCCAAAGTTATATATTAGTTCTTTATTCATAGCTGAGATGGATGTCCCTTGTGAAGCCAAGCTAACCTCAGTAACACAACCTTTAGGAATGTTTAGTTTTGACATTAAATGCCTGACATCATTGGGCCCCTTGTGATACTTTGCAGTGACACCATTTTATATCATGATGCTTTGGGAGATAGCAAACTGGTCTGTAACTGGGATATATCTAGGACAAGATGACAGAACCAAGCCCCAAAGGGAAGTAAATCCAGATAGGCTAAGATATCCAAAGTACTACACTTATTATCACATTAGAGTGAAAATCAGAGCAGGACAGGTCACAGTCATGGTGCCAGATTCAATTAACCCACCATGCTAGCAGAACCCGTCACAAGGGCTCCTGCTAGCACAGCAGGATTTTCCCTTCTCTCCTCTCGGCATGTACCTCCATGACTCCCACAAATCATCTCTGGAAGGTTGGGAGAAGTCCCAGAACAGCACATGAGAGGAGGAGGAGAGAGACTCTTCCTATCAAACAAGCAGAAATCTGGAAGCTTCCACTGGCCAAGTTGGCCAAGAAGATGACAACCCTCCCCTAATGCTTGTCCCTATAATCTGATATTCATAACTGAAGATGAAAGCAATCAAGGTGAATAGAAAGCAAGAGCTCAAACAGGCCCAGAAGCTTCCCTTTCATGCAGTGCCTCCTCCACAACCAAACAGCAGGACCACTATTATCCCAGCCCCACTAGCCCCAGTATATATTGGCTATTAGGAGGAATTATACATGAAAATAAATTTAGATTATGGAAATTTAGGAATGGAAGAATTAAATCATAAAAAGCTATGATAAAGTGGATGGGAAGAAAAAGAGGAGATAATAAGGTCATGCACAGAAAAGTCCAGATTCAAGAGGGTTGCTGAGTTTAATGAAATCATGTGCACCAGTGTAGGTATGTATCTCTATCTGAACAACTGAAAAGAGGTTGGATGTCCATAGCTCTCTGTTTTCTGTCCTTTGTATTATTTTGTCTACAAGCAAAGCAATAATATATTTTAGTTGAAAATTTCTTAGCTACTTCCCTCTCCCAAACTTATAGCACTGACCATACCTCACGATAAAACATATAATCAATGCTTGCTCATGTAGGAGGATGCGATATTGGAAACCAAGGTGAGTTTCTAGTTGGAATTCATTGCCTGAGAATGCAGGGTGGCGTTGGCAAACCCTTTCTAAAGATTGTGCCATGCATTTATTTTCTCATTAGCATCTATTTTCCATTGTATGTTTTCAACAAAGGTAACCTTGGAGGGGTGAGTGCATTTCTTCCTGTCAGGAAGAGCCTGTGATGCTCTTTCAAAGGTGCATGCATGATTGAGCAGCAATATATCACAAGGGCCGTAGCAGCGACAGAACTAATTCTCTGTAGGTCATAGGAAGAGGAGGAGGGAAGAAAATCTATTCTATGGGTTTTTGCTCACTGCATTTATGCGATCATGTGCAGCGTGACAAGTTTTCTTCCAACCCAAACTAATTGTTTATCAACCTTCAATCAGCCTTCTGCAAAAAAATGCAGAGATACAAACATGTTCATGTTAATTTGTTTGGATAAAAGTATATCCTCCTTTTAATTATATTAGAGGCATTGAAGAGCAGCCTGAAGACTACTTCTTTGTATGCAGTTTCCATTGCAGCCTCTCACCCTCCCTGAAAAACTGTGCTTGAAAGTTAGAGGACTGTCCACAGTGAAATCCAATGTGGTACATCTTGAAAGGGAAATTGGTCACTCCCAATCTTTTTTCCCCCCTCAACTTCCCTAAGTATAGAATACCGGTACATTTTTGTTTCTGCACAGGGTTCCTTGGATCCCAACTGCTGTTATCTTGACAGTGTCATTAAAATGAGTAAGTCAGTATTCACAGTTTAAGCAAACAAAACAGCATGGCCCGCTGAAATGTATCATGAATTCATTGTGATTAATTATATCTCACTTGCATGCAGAGGCAATGTAGGACTTCTTCACATCTTACATTTTTGGAGAAGAGACCTAAGATGTTTCTTAGGTTTCTTAGCATGTATGGAGCAAATGTGTGCGTGCACACACATACCTATATCAGGGGTGCCATGTTCTGTTTCATTGCTGGAGGCAAAATGGGAATGGGCCATTTCCACCCACACCCGCAACTGCTGCGTCTCATTCTTGTGTGGCAGTGACTGTGAAGCACCAACAGTGGCCTTGGTTGCTGGTGAGATCTCATGATATATCAATGAAATCTCATGAGATTTTGTGTGCTGCCTAAGGTCTTATGAGATCTTGGTGAGATCTTGCTGAAAACCGGTGCCGCTGGTGGCGGGTGTTAAGTATAATTGTTTAATTGACACTAGAATGGAAAATGCCTGTGTGTATTGCTGAAAAGTTTTAACCTTGAAGATTCTATTAAAGTATACTAAGTGGAATCTGCGCTCCTTGATAATTAACTATTGTTGTTTTCTGCTAACTAACACATGAGTGTTTAACCTTAGATCAGATGACAAAGGTATTGAGTTGCAAATCTTCATTTGGAAGGGGAGTTGCCTTTGAGTATTTGTTCTCAGGCTCTGTGAGAATAAGATACCTCTCCAGGAGCTGCATAGCCTAAGGAATTGGAATGCAGGCTAACTGAGCCTGTGGGAGAGAGAACTATGTTTGTCAGCTCTGATTATAAGTTTGTTTCATTTCTAAGAAGATGAACCTATGCTGGACTTGCACATGATATTGTACGGAATTATTTGGTTGTATCTTTGATATTTTTGTACCGTTTTGAATAAATTTCTGCAAGTAAAATGTTTGAATGATATCTAACTGGTCCAGACAATGCTTCATTCCAAAAGGAGTTTTTATGCAACCAGTCACTTCAGGCTGCACAATATTAATATCTGCCATAGTGGGGGTGGCAGAAGTGAGGTGAGCGCTGCTTCTTGGGCTTCTACCACTTGAGGCAGGTAACTCACCTTGCTTCATCAGTGGGCCAGGCCTGATATATATCATCAATGGAGCAGAAACATGTGTACAAACATGTATCATCCAGCTGCATTCAACATTCAGTTGTTGTTATTGGCTGTACTGTATACATTCAGTGGGAAACCTGCTATTATCTGTACATAATGGCTTTAGGTTTCATATTGCTTTTTATGTAGTGAAAACAATGTCAGCACATGTAATTTTAACAGATGACCTCTTGCTTTCAAGCCCAGCCATTTATTTTTTTATTTACATTTGTATAACACCCATCATCTGTAGATCTCAGGGCAGTCCATAGCATAAAAATACAAGATAAAAACACGAAATACATAATAAAAACAAGAACAAACCAAACCAATAATCCCCAATCCTTCCCACGAGCACATTTAAAATAATATAGGATATTAGTCATAGGATGGGTTTCTACTATAGCTCTGCTGCTGGTTCCCTGACTCACTGTAATTGGAACTTACATTGTTTGCACTTCTTCCCTCCCTTGAAACAATAAATGAAGCAAAAATCAAGACGACACTTCTCTGAATTTTGTGATGTAGTTCCCCAACCAAGTAATGTGGGTTTTTATGAGATATGCACAAACTGATTCACAAATGTGGCAAGCTGAACCAGAAGACTGGAGGGGGGGGGGATGAGAAACTGAGAAAAAACAAAATTGGCAGATCCACTGATCCCTAAGCCTGAAACCCCTAAAAAAGAGAGCAAAGTTTGTCTTGTAAATGGTTGCCACATCCCCTAAGCATGGTGATTAATATAGAAAGCACATTTGATCTTTATATGTACGGAGCAGCTATAGATTTGTGCTAGTGAAGACCCTCAGCACAGTTAGACACACTTATGTGCTTGAAATCAGTGGGCTTAAGTGTGTCTGTGTTGGACAGGAGCCACAATGTACTCTACCAAAGGTCTGGTAACTTCAGATGTTATTCTTGCCTATTATCTTTACTTGCAAGAGTGATGCACTCTTGCCAGCAGTGTAATGTGAGAGGCAGGCACTGATGAATAATGTCATGGCAACATCTGTGGTCACTGAAACTCAGAAATGCGCCTTTCTGATGAATCCCCCCCGACTCATATATTGTACTGAAGAATGAAAATGCTAAACTTAAAGAGGTTTCCCGGAAGCATCTGACTGTCTGCTGTTAAGAGTCAGAAGGATGGGCTTTTGAGCCTATCCAGCAAAGCTTTTCTTTATGCTTCTATAAAAAGAGAGAGAAGAGGAGAGCCAACTACTGCAGCAGTACCACAAATTTTAAAAGGATATGTAAGAGGGCCAATGGACACATGCTTTGTAGTGTTTATCTCCAGGCAAAAGGATATTGTGTAACAAATGATGTCAAAGAATTCTGCCTGAGACCCTGGAGAATTGCTACTAGCCAGAGGACACAGTGCTAGGTTAGATAGTTATAAACTACAGCTGCAGTACACCAACTGACTTCTGTTCCAAAATCGGCAAAGGTGCTTCAAAATTTGATTAGAATTGTCGAGTTGGAAGGGATCCCAAGGGCCATCTAGTCCAACCCCCTGCAATGCAGGAATCTGGCCCACAGCCATCCCTGTGTGGGCTCAAACCACCAACCTTCTGGTTAGCAGCCAAACACACTTACCCATTGCACCACTGCACTTTCAAAAAATACTAACACAGAAAGAAAACAATACAGTACAACCACAGTCCCTAAGCTAGCAAGCCAGCAACAAAACTTGAAATAGATGAGAAGATAATCCAAAATTCCATGGAGAAATCGAGCTCTTAGTTGAGGCCATCAGGTACAAACATTTTCAAGGAATAAATCTAAACCTCTCACTTCTTGACTGTCTTCCCAGTTGTGTTCCAATTGCAATGACTTAAGAGTCCCGACCTTTCTCACTATGTCCTAAATCCACAATGTGCTTGACCACTGAGGCTGTCAGTCTTCTGCTCTTAAAGCAGTTTTTATGCTTGCAGATTCTTATTCTGACCTTTCTCATAGTCCACCCAGGGGGTGGAGCTGCACCAATAGCTTCCTGGTAGCAGAACCACTGCCAATTACCAAGAGGGGTGAGGCAGCACAGACACACCAATCTGGCACTCCCACTACTATATCTGCAAACAGTGGCGTAGCGTGGGGGGTGCAGGGGGGGCCAGCTGCACCGGGCGCAACATCTGGGGGTTAGGGGGCGCAAATCCACGGGTTAGGGGGCGCAAATCCACGGGTTAGGGGGTGCAAATTACTTGCCTTGCCCCGGGTGCTGACAACCCACGCTACGCCACTGTCTGCAAAGCACCACATTGCCACGTTCTCAACCTTCCCCCCCTCTCAGCAATACAGGGCAGTTCACGCCCATAGTTATCACAATAAATAAGATTGCAGGGACATTGTACAGCAGAGATTACACCCTTTAGTTTACAGCTGAAAAACTGCTTCAAGACATATTTCTGTCTGTCCGCAGTATCTACACATTCCTTTAATTTTACTCAGTTAATAAATCCACTGTAATGGTTTCAGGGAAAATCAGCACACAATACCGAGCTACATGGAAAAATTATCTGAGTTGGTATAAGGTGAAATATGTTCTAAGCTTCCTCTTTTTAAATAAACCCATATCTGGTACTGAACTGTTACACAGTAGTTTAAAGAAATATTTCAAATAAGAGGCACACTTAAACATAAAAAGGAGCTCTTCCTTATGCCTACGGACTCCTGATAGCAATGCCAATGTTTCAATACCAGCTAGATATGCCTATTATATCCATCCAATGTGAGTGAAACCACTGTCCTAATCTCACTTTTCTTTTCTTTTTAACTTTTCCATCTTTTGGCTTTACCCATGGCTTGCTTCAGACTTCTTTGGGGTATCCCCTGTTTTGTAGTTGTCTCATCAACTGCCTGAAAAAACCAAACACATTTTCTACTCAGCTTTATTTTTTGAAAATATGACCTCATTCGCAAACAATGCTAAACATGGTTTGCTTAAACCAGTGGTGAGGAACCTGGTGCCCTCCAGATGCTGTTGGAATACAACTTTCATCAATCCTAGCCAGGATGGCCAGTGATCAGGGATGCTAGAGTTGTAGACCAGCAACTCTGGAGGGCCACAGGTATCCCACCATTTAACAAATTTAACAAATCACGAGCTAACCTCAACTAATCACAATAGACAATAAAACTCTGGCTTGTTTTTCCAAAGTTTGGGTTTTCCCTTAACTGCTCTTGCCTCATGCCTTTGCAACTATGTGAGCATCTTGGGTGCAGTGGCCAAACCATGGTTAAGAAACGATATTGGTTTGCACATAACACCAAGCCATAGTTAAAACAAACCAAGTGTGCTGGTCCAGGGGGGAGGTTACCGTGGGGCGAGATCCGGGACCTGAGTTGAGGGTCGGCAGACAGTCCTCCTCGGGCGAAGCGGGGTCCACAGCGAGAAGCCTGGCAAGGACAGGAACTCTGGGGGAACAGGACTGGATGCTGGCCGAAACAGCTCATCAATGACGTTGCTCCCGCAACCTGGGACCGGGTTGACTGGCCTTTATCTTCTCTGAGGCCAGGGGCGGCCCGGCCCCCAGGAGACCCACCTCTCCTGGCCTTAAGGCGAGCACTCCTCCTGGGAGAAACCAGTTCCCTTCGCCTCTCTGCCCTGAGCCTCTGCAGTTCAGGAGAGGCTGAAGGGTTACTGGACCCAGGGGGAGACTCACCTGTAGGCACTGAGTCCTCAACCACCTCCGGAGCCAGAGTGGATTCACCTGGTGCCTGCTCCTGAGGATCCGGCACAGGTGCAGGCGCTTCAGAATCAAGGCCCTGCCCCAGTTCAGCCGGCCCTGGAGGCGGGGACTCCTGTGCAGGCTGGGATTCCTCCGGTTCAGCCTCTGAATTGGATTCCCAGGCCATCACACCAAGGTTCATAAGCCAACAGCAAACCATGGCTTCAGATCATGGTTTGTTAGCAGAAAACAAACCATAGTCAAGTCACTAGACAGGGCTCATACATAATGCTAAGTCACAGTTTAATAAACCATGGCTTGGAATTATTTGCCAACCTGGCTACTGGTATAAAGAAAATGTGTAGCAACTCCCCAATATGGACATATGCTGCAAAACAAAGAGAGGCTTCCCCACTCTTCATATATCAGTGTATGCACTTTTCATTTGTTTATGAATAATATATAAAACATGAAGCAGTCCATAGACAGCATCCCACAGATCATAACATTGTGCTTTCAAGAAAGTAAATTTGTATTGGAGCAGCCTCAGTTTGGGTGCTGTTTTCTCAGATAATTGCAGAATGAATATACTTCAATACAGTTAGTTCATTTTTATTATTAATGCTTGGTGCCATTTCTACAATTTACATGCATCTTTAATCCCCTCCAAGCACCTTTTGCTTAGTTAAAAGGAAATGAATCACTCTGTGTTTGCCTGGTCAGGTTCCCAACGTAATTAAATAACTTCATTCAAAAATTCCTGCCTGAGTTATGCAAGCTTTCAGACTCTGACATGTATTTTATACATCCCTTAGAAACAGCCTACATTTTATTCATTTCTAACCTCAACTTGATTTAGTAACATAGTTTAATAGGCATTTCATTTTGAGGGGAGGGAAATACTGCAGCAATGTAAACTAACTTTCTCTCCCAGAGCCTTTGATTCAGCTAAAAGATCATGTTGCGTATGACAAAGGGCCTATCACAATAGATTGGCTGGGAAGTTATTCTTGAAGAGCACGTTGACTTTGTCAGGGTTTTATATGAGCTTTCTAGTACAGCATCACCTCCAGCACTAGCAACCTCATTTCCATTCATTATGCCCACCACAACAGGCAGCAATACTACTTAGAAATTGGGGTTAATGGACCTCCAGGAATTTGATGAGATTTATGGTTCTGCTCAATAACCTTTAAAGAGTGTATGGATCCGAATGTGGTGCATGTCACAAGGCCAAACATTCATTTGAAAACATATCAGTGTGTGGGACTAAGCAATTAAAAATCCCAGTGGCTTAGCCCAGACTAATGCACAGCAACAAAATGCAGCATATATGCTACTCCACATAAAAAGCTGCCAAGCACTGTCAGCTTTGCAGAAGAAGGGATGAGAGAGTACATCAAATCAGTTCCTCTCCAAAGTGTGATTGGTACTTCCCGTGCACATCAGCTGCAGGAGGAACATTGGAAGCGGCCTCAAATCAGGTCAGATTATTTGTTCATCTAACCCAGTACTGTCGGCTCTGACTGGAGGATGCCACAGACAGGTTGAATGCAGAGGAATGGTGGAAGGAACCAAGGGATCCCTCAAGGAATGAAGGCTCAGAGCCTGGGGATTGGTGGTCAGAGGAAGAAGAGGGAGAAGACTGGGAGGAGGCTTCAGAAGCTAAAGAGGGAACAGGATTTAGTGAGCGAGGGGAGTCTGTGGCAGACGGAAGTCCAGAATCAGAGGCAGAAGCCAAATTGGGAGAGAGGAGGGGCCAAGAGGCAGAGATGAGTCCGATTGGTGAAGAAGCATGAGAGTCTCCCCTCACACTGCAACAAGCTCTCCCCACAACCCCACTTTCCCAGAACGAGGAGAAGCTCAAAGAGCACGGATGAAAAGTTAGCTTCCTGATGTGGAAATGTTGAGAACTGAATACTGGAAAAATGAGAAACAGAGAGGAACCAAAAGTGACAGATTCACTTATCCCTGACTCAGGCTAATTGTTCAAAACACTTCATATATATTCCTCAGTAATCCTTACAACAGCTTTCTAAATTAGATCAATGTTATAATCCAAACCTTAGAGATTGCCACGAGGGGGGGGGGGCAGGGAAGTTGAGGCTGAAAGATAATGGCTACCTAGTACTAAGAAGCCATACTGGAATTGGGAACTTCCTCCTTCACAGTGTTAGTACACAGCCCCACCTCACTAGTCCCAGAGTTGGTTGGGGGGGGGGGGAGATTTCCCACCTCCGGTACAGAATTATCCCCTCCTAATCTATAAATCCAGTTAAGGCAGAAATGTGACTACACACTTTGGAGGATGTGGGAAACGTATGCTTCATATCCTGCCATAAAACATAAGAGGAAAAAGCTGAGCTTGACAGCCTTTCTTCATGATAAAAGATGGGGAAGCAACATTTCCCAGCTTATTTATGGTTTCAGTATATTGACTGTAATAGAATCAGGATAAGAATCTTAAGACTGTGAACTATCCATGTCTGTCTGTCTGTCTGTCTGTCTGTCTCTCTCTCTCTCTCTCTCTCTCTCTCTTTCTCTCTCTCTCTGTGTGTGTGTGTGTGTGCGTGTGCGTGTGTGTGTGCTCCTGCTCACCTGCTGGGAATGGGGAAGATTGTGTCTCTAAATGTCACATTTGAAGTGCACCTTTGGTTGGACAGCTTCTCGCTTTACACTCCCTTGGCTTCCGCAGCCTTTGAAATTCAGAGCCTCTCTCACCTTGAGACTGAGCCTCAGAGTGTTCTTTCAACTATTCATTCCTCCTCCCCCCCCACCCCCTGCTGCTTTAAGTATCGTGTCAGGGAAAGCTCCTTGCCCGTGGCAGGTTTTTTCTTTTCCCCCTTGGTAGAAGGGTGTGTATTTCCAGCATATAACTTGTACCTGATAAAGGCTACAATCAGTCAGAAATGGGGTGCTGCTGAGCTAAATTGACATTTTGCCTAATTCTTGATTACCATTATTAAGTGCTTGCTATAAATGAGGCAACTCCCCATTTATGTGGGGGTTACATTCTGAGGCACCACACATTTAAGCATGTTTGAAACACCCTTGAAAAAACCTGCAAACACCCTGTTCCACTCCCGCCCTGTCCCACCTCTTTTTGTGATGTTTTTGTGACATTTTTGTGCACCAGCTTCTCCTGGGTCTTTACTCCAGCTGCTGCTCTCCAGATCTCTAGGGCAGGGGTACGGAATGTGGTGGTAAAATAGAATCAGTCAACATGTCGGTCCATACACAGAGGCCCAGGAAAAACAGCACAGTGCTTCAAAATATCTGGGACAAATCTAGAAAATACAACTGTGATGTGGAACCTATGGCCCTCCAGCTGTGGGCTCCAACTCCTACCAGCCCCAGCTAGCATGGCCAGACATCAGGAACGATAGGAGCTATAGTCCAAAAACATCTGGAGGGCCTCAGGTTCCCCACTCCTCCTCTGTAGAAGACTGAAAGATAGGTACCACTACATTGCTGCCTTCATAGGTTGTGTTAGCTGTGCTTGTATGCAAACACACAAAACTGACCCCCAGATTTCATTTAAACCAGAGTTAATAAATTCAGGTTGAAGGGATGGTGTGTGTTGTGTGTTTGCTCTGACTGGGGGAATAATGTGTAAAGGATTAAGAATTACTTGGTTACAGCTTTAGTTGCCAAGTGAGGCCAAATCCAATAGCCTGATTAATGCTCGCTTCTTCAGACTCTTTTGTGGTTGGAAAGGCTCAGACAAAACATAAAAATTTATTAATTATTGTAGGTATTGTATTCATGTAAGATCTTTCTAAGTCTTTTATTACCATTGTAGGCATTCCTGTAAGATCCCCCTGTGCCTGCAAATCATTTGCTTGTTTTTATATATTATGTTTTGTGTCATTTTACTGTTTCATAGCCAGTGTGTGTGTAAAATTTAACGTAAAACCACAGCTGTTGATTTTCTTCTCCTATATTTAGATGTATGGTTTCATTTTCCACAGTGTGCCACCTTCTGTTAGGTACATCCATGTGTGTTTGCTTGCTCTGTTGTTACCATACATATCAAAAGGAAAGCATTATACACAGAAAATTTGGAGCATGATTTGGCAAATTTCCATAGCATGTGTCAAGGGCTGCGTGCACATCATAAGCACCCTTCCTCTTTGTTCAAACAGGAACTGTGTGCAATTACATGCACGATAGGCGAGAATTTTCCCTGAAGCGGGTTATTAAAGCAAACACTGGCTTATTGCAGACCTGCCTTTACTCTGAATGCACTACTGTGGAGAAGGAGCCCTTTGCTAATCTGAACCTCACCCAGCAAAGCAAAATGTGATTTTGCGTAGAATTCTATATGCAAATAGAACTTTTTATATCTCTTCCTCCATCCTCAGGGGTTCCAACAGGATTTTCTGGATCCAGTATATGTCCAATATATGTTGACTGGACCCTCTGACCCACACACAAAAGAGACCATAGATGTGCATACAATTTGCGTATGTCATGCGTCATATGCAGATTTGTCTCTTTTGTAGGTGGACTGGAGGGCCCCCCAAATAAATCAGTGGCCACACATATAATAAAATGTCTGACAAACAGAATGTGAATGGGTGAAGGTTTTCAAATGATTGCATTTCCGTACTAACCTGTTGAATTTCTGCCTGCCACACAGCTGGTAAAGACACAAAAGCCGTGCTTTTCCAAAACCAAAGCCTAGGCTACCATCCTGTGGCCTAGCAGTAAGCCCCATTAACACTTCTGAGAAAACATACATGCCTAAGCCACTTTGCAAATTTTTCACATTTCACATTTGCCAGTTTGGAGGGAGATTCTTTAGCACCACCAAGCACATGATGTGTAATACAGTGGTACCTCGGGTTAAGCACTTAATTAGTTCTGGAGGTCCGTTCTTAACCTGAAACCGTTCTTAACCTGAAGCACCACTTAGCTAATGGGGCCTCCTGCTGCTGCCACGCCGCCGGAGCACAATTTCTGTTCTCATCCTGAAGCAAAGTTCTTAACCTGAAGCACTATTTCCGGGTTAGCGGAGTTTGTAACCTGAAGCGTCTGTAACCTGAAGCGTATGTAACCTGAGGTACCACTGTAGAAGGATAAACTGGAGATTCCAAGGGCAACTATAAAATAAGACAGAAGCAAGAAAGGGACACTAACGGGGGAGGGGCGGAAACCAGCCCTTTAAGACTCCACGGATTCTTATCACCTGTTTAAGAGGCATAGCAGTTTCCCCACATCCAGATCAATCTGACAACTAGAGAAAAGAGGTCTATGCCATTCAATTTTCATCTGTCTTTACCCGATGCAGGGATTCCCTGGGCAGGATTTGACTAATTAGTTCCATCAGTGGAAAAATCTGTGCATGGACTTCTGCTTTTGCAAAGGAGCTTTCCCCTGTCCTCTCCCCAGTATGCCCCCTGAAATTGGTCAGGCTGAAACGGGTCAGAAGAACCTCTGGGGACAATGTGCAGGAGGGAGGAGAGGAGGGGTCATGTTGTCTAGCAAGTCAAGAAGACAAAACAATAACCTCAGCACAAAGCTGAATCCCTTCCCATGGCTTCCCCCCTCTTCTATAAGCATTCTCCTCCTTCTTTTAACCCAGGGGTCAGCAACCTTTTTCAGCCGTGAGCTGGTCCACCATCCCTCAGACCTTGTGGGGGGCTGGACTATATTTTGAAAAAAAATATGAACGAATGCCTATGCCCCACAAATAACCAAGAGATGCATTTTAAATGAAATCACACGTTCTACTCATGTAAAAACACCAGGCAAGCCCCACAAATAACCCAGAGATGCATCTTAAATAAAAGGACACATTCTACTCATGTAAAAACACGCTGATTTCCGGACCGTCCGTGGGCTGGATTGAGAAGGCGATTGGGCCGCATCTGGGCCATGGGCCTTAGGTTGCCTACCCCTGTTTTAACCCATCAGTTAAGCTGGCTACCACCATTTCCTTACTGCTATCAGCTGTGACAAAGAACTGGACATTTACAACAAGAGTGGCTAACTTGTGGCCCTCTCTATGTTGTTTGACTCCATCTCGCGGTGGCTGCAAACCAGAGGTAGTTCAACAACATCTGATTTACAATAAAAATGACAAGTTGTTGTCAGTCCCTTTTCTACAGCTCTGCTCTCTCCTTCCTCTTCCTGTTCCTGACATGTGTGTCACTCTCTTTCTGGAAGAGGCAAGGCTTTTTAAAATGTGTTTGATATCAGCTAGATGAAACTTTAAAAATAATTATGCATTGTGAAACTAAGCCCAAACCCTCAGGGTTCTTACTAGCGAAAACATCATTATGCAGGGAGGGAGGGGCAGAGCTGTCAGCTGCAAAAGCACCCTGTGCTGAGAGTCTGTATTATCATTATTTCATTAATGTGTCATAGTCCTTATGGTTGATTGCTTTCATTCATGTTGTGTAGTGTTTTCTTCTTTCTATTTTATTGACATTTCACAACCCTTATGAGAATCAATTGGAAAAAAGGAGGAGGAAAGCATTGGGAAAGTTAGGCTCAACAAGAAATATGTTTCAAAAGCGGAACTGAAACAAGTCTAGTCTTTCATTTACCTTAAAGCCAACATAAGAAAAAGATGGAAAAGCCAAAGCAGGCATGTACAGGAGATGTGGCTTTGCAGTAGGAACATTTGCCAAACTTGATAGACTGTGGAAACTTGAGACAAGAACATCTCACCTGAAACCAAGATAAAATGGTTTAGGTCACATGCGATTTCAGTTATCCTTGATGAAGGTGGAACTTGAGTTTTATCAGCAGCAACTGAAGGGAGTACTGTATTTTTTGCTCTATAAGACTCACTTTTTCCCTCCTAAAAAGTAAGGGGAAATGTGTGTGCGTCTTATGGAGCGAATGCAGGCTGCGCAGCTATCACAGAAGCAAGAACAGCAAGAGGGATTGCTGCTTTCACTGCGCAGCGATCCCTCTTGCTGTTCTGGCTTCTGAGATTCAGAATATTTTTTTTCTTGTTTTCCTCCTCCAAAAACTAGGTGTGTCTTATGGTCTGGTGCGTCTTATAGAGCGAAAAATACGGTAATTTGAGCTTGTAAACACAATTTCCCTCAATATACACAATTTTACAAGGAACTTCCCCTATATAGTGTATTTTTGCATGCTATTTTCATGAAGATATGCATTTTCTGCACTCTTTCGTCCAATATATATGCATTTCTATATACGTTGCTTGGCTAGAGAACTGCATTGCAAAATTCAGAGCAGTGTGAATTTTGAAGGATAATGTCCCACTTTTTCTTTTTCCTCCCCTCCATGTTTTGGAGAACAAATAAAAGTGGTGTGTTTTTATATGTAGGTGCAAAAGCTGACTCCTGTTTCTACATAGAATAAAATCCCTGCACCAAATGAAAGGAATGGTGACATTGGCATTCATAGTAAAATGTAACCAATCCACTTTAAATTATTTAATTGCAATGCTTCTGCAGCCAGTCAGGTATGGAGGGTTACAACACAGGCAATTGGCTATGTCATTTGCCAAAACATTCTCTCTCCAGAGGAATTGGGGTTGAAACACCTATATTTGCCCAGGCCTTAGGCAGTTGTGCATTACATTATTCTTTTATTATTATATTTCCTCTTCCCCTTTTTCTTCTCTGCCCTGCTATTTTGTCCCTCTCAGTTTCTCTTCTCACCTTTCTCCATCAGTCTTTTCTGAATTACAACCAGCCTCTCAATTATATTCTCTCACCCTTCTCACATTCCCCTTTCCACATTTCTCATTCCAAGGCTTTTCAGAATGGGTGGAACATTGACAATTAAAGGGCAAAGCCTTTCTCATTCCAAGATTCTGGAGAGCTATTCCCAATGCAGAGTAGACAAGGGGTGGCCAACATGGTGAGCTTCATAGGTTGTTGAACTCCATCCATCAGTACTATCAGTCCCAGCCAGCCTGGCCAATGGGCATGGATGGCCAAAGTTGGAGAACCATATTGGGAACCTCTACAGCTGAGCACTCACTGGGCAGGTGCTTTGGCTGCTTGATAGGTTCATATATGTTTATCTTCTACCATTTTGCCTTCCAATAATGCTTCTGACAAAGTTTGCAAGATCTAAGCAATGTATTTATTTCTAAAATAGTTTCAGGAGAGGGAGGAACCCAAAGATGTTGCTGTTCTAATTGCATCAATTTCTACAAGCCAGAAATGTGGTGAGTGGACAGAGGCATTGATCCGTAGTCATCATCATCTCCACCATCCAGAAAGCGTAATGATTATTGGGTGTTTCTGATTATTAACCAATGCTGCAAATATATATGGAGAAATGCCATATCTGGCTATTAAGCTGCTGCTGGAGTGCATTGTTCTGTGGGAGAAAGGAAGAGAAGAGTGTCAGGGAAAGTGGTAAGGAGGAAGAAAATGTGAGCAACTCATATGTATCTCTTTATTTGGAATCAGTGGCAGATGATGCCCATTGGGATTGGTGGCATGGGAGGCAGGGAGGCCAACAGCAGATGGAGCCAGAGCAAATGACAGCTGCAACCACAGCCAATGAGAGGCCCCCGCCTACTGAGCTCTACAGGGGCAACACTGAGATGAAGGAGGAAGCTCTCAAGGAGATCCACTCCTTGGCTGGTGGTCAGTAAGAAGGTGGGCATGTGAAGACTCCCTAGAGGCAGACTAAGGCTGGTGGGACCGTGTCCTATTTGCCTCAATGGGTCAGCCACTGTGAGGAACATGTGTATCTCACCATTCTAGTTCAAAACTGAGCCACTCAACACAGTTAAGAAATGCAAAAATTTTGGGGGTGGGAAACAGAGCATATAAAAATTTATGCCAATGAAAGAAGGGCTGATAAAATAAACAACACAGAGGTGTAAAATCCAAAGAGCAGAAGCAGCCAAGTATACTGACAGCAGCAAGAAAAGGTTTTGATATGTGGCCAGGAAGGACGGGTCCTCACTAAGGTCTTTGGGGGAATATGAACCTTCAAATACGATAGCCACCTAGGCCAGCATCCCATGTGTAACTTTTGGCTGGGTTTTTTTCCAGTCTCCAGCCAAGTGGAAGCTGCCTCCTTGCAGCTGGGACTGAAGCTACTTTAATTCTAATTAACTGGAATCTGAGCCCCATAAGGCAGCCAAAGACAGAGTTGCTAGTCCTAACCAGGCCATCATCTAGAGCTGGGAACTAGGTAGAAAGGTAAGGGTAAAGGACCCCTGGACAGTTAAATCCAGTCAAAGGTGACTGTGGGGTTGTGGTGCTCATCTTGCTTCAGGCCTTAAGATGTCTTCTGAATGTCAGGTAATTATTTATCTCTTTGAAATGCTAGATTGCCAGGAGCTCGGACAGAACAGCTGGAGCTCAGCCCATTGCAGGTATTCGAACTGCCTGCCTTCTGATTGGCAAGCCCAAGAGGCTCAGCGGTTTAGACCACAGCGCCACCTGCGTCCCTCAGCTGGTCTCTAGCCAGACCCTGCCCAGGAGCCAGAATTGCTGGAGTCCCACCACACACACCACCCCAGCTGAGGGATGTAGAACAAACTCCTTCCTATCCATTCCCACAGCTAGGTCCAAATTGTCTGCTGCCATTAGCAAATCAACCCCCCACTCAATTCCTGATAGCTTCGGGTGCTTTAATTATGATTAAGCATGGAAATCAGACCTCAGTTAATTTCAGTGATTTAACTACAGTGGTACCTTGGTTATCGAACGTAATCTGTTCCAGAAGACCATTCGACTTCTGAAACTTTCGACAACCAAGGCGCAATGGGCAGTCGGCAAATTCAATTGAGACAATTGAGAAATGAGCTTCAGTAGCCGTTCGACTTCCGAGGTGCATTCAAATCGGAAGCATTTATTTCCAGGTTTCCGGCGAAAACCAAAATGTTCAACTTCTGAAGCATTCAGCAAACGAGGTACCACTGTACTCAAACTGTAGTTGAGATCCAGATTTGTGAATCTCTCTGAGACTAAATATAGCTCCTCAGATTCTGTTTCACACAGAGACATTCATACACACCTACAATAAAAAAATAGAGATCAGGTTGCCTTACCGACGTTCCCAAAGTATTTGATGTGGGCCTCAGGAAAGTTTTGCTCCAAAACTAATTTCTTGAATTTTTCTTTGATGTCATCTCCCACTTCCGATCCCCTAGCTTTAAACACAAGCAAAGGTTGAGTAAATTGTTGTTCTCAGGAAGGCTGAAATATCTGTTTTATGTCTATAGAGCACCCTAAGTCTCTTATTCTTGCCATCTTCTCTGGATTGTCCATTAGACAGTCAGGAACAGAACCCCCATGAAACCAGAGAAGAGGATCTAAGGAGGCCTGGCCAAACTTGGCTCTCTAGAGGTTTTGGGGCTACAGTTCCCATCATCCATGACCACTGGTCCTGCTAGCTAGGGATGATGGGAGTTGTAGTCCCAAAACATCTGGAGGGCCATGTTTGGCCATGCCTGATCTAAAGGAACTGAAAGCCTACACAGGTGCTGACTGTCCCTATTTGCTAGTGGGAGGCTTTATGGTAGCTGCTCTTTCTGCTGGATCATTGTTAATATTGCAGCCCCCTGTTTCCTTTTATTTTGGGGACACCATTTATCTTCATGTGAAGTGCTAAAGTGGCCGTTCTTTAGGGTTCAACCCCCTTTTCCAAAAAATATATTCCTTCATCCCGGGAAGGGCTGATTATTCCATTAGCCACTTTTTATTCTAGAAGATTATTGTAGTCAAGATTTTAAATAGGTTTTCCTCCTTCTTTTTAACTCTGTACAGTATAGGTGACTGTTGACAGGGAAAAAAAGGGGGGTAGAAATTAGCCAGATAAGTATAGATAAAGATATTCAATAATTTTGTATTCTATTTTTGTATGTTAACTAGAGCCGTAATTGGATTGAACAGAACTTAGGGTATCCTTCCATAAACTTAGGGTATCCGTCCAGATGTTTTAGGCAAAACCTTCCACCAGCCACCAAACTGTACTACAGGAGGAAAAGGCAGGGCAGGGCCAGCTCCTTCAGCACAGCAGAGTGAGGAGCAGCACTGGCTCTGCCTCCTTCCTTTGAACTTTTCCTGCTCTGACTGGTCAATAGAAAAACTTGAAACTCAGAACTTGAAACTGAGCTTGCTTCTTTTGTCTCCTCCCAATCCATTCTCCTTTTTTGACTTTTAGGGCCTGTGTGTGTGTGTGTGTGTGTGTGTGAGAGAGAGAGAGAGAGAGAGAGAGAGAGAGAGAGAGAGAGAGAGAGATTTGTAACTTCTTTGTGGCTGAAGAGTGAGTTGAAAAACAGCAACACTAACTAACTAACTAGCATCCTTTTTGCTGAACCACAAATATGCCACAGGGTGGAGGGAGGGTTATTGGTTTGTTTGTTTTATGTTGTGAACTGCTCTGAGATCTATGGGTGAAGAGCTGTATTTAATAAAAAAAATAAAATCCATTGCCATAACACATACCAGTCAGATATATAGCTTCGTGGTCTAATTTCTTCTTGTGCAAAATGACATACTTTCCATAATCAATATCCATCATGTGGGCAATACCATCTATACAGGAAACAACACAAGATATCAACTGAAGGAAGTGGGTTCCTCATTTCTTGGATGTTAGTGGGGGGGGGCAGGCAAATGGGGATCAGCCACTCTTAGTCACCTTAATTATTCATTCTTTCTCCCACCACCCCCTCATTAATATGTCTTCCGAATTTTAAGGGAGGTGAATCTCCATGACTTAATAAGTGTCCTGCCCAGGTCCACTGCCACAGATTGCCCTCCCTAAAGCAGGCAGTGGGAACCACCATTCCTTCACCCCCACACATTTCATCTTGCTCCCTGTCTTATTTTCCCCCTCTTTTAGCCATGGTGTTAGGCATGGCAGACTCCTCCAGCTCTTCAGTCAGAGAAAAGGGCGTCCTTCTTAAAAGGAAGGTGTTTGTGTGGCCAAGGCTGCAAGTACTACGCTGAAAATCTAAAGTTAAATGTAAATGTTGACTAGTTACCATAGGAAATGTATGATTATGTGGACACTCTCTCAACCCCTTCCCCAGAAGGCCTTGCTTTGAGGAAGGACGCCCCCCGCCTGTTTCTCAATACAGTCATACCTCTAGTTGCGTTCGCTTCATGTTGCAGATGCATTCTGCACGCTTCACACATGCACAGAATGGCCGTGTGCACTCCATGCTTGCGCAGAAGCAGCGCTCTAGTTGTGGACTTTTTGGGGTGCAAATGGCACCCCGGAACATATTGTGTCCACAACTAGAGTTACCACTGTATGTGGCAGGGAGGAGGGGGGACCTTAGACCCTGTTTGGAGAGTAGCAGAGCAAGCAGGTTGCAGAGAGGCTCCAGACGGTGAGAACTCACCACCCCTTCTGCTCCTCCTTAACTTTGTTGAGAGCCGCCCACAGTGGCTGGGGTAACCCGGTCAGATGGATGGGATATAAGTAACAAAATTGTTGTTGTTGTTGTTGTTGTTTGCCTGGCTCTGTTAAACTAGAACTTTTCCTGCGGCATCCCAAGGGCTTTGGAGAACCTCACTAGAAAAGCAAAAACTAGCTGTGTTGGTCCATTTCAAAAATAATAAAACCCTCTAGGTGAGCATCACATTTATTTCAGCCAATCCTAGTGTCAGGAAAGACTGGCCAACTTTTAAGTTCTCCAGCACTCTTCATCGAGCACAATATTACCAAAATAATGATTAATTTACCCACCCACCCACCCAAAAAACCAATCAGACTGGGATGATATATATGAGGGCATGATATATATGATGATATATATGAGGGCAGCTTAAAGGATCGGTTGCAAGATAAAGATTGTAGGGTGACAGAGTCCCTTCCCAGTACTATACAGATCAGTTGTCTGGCTGCCGGGGATTCTGTGATCAAGAAGAAAAGACTGCTCCCCAGGTCTGAGAACATAGATCCCAGCTGTAACCCAGAAGTCCCTTGTGCAACCTTGAGTGAAACACTCAAGTTCCTCCTGGTTAAGCAGAGGGGAGATCAAAAGAGAAAGCAGGAGTCTTCCATTTTGAAAAGCCCAAGATTAATTTTGGATGGCAACAAGGCAAATCATATCCTCCTAAGTAGGGAAGTGGAGGCATTGGTTTAACCATCTGCCATGAACCATAACTCAGGGGTAAATCACTTCCTTTGCATGTGGAATGTCCCTGGTTCAATTCCTGATGTTGTGCAACTTAAAAGGATCCTGTCACTGGGATGGAAAGAGACTTCTGACACTGGGATGGAAAGAGCCACCGTCAGTCTGAGTGGGTCAAACTCAGGCAAACGGACAAATAGTTTTTGGCAGTTTCCTGTTACAGCGGTACCTCAGGTTACAGACGCTTCAGGTTACAGACTCCACTAACCCAGAAATAGTACATCGGGTCAAGAACTTTGCTTCAGGATGAGAACAGAAATCACGTGGCAGCGGTGCAGCGGGAGCAGGAGACCTCATTAGCTAAGGTGGTACCTCAGGTTAAGAACAGTTTAAGGTTAAGAACAGACCTCCCGAACGAATTAAATTCTTAACCCGAGGTACCACTGTACTGTGATGTCTCTTTTACCAACCTTCATATACTGCTCTTTTGCTCTCAGATCACAAAACGCAGATGGAGATTTAAAAATATTTATATGTTTTGTTTGAACTGAGGGAAAATCAGCTTGCAAAAGAAGGGTTTGCATGAGGTAAAGATGGGCAAAGGACTTCCACATAACCAGACTGTTACGTACCTTTAACTCCTCATTTGCCCTTCCTATCTCTTTGTTATTTAGACTGATAGTCTTATGCTGCATCCTCTTTACAACCTCCTCCTCCTCCTCTCACTTCTCTCTTGAATCTCAAGATGAGAGGTCAGCTTGGAACGATCTTCCGAAAGAACTATGGAGCAAGCATAGCTGCCTTTGTTTTCTCTAGGCTACTTAGGTTTCGTGAGACCCAGTGCTTTCTTTAAAAAAAAAAGTTTAGGGGTTCTCTCATATTCCTACTCATATTGAAATACTGCCCCCCTCAGTGAGGCCAAACTTAAACAAAATGTTTAAGGGTATGTGTACCCCTGTATCCCCCCAGAAAAAAGCACTGGCTAGACCTAGTAACCTTTTTCTAGGCAAGTTATGTATTTCCTAAAATAAACAACCTTATTGGTGGCTGAGTGATTGCATTGCTCTCCCCCTCATAACTTGATTTTGCACTCAAAAGGAAGAATATAAATGGGAAAAAGAACAGATGTTTGAACATTTGCCCAAATCACAGCATCTGGATCTTCCGATCACAAAACATACTTTGTCATCAGGTAATAGGGTGGCTCATGGCAATCGTACTTACCAGGAAAATTGAATACACCAGGTTTGTCAGTGTGCTTTAACACAAGAGCTGATTGTTTGCAGACACCATCCCTGGAAAAGAGAGCTAAATGAAAGCACTTCAAAACCAGATACCCAGCCTGCTTCCTGCCTTGCCTCCTCTACTTGTATTTTTTAGGGTGTCAGAGCCACTGATGGAAGAATACAGTACCAGTAAGATGCCTTAGACTTTACCAGAGGGAAGGATAGGCGGAGTGTCAAGAGGAAAAGCACCCTGTTGCTGTCAATGCCTTCAAAATGAACAGGCCTTTTTGGAGGCCTCAACATTATTAAGTGGCCCTCTCAATAGCTACAGGAAAGGTTTCCGCAGTATTTCTCAATATCTCCATTGGCATTCCAGCAATTTTTTATTTATATCGCTATGCCCAACCTAAGTGGCTCTTTATGATATATTAAGATAAAACAAGACCAAAAAAAAGAGACAATAGGGGATGGGAAACATGTGGTCTTCCCTAAGCAGCAGCTCTGTACAAAATCTGGACATTGCTCCATCCAGCTCAATATTGTCTACACTGACTGGCAGTGCCAGAAACTTTATGCCCTTTCCAAAGCATCTCAAAATGATTTCAGGGGAAATCAGGGCTGTGGCTCAGTGGCAGAGCACCTGCTTTGCATGCACAAGGACCCCGGTTCAATCCCCAGCCTATGCATGATGGGAGGAGAGGTATCAGTTGTAAGGTACTAACGACATATAGTTAGCGGTGAGTGTCATATCTCCATTCGAAACCTCCACCGTGTGGTCCATCGGTGATATTTTCTGATCATACTCAGGCAACTCAGGCAACTTGGAAGCCATCCCGATGGGGTGCCACTTCCCGACAGTCTAAAATAGAAGAATTTTGATTCACATTTTGGGGGCAGTGAAAGGTGATAGGTTTAAATATATAAAATAGCAACGTCCAGTCGGTTGACTGCGAAAGTAATGTTGGTTGTAGCGCTGCGTTCAATTTTCAGTGCTGCACTTTCTGTTGTGAATTTTTTCTCATCCCCCCCCAAAAAATGCTCAACAACTCTGGCCAACCCGCCCCCCAAAACCCCCACACACTCCTCCCTCCAATGACAATGCATAGATTAGTGCCAGTTATTTTATCCTGGGAGTACATTGCAGTCTCTGGGGAGTTGGGCGTGCCTGATATAAAGCAACCCACCTCATCTCTGTAATTTTCCTACCAGAGCTAGAAGCACAAATCAAAATCAGGCAGCCATTAATCTGCTGATAGCCAAGTTTGTGGGCCTGGGCGAGAGGAGAAGGGGGACCCAAAAGCAACAGGGCCTTTACTGTGAGCATTCAAGATCAACAACCCTAATTTGCCTTTTGCCATCTGATTGGATTTACTCTAGCTCATTGATTTTAGAATATTTTTATTCCCTGCCTGATATTATATTAATGTTTTATATTCTTGTTGTTAGCCGCTCTGAGCCCAGTCCTTGGCCAGAGTGGGCAGGGTATAAATATTATTATTATTATTATTATTATTATTATTATTATTTACTCAAGAGCAAAGCTGCTCAGATGTCCTATCCAGAGTCCTAAGAGAAGCAAGGTCAGAGGGGAAAGGGGAAACATCACTCATTTCCACAGGTTGCAAGTCCCATCTGTAAACGTCTTACCTTTTGGGGGTCAAAATTCGGGTACACAGGGATGTCAGCACTGACAGGAAATATGTTGGCAGGGGTCAGTCCAAACACCAGCAGCAGCACAGCAATCATCCTGGAGCTGGTTCTCTCCTGCTCTTACCGTGAACACCGTGTGCAGGGGGAGAGAATGATGGTCCAGGGTTGCAGCAGCCCAGTTTAAATATCTGCCTCCAAATGTCTTCAAAGCACATCCCACTCACCAACTTATGCAAAAGGGAAGAACAGAGTGGGAGCAACAGGGTTATTTTTGAAGGGCATTAGTTTATTTGTGGCGTGGAACTAGGTGGAGTCTCCTTTGTGCTTCAGAAGAAGGGAACAAACATGCTTGTTCTCTTGGGTTGTTGAGGGGGATGTTCTTGAGGGGGGTGTTCAAGGCTGGCACATTCCCTTCCTGGGCAAGTACAGAGATCACAGGTGCTCCATGGCATCTCCTCCTCCCACCCCACCCATCTCCACAAGCTGGCCCAGCCCTTAATGACTTGTGGTCTTTTCAGCAAAAGGAGTAGAAGACCTATCACAGAATGAAATACTTAAGCTTATCCAGGATATTAGATCACTGGACCACACATCCCAGGGGCTGGTGGTGGGAACTGCCACCTCAAGGACCTGATCAGGCCCACCATACTTTCCCCGGTGGCAGCACTGCCACAGGTAGGGGAATGTGCAGAAGACCAGCAGGTGCGGAACAATTATCCTAACCATGGGTTGAAACTAGTACACCCAGCCCAGTGCCAAAATGGAAATATAGATCATCCCTTGCCACCCACCCTGCTCCCAAAATAGATCTGATGAGTGATGGGGAGATGGTCATCTAGTATTGTGGGAGAAATCCACCCTAAGCAGTTCATTCTGTGAAAAGCCTTCTACCTCTTTTGTGGGGCAAGGGACGTTGGCAGATGTAAGTCTTTAAGCTCTGGGCAAACTTGGGTGAGGGGAGGAAGGCAATGCCTCAGAGATCATGTTATCTTTGCACCCACCCGGGAATGGAATGTGCCAGCCTTCAAAAACATCCCCCTCAACATCCCAAGAGAACAAGCATGTTTGTTCCCTTCTTCTGAAGCACAAAGGAGTCTCCACAGGCTTTGATCAAATGCCAAATGGCCACTTGGGCAAGATGAATCTCCAGCCACATCTTTGTACGTGAGAGGTAGGAAGGGAGGAAATCAAAAGTAGTGATGTTATTCCTCTATAGGCTGCCATTGAAGGCCACTCCTCTTAGTTGCTCAGGGAATGGGCTGCAATGTACCTTGTTCTACCCACCCCACAAATAAACCAACTCCCTTTAAAAAAAATAGGCCTGTTAAGTAGCATCTGTGTGAAGAGAGCATTGATATAGTTAGCATAACAGAAATCTGGTGGAACACAGAACCTGTGGGACAGAGTTATTTCTGGATATAAACTCTGTAGGAAAGAGTGGGATGTACCAGAGATGGTGCCGCTCTGTGTATCAAAGACAACACTGAGTCCAGCAAGCTAGAAATCCCCAAAAGGGCAAACTTCTCCACAGAATTATTCAGTAATTCAGTACTGGGGATGTGCTATTGTCCCCCCTGATCAAAACACTCAGGTATATTTTGAGCTGAAGAATGAAATCAAGGAAGAATCCAGAACAGAAGGCATTGTAGCAATGGGTGAGTTCAACTACCCCCACATCCTGTTCTCACAGTGGCCAACCAGATGCCTGTGAGATGCACACAGGCATAACCTGTGCAATGGCACTCTCCTCTCTTGCAGTTTCCAAAAACTTGTATTCAGAAGCATCTTTCCTTCAAGTAAGCTCAAAAGAGCCATGTTTTGGTGCTATATCTGAATTGGAAATCACAACAGGAGTAGGCTGTGTGTGCTGGTCTTGTCTCTGCCCCTAAATCCCCATTCCGTTTTTTTTCTTCACACAATGAGTCAAAGACTTTATTAGGTTTCAAGGAATGTGATACATCGTGACATAAACATCTACGTAGCTCAGCCCTGTATCCAGAAATCATAAATGGAGAGCTCAGCAAAGCTTTGAAGCCAAATCAGGGCAATTGGTAGCCAACCAACTTGTAATGGGCTCCACAGGAGGGGCAGCGCTGGGGATTTCCCTTGTGCAGCCAGAACCAGATCACAGTGCTGTTGTCCTCTTCACAGATGCAGCCCACAAGCCTCTTGTCTGTAATTGAAGGGACTATGTTGGGGTCTTCCTTTGTTCCAGCATATTGTTTGGGTGGTAGCATGTTGTAAGGATCCAGCCCCTTCTCTAAAGCTTTCATGGTTTTCCTCTCCATTCCTGTAGCCTGCTCCATCCTCAATGACTGGAAACCCCACAGATCTCTAGACCTGCAGGCTATTATTTTGAGTAGAAACATGTAGGATTGCGCTGTCAGTTTCATTTCCTAGGCATTGCTTTAGCCAGATTCTCATAACAGGAGCTTATCACCATTGTATGGGGAAATCGAAGGTGAGGGGGATGTTTTTGCCTCAGCACTGTTCCTTTTGTTCCTTGGACTATTCTTAACACTTTGTAAACTCATTATTTTCTTTCATGATAGTTTTGCAAATGAGTAATGGGGAGGAGGAGGGGCTTTACACTTCACAAACATCATCCAGCCCAAAATGAAGCACTTTGATATTTCATTATGTATAATTATAAGTTGCCCCATAACAGGATGTTTTCCCGGCAGCTTTCCAACCACAGAATAAAGCAAATTAAAATTCATTGATGGCAAAATAAAAGCGAACGATTCAAAAATAATGCAGCCTAAAACTCATGGCACAAGGGATGACTCAAGAAATCTAGAACAGTGTTACAATCTATACAGAAAGTATTAAGATGCCCGGGGGGGGGGAGGCTTTGTTTGCTGCCAAAAAGGGAAAATCGGAGACACTAGGCTAGCTCTGCTGCAGATGGTGTCCCAGAACTGAAATGCCACCACTGAGAAGTCCTTTTCACTAATAGCCACCTGTGTTTTTCATTTGATGGGGCAGCTAACAAAGGCACTCCAAATGGGTCTAGGCAGGATATATTGGAAGAGGTGGTCCATCAGGTTCCCTGGCCCTATGCAGTGAAGGTCAAGACCAGCATTTAGAATTAGACCCAAGGCCAGTGGACAGAAAACCAATGAAGATGATGAAGCACTGACATGACATATTTATATTACCCATTCCCAGCTAGCAATCCCACAGGGATGGGGGGTGGGGTTACAAAGTGTGTATTAAACTACTGTAGGAAACTGGGTCTATACTTTGCCAGCAGGTAATGAATGTATGGTGGGCAAGGCACTGAGTGTGGGCCCAATTTATACAATAACAGGCCAACATATCCCCCTTTTCATCTTTTATTCAGCGTGAGCATACTGGGAAGAGTTTGTTTGATCTCAGTCAAATCACCATAGATCTGGCTGGGTTCATGATGCCAAGATTGTAAAGGGAAGGGAAGGGGGACTAGGAAAGCCTAATTATGCCCTTCCGTACACAATTGCCTTGTGAAGTAGGCCAGGCATGTGCCAAGCTGCCTGGTAATCACTCTCCTCCAGGCCCCAAATGAGAGGGAATTCTGGGACTTTCCAGAAACTCTTAAAGATAGCATCCAGTTTACTTGACACTCCCTGAGGTAAAATAAAATTGTTTCACCACCAAGATTCCTCTCCATTTACAAGGCCAGCAGAGCTGGTGCCCACCTCTCTGTCTGTCCCAGTGAACAGAGCAGCCTGCCTTTCTCTGTCAACCCCAATTCCTATAGCTCTGTAGCATGAACAAGGTGGCTTAGGCACATGGAGTTTTTTCCCCCACCAAGCCTGTGAGTTGGCAGCTGTGAACTCAAGACCCAACTTGTCAAATTACATAATGTTTCTTAGGAATGAAAACGGCAAGGGAGAGAACAAAGGGGCAAAGCAAAATACTGAAAGCAAAAGGAGCTCTCTAACTCTATGTTACCCTGAACAAGACAAATCGCTCCACCAACTAAGAATGGCCTGAACAAGTTACTGACAAACAGGCTTCTGGTCTCCTCATGAGTAACACAGCATAGCTGGCCAGTTGCAGGGTTTTCTGATGATCCATGAGGGACAAAGGACCATTTTCCTAGTCCTTTTTAAAAGCATTTTAGTGGCAGCTGGCACCTTCTAGCCAATTATATGCCAGGTGACATTTGTCAGGCAGTCTGTAAATACCTGTAGGGAAAGTGGGGCTGGGATGGGTAACACATTATGGCTACATTGATGTTAATCATCAGGATTTATCAATCTTCCTCCAGACAGGATTTAATTGAGAAATTCTGGGGTGCTTAGGAAGAAGCATGCATTACTCTTGAGGTGTAATGGAGTTTATGGGTCCAGATTTTGCCACAAAGAGAACATTGCAATATTCTTTATCATCCCTTAATGCAAATCCTTTCACGAGCCTTTAGCCAAAATCACCCGAAAGGAGTGCTGTTGTTTTCAAAGAGTCCTCATGCCTAGTGCTGTTGAAGGCCTTTTCCATCTGCCTTGTTCATAGTCAGCACAATGAGTGGGTTCTTGCAGTCTCCAGACACAAAATGGAGGTCAGTTCCCTAGCTTTTCAAACATGAAAGAAAATAAAAACAGTGCATGTTAATTAAATGTGTCTCTCGTAATAGTGGTGCTTTAATTGCTTCTTTGTCTTTCTCAGTACTAATCCAATTCCCTTTGGTCTTCCAAGTTTAGCCACATACTAATTGGGTTACTGCCTCATGATGAACCAGAGGAGTAATTAATTTTATCACCTTTAAACCTTCAAACAGGCAGCTAGTGAATAAAACTGGGATACTCAGAGCATAGGATAATTTGTTTCTGATTTTCAACACTGGAAGATCCCAAACAATATTTCAATGGGGGAAGATCACAATATGGATATAGCTGCATACTAAATAATGAGGCAATATATCCCATAGTGCTGGAAAAGTCATAGAAGAGCCTCCCCAAACCTGGTGCCCTCCAGATGTTTTAGGATACAAGACTCCCAGGCAGCATGGCCATGCTGCTTGGGGTTGATGGGAGTTGTAGTCCAAAACATCTGGAGGGCGGCAACGTTAGGAATGGTTTGCCTGATTCCTCAACAACTCTCTCTCTCTCTCTGTGTGTGTTTTCTTTGCCAATTGACCAATCTTGAATTGCTCAGCAGGAAAGATGCACCCTTAACCTAGGTGCATTCCTGCATACCTAGGTTCTTAATGAGTGCCAGCTTCACAAATTTTTGTGTTGTTGTTGTTTTTAAAAACCCTCCAAACCTGATGTGAAAATGTGGAGAACTAAACTAAAGACTAGAAAAATGAGAAGGTGACAGAAACCACTGTCAAACCACAGAACATGGCATATTTACACATCCCAAGTAGTTCTGGGCCTGTTGGTCATGCACTCTGCAAAGGCAATGGAACCCTCCTGAAGCATCAAAATGGCAACGCCCACAAAGGAGCAGCTGGCTTCCAACTGGTTAGTAGTTGGAAGACTTTAGACCCCGCTTTAGACCTCACATGTAGTCTGTATGGCTTGAAGCTGGATGTTGCGTGGGTGGCATGTTGCCTGCAGAGGACAAGAGAGATGTGGCATGATAATGAGTAATGAGTAGCTATTTCAAAAGAGAATTTCTGAGAAGCAGGGGTTGCTGAGTGAGTAAGCAAGAACGGTTGTTTTTCTAGTCTGGGTGCTTCAGCCTAGCTCCCATTGGCAGTGCCCTTCTTGTCTGTGTGGGATATAATGTGACCCGTCTAGGTAATTTTCTAACTAGTACCCTTATATACACTATTGATCCCAAAACTATTTTCAGTAACTTACACATGAAAGCATAGCAGCCTTCTCTAGGGGTTCTGTTTTGGAACTAGATAAGCAGCACTTCCTTCAGCAAAACAAAGATGAAGGCATGTTCAGACTATCCATTTTTATCTTGTGTTTAGGGGAGAGACAGGGAGAAGCAAGTGCCCAGTAAGACAGGGTTCCAAGTTTCCTTTGCAAGTTTCACATGTGCACAGGGAGGGTGATACACATTGCTTAGGTCAGTAGTGGGCAACCTTTGGCCCAAGTTCCAACTCTATGGCCTTCCACAAACTTTATGCAGCCCATGGCCCATTTTTAAAAGCCCTCTACACACGAACAGTGCAGACTTCTGCCAAGATCGGTCTGCTGAGTGAGGTGGGAGATAGGCAGGTACCTTAAAATCCAGGGTTTCCCCTGTGGATGTCTATGGGCTGTTGGCTGTTTGCAGTATGGTAACGCTGCAGAGAGCTTGCTGGGGAGACCATGCATTAAAAAGAAAGGACTCAAAAATAACTTAAGCAAGGTTTTAATAAGAAAAACAAAAACTCCTTTTACACTAAGTACATTAACAACCAAACCAGACCCAACCACCAACCCATCCCCCAGGGTAATGGCAGAGCTAGGTGCTGCTCCTTATATACTACACCCAAATGCTGACACACCTTAATCAAATACAACTCAGCAGCACCTGCTATGCTTCACAGCTGTAAAGCTGGATCTCGTTATCTTGCTCTGGCCCTTGCTCTGGCCCCTTAAAGACATACACATCGAGTGGAACAATGATGAACCTTTACATTTAAAGAAACCATTCAACATTTCCCCTGCGGTTCATCATTGTGGAACAAAAACATAAAGCATACTTTGTACATGTTTTTCATGTGTAACCTTTGGAAGTGCTTTTGTAAAAATGTCTGCAATTTGATTGTCACCTGGAACATATTCAAATACAATCATTTCGTCAGCAATTAGTTTCTTTACAAACTGTAAACGTAACCTTAAGACTCTAGTGCGCTGCGTATTGGTCTCTGAACACAGGATAGCAAGTCCGCTCTGAGAATCAAGGTAAACTTTTACTGGTAGTGTTACTTGCATCTGTAGGTCTGCGAATACTTGCAGATACCATTCTACATCACGAGTGGCCTGAACGCATGCACATAATTCACTCTCTGTTGTGGAGAGACAAATAATGGTTTGTGTCTGGGACTTCCATTCAAATGGACAACCGTTATAACAAAACACCATACCAGACACACCCCTGCAATTATTTTGTTCCACTGCATGAGATGCATCACAGAAAATTTCAAAACCTTTGTCAATACATGTTGTAAACTGCAACCTATAATGTTTGGTGTGTTTAAGGTACATTACCACTCTCTTAAGAGCAGAGAAACATTGCATAGTGGGCTTTTCCACATTGTGATGCATCTTTTAACAAAAGCTTAACTGTTTCATATTTTACACTTGGTGAATAACACAAATCATAATCTTCGCCTGGAATTTGTTGAAAACCCCTAGCAACTAGTCTTGCTTTGTACCTTACAACTTCATTTTTGTCATTCATTTTAACTCTATAAACCCATTTTGAATCAATAAGTCTCATATCTGGGGTTTGTGGTACAAGAGACCAAGTGTTATGCTCTTTTAAAGAAGCTATCTCAGAGTTCATAGCTTTATACCAATTTGCAGCTTGGTGCTTAGGTAATTTCTGAACATCATTGTAGCTTTTTGGCTCAAAAACTGCCTTATTGGCATACACAGTATTAAAATGTTCATCTGCAAAACGTTGTGGCTTCTGTCTCTTTCTATCTGAACGTCTCAGTCCGGAAGGAGAGTCAGACTCCTCAGACTTAATGGGACTAAGTGAACCACTAGTTTCAGGTTGTAAATCATTGTCAGATTGAAGAGATGCCTGTAGGCTAAGCTCACGGTCAGAAAACTCAAGAGAATCTAACCTCCCCTTGGGTGCCTGTGACTTTAAATCCTCAAACAAATTAGATTCAACAGACTTTTTGTCTTTTTCCATTAATTCAGAAGCACCATTTCCTGCTGCTGCTGCTGCTTCCTCTTCTTCCTCAGTATTATCTATACCATCAGTATCTTGGAAGACAGCAACTCCATTCCAATTTACAGTTTGTATCATGCTTCTGGTAATATGAAATTTGCCAGTTGCTGGTATGTAAATTCTGTACGCCCCCTGCTGGTAGCCCATTAATTTTCCCTGGACACTACGTTCACCCAATTTCTGCTTAGCGGGATAATGCATAATTACATCTGAACCCCAAATGCGTAGGTATTTCAGATTAGGGCGTTTTTTAAACAGCTTCTCATAGGGGGTGACATCTAAACCAGAATGATAACTGCGATTTCTAACATAACAAAACGCATTAAGCGCTTCAGCCCAAAAGTCTTTGGGCAGATTAGCATCGTGCAGATACGTTTTAACCCCTGCCTGTAGGTCACGCTGCACAACTTCAACAAGCCCATTTTGCCAGGGACTTCGGGGGCAAGATAACTCATGAGTAGTCCCCTGCGCTTCCAGGAATTTCTCAAAATCCTCAGAAACAAATTCTCCACCCCGGTCAGAAAACAGGTTCTTAATAGGTTTGTTAAAGTGCGTTTTTACCCAGTTGCAAAAAACTTTGTACTTCTCAAATGCTTGGGACTTCTCAGCTATTGCATAAGTCCAACAATATCTACTATACTGGTCTATCAGAGTAAGCCAGTACTTAGAACCTCCTAATGATGGTGGGAGTGGCCCAACTAAATCACAATGTACACGCTCAAATGGCTCAGTTACTTTCCTATCTGAGCACCTACCCTTGCGTGCAACCTTAATCTTATTCTTGCAACAGGATAGACATTGCATAAAGAATTTACATGGTTTTAAGTTGAGGCCATTAACAATATTCTTTGTCTTAATTACATCAGCAAAATTCAGGTGTCCTAGAATTCTGTGCGCCTCATGGACACACCCGGAATGTGGCCTTACATTCCTCAACCCCTGGCTTGACTGTGCTGCTCTGCAATTTATAGGCGATTGGGAGTAGGTGCGAAAATACAGTCTATATAAACCATCAGATTCCCGGGCATATAATAGACGTTTGTTCCCATCGAAAAACTCACACATTGACTTTAAGAAACGCACAGTTATGCCTTGACGAGCAAAGCACCTTACTGATAATAAATTGTCCACTGACGGGCAGTAAATGCAGTTCGCTATCGTAATGTTTAAAGAGTCAAGTTTAACAGTACCCCTGCCAAGCGACTGCAAGACTTGTGAATTGGCTAAATGTACATTACCAATTTCCTCTTCGAAAGAAATAAACAAGCTTCGATCGTTGCAAATATGCTGAGATGCTCCTGAGTCCACAACAAAAGACTTCCACTTGGCACGTTTAAGTCTTTTACGATCTGTTGTCCTAGCATGGAAAACTCGCGGCTCGTTTCTGTCTCTACTATACGATGTCGGCTGCTGGGCTGACGACCGTGACTGACGAACAGAAACAGGCTTGGGAGTACTTTGCTTTCTTTTGGATCTGCAGTCCTTTGCAAAATGTCCTTGCTTATTGCAGAACCAACAACGCTTTGCAGCTTTAAATGCAGTTGTATCACCACAGGTTTGCATATGGCGTTCCTCATTCTTTCTGGAAATAGGAGTGCTTATGGCACAAGCCTCCCTTCTGTCCAACTCGCCCATTAATCTTGCCGTTACCCCTTCCACAGTTAATTGTGCTGGTGGAACAGCAGATATCTGGCTAGCTATACCATCAAAGTCCTCATTAAGGGAACATAGAATGATAAAAACATACTGAATATCAGGTATCTCCATGTCCCTTCGAATTAATTCGCAGCGTATTGCCTCCAGACGTCTCAAGTGTGCTGCCAAATCACCACCAGGCTGCAACTTCGTCTGGTACAACTGCTTGAAAAACGTCAATGCAGATGCTGACTCTTTTCTAACATGCACTGCTGCAAGACTGTCCCACATTTCTTTGGCAGTTTTCTTATTTCTTATATAGACTACTTGCTGGTCGCTGACTGCCAAATTAATTATCGCCCTGGCTTTTGCATCTCCTTTCGACCAAGCATTAGTCACAGGGTCAGGAGGGTCATCAGTTACATAGGTCCATACTTCTCTAGAGGTCAAAAGCGCCTCCACCCGAAAAGACCCTAAACTATAGTTCTCATCTGTTAGCTGTGGGAAGACCAGAGCCTTCTCAGCTTCAGGAACCCGGTCAACCATTCTGGAACTCTTCCAGACCCACAGAACTACGCTAACAGGAGAAGGAGTTTTCAAACCTTTCTCAGAGTCCAAAAATATGCAGTCATCCACTCAGCAGCTGGGCCCATAACCAAAGATGTTGGCTGTTTGCAGTATGGTAACGCTGCAGAGAGCTTGCTGGGGAGACCATGCATTAAAAAGAAAGGACTCAAAAATAACTTAAGCAAGGTTTTAATAAGAAAAACAAAAACTCCTTTTACACTAAGTACATTAACAACCAAACCAGACCCAACCACCAACCCATCCCCCAGGGTAATGGCAGAGCTAGGTGCTGCTCCTTATATACTACACCCAAATGCTGACACACCTTAATCAAATACAACTCAGCAGCACCTGCTATGCTTCACAGCTGTAAAGCTGGATCTCGTTATCTTGCTCTGGCCCTTGCTCTGGCCCCTTAAAGACATACACATCGAGTGGAACAATGATGAACCTTTACATTTAAAGAAACCATTCAACAGCTCTCATGTCTATCCTGGGCTGGGGCAGAGCTAAAGGTATGAATTCACACTGCTGTACAGCAACAAAGCGTAGTAATGAAATAATATTCTAGTGCTGTCCTTTAGGGCAGCAGGGGAAGGCACTCCAATGGGCTTCATCCAGCCAGTCTGGATAAGGTCCACTGGATTTCCCAGTATTTGGATTTCCCAATACAGTGGTACCTCAGGTTACATACGCTTCAGGTTACACACTCCGCTAACCCAGAAATAGTGCTTCAGGTTAAGAACTTTGCTTCAGGATAAGAACAGAAATCGGGCTCCAGTGGCACGGCGGCAGCAGGAGGCCCCATTAGCTAAAGTGGTGCTTCAGGTTAAGAACAGTTTCAGGTTAAGTACAGACCTCCAGAACGAATTAAGTACTTAACCCAAGGTACCACTGTATTTTATTTCTGAGAGAAATGCAGCCATGGGAGCCTGTTATATTACTGCCTATATTACCCTCCCTCCACAGGACAAATAACTTTTCTCCAGAAGCAGGGATATACTTGCATCAGTCCATACTGGAAATGTGTGTGTACTTTTATCTCCTCCCCTCAGAGCTGAGACAATGTTATCCATTCAGAGTATTGACTCACTTAACACAACAAGGAAACTGTCCAGGATCAAAGGGCACATGCAAATGATAAGGCAGATATTTCATACCAGGCATAGAGTGATCATACCAGGAGTGGAGGTTTTCCAGTTGGCAACTATTTGCTTTCTCAAAACACTCCATATTGGAGGCGGGGGAGGGCAGGGGTTGTTAACAGCTGTGCTAGGACATGATTTGTACTCTCTTGCAGAGTTTGATGGTGACAGGGCTTTAGGGAGTTGTCAAATAACACCACCTGGCATTTACCCTTAAATGTGGGCATAGGAGCCAACTCAGGCTGGTTGTGGGTGCTTGGGCACCCAAAAGAATATAATTGTGGGGGCCTGACACCCACAAAGTCAATGAAAAAAGGCAGCAGGCAGCAGCAGTGCTGCCTCTAAGAGAGAAGCAGTTCAGCTCCATCCTCCTCAGCCAGCTAGTGAGGCATCCTAGTGGGGGCTGAGATGCGGCTGCCTTGCTGGCTGTGGATAGGAGGTGGAAGAGGAGTCCCTGCTGCCGGCCCCACAACATGGAGGAGGGAAGCTGTGGCTCTCTGGATGCTGCTCCCATCATTTCTGGCTGGGCTTGATGGAAGCTGGAGTCCAACAACATCTGGAGAGCCATAGGTTCCCCAGTCCTGTGATATGCCATGCAACTTGCTCAGCCTAATAGCAGCATCAGAATGGATCCAAGAAGCTTCCTGTTCATGCCCAAGCAACATATTATTAATGCTGGAATGAGAGTAGCTGTTTACACAACACCAGGAGAAGGAGAAGGAGGAGAACAACAGCAACAACAACAACAACAGGACAAAAGAGGATACAGATTTGCATAGAGGGTTGCCATATGTCTGGAATTTCCCAGACATACCCAGAATTCTGTAGTCAGAAGCAGTGTCTGGGTGGAAATTGGCAAAATGTCTGGGAAAATCTGGCCATATGGCAATCCATGTAGCTGGTGTAGTTTTTGCCGATTTCCCTTAAAAATAGATCAAAACTGCCATGTTTTTGTGATTTTGCCAAAAAAAAGCTCAACAATGTTGGGCATAAAGCTGTGTCCGGATTTCCACTCTTTGAAATATGGCAACCCTATATTTGCACATGCTACTAATGTATAGCTGCACATTTAGAAATAATCACTTTATTTAAATAGAAGTACAATACTTCTCACCACAGCAGGAAAGACTATGACTAGGTAATCTATGCACCTGCTCGGTCTGCCAAGTGCTAATTTGCTGTTGATGAACATTTTTGGGGGCTCTGCTCTGTGACAGCCCCTCAAACAGAGGACCTTCCTCGATAAATAGTACATCTGATCACCCTAGCAACAACCAGACATTTCTGATGTAAGCATGAAATCCCATTCAAATTTGTCAGGAACAGGAGCAGTGTTTCTTTTGTGCTTCAAATCACTAGGGGAGATTTCTCAGTCTCTCTTAAAGGCCTGCAATTTGCCACTTCACCAAGACTGCAATCCTGTACGCATTTGCTTGGGAGAGAGACTTGCTGAACTCAGGTGGGGCTCACTTCTGAATAGGCATGTATGGGATTGTCCTCTAATGCATTTTCCTTCATCTGTTGGTTGACTTATCTTCAATCTGGAAAGGGCCTTTTGCCCACTGTTAAGCCTTCAAAGCCATTAGCATCATTATTCAGATTCACTATGGGTAAGGCAGAGAATTCTCAGTTTAAGGAAGGACATCACTTTATGCATTTTAAATTGAAAGACCAACCCCTCTGACAAAAATACGGTACTTCTTGTCTCTTGGGTAAATTAAGACACAGGCATAAAATAAAGATGAAGCAGATCTCCCAGGAAAACAACAAAGCAGGAGTTCAACTCAGTGCCCTCTAGAGAAAGGTTACCAGATTTCTTTCAATGAACCCGGGGACACTTTTAAAAATAAATTTATTTAATCATTTTTTCGATACAAACATCAACCGCAAAAGACACATACAACAAAAACAATAATAACAATAATAACGCAATTTGACAATTCAGATTTGAATACACTGATATGTATTCATTGACTACCCCTTTTTTAACAATATTTTCCCACCTCTCTCTCCTCCCCCTACTTCCCACCACTATCCACCTTATCGCTTAAATATTTATTCCAGATTTCTTTATATTTATCCATTCTTATTTTGCATCGACATGCAATTCGTTCGTATGTAGCTAATCTGTCCATATTATCAACGCATGTGCTCAATGGAATCTTTTTGCGGCTCTTCCAATTCATCAAAACAATATTTTTTGCTTCTAATATAGCACGGTACATCCATATTTTTTTTACCCCGGTGACACTTTTCAACTTCCTACTAAATAGATGGAATTTGTCAGGGACTGATTTGTAAATCCGGGGACTGTCCCCAGGAAACCTTACTCCGGAGCCTAAGATTACAGTAAAGTAAAGGGACCCCTGACCATTAGGTCCAGTTGCGGACGACTCTGGGGTTGCAGTGCTCATCTCACTTTATTGGCCGATGGAGCCAGTGTACAGCTTCCGGGTCATGTGGCCAGCATGACTAAGCCACTTCTGGTGAACCAGAGCAGCGCATGGAAACGCCATTTACCTTCCCGCCGGAGCGGTACCTATTTATTTACTTGCACTTTGATGTGCTTTCAAACTGCTAGGTTGGCATGACCAGGGACCGAGCAACGGGAGCTCACCCCGTCACGGGGATTCGAACCGCCGACCTGATTGGCAAGTCCTAGGCTCTGTGGTTTTAACCCACGCCACCCGCGTCCCTTAAGATTACAGTAGTGCCTTTCAATTTTGTGTTCTAGATACTTATCTCAGTTCTAGTTGTGCAATTCCCTTTTCATTAAGGCGGTTAAACATGACTGAGATCCCAGCCTTTGTTTTGCCTTCCTAAAGAGAGGCCAAAGTCCAGTCCTATGAATGTCATGATTTTTCCTCTGTTGAAGGAGAAGCAAATTCCAGGAAACCTGCATTGGTGTTTGATTCAACAGGCAACTCGCTCAGCTTGTTAACATTTTCATCTTTTTTCAGAAACATGGAAACTGATCCAAGAAACATCCTTTTCAGGCCGGAGCAATAGCCAGACAGCTCTAATTAAGTGTGATGACAAAATAGGAGGCCTTCTGTGTAATTACAGCAGCTACACCACCTGCCTGTAATTAAGCTGCCAAAACATTTGGTGCAAAATGGCATAAAGATTTTTTAAAAAATATAGTAGGTCCTGCTTAGTCAGAGCATGTCCATCCTCACATACTTAACTTTAACAAAGGGCATATCATTTAATTTCTTGATTGATGGACTATTTATCGTAGCATTTGAACTGAACAAGATGCCAGCCTAACAGTGATTGAAAGAGCAGAAACAGATTAAAGAAGTGTAGGGAAGCTATGGTGTGAGTGTGTTTAAAGAAGGATTCATTTTATCCCTGAGTTACATTTTTTACGTAGTCCCAACACAGAGAAGCCTTGAAGCCACAAAGAACTTGCTGGACATTATTAAGAGAATTGTCGGGAAACTCAACTGTGTAGCATCCTGGGGTGGAGGGAAGAAATGTTAAAGTCACAGGTAAGGAAAATCAAACTTCAGCATTACTACTACTACTACTACTAATTTATTAAATTTATATCTTGCCCTTCCTCCCAAAGGAGTCCAAGGTGGCAAATACCAAAATGATAAAACAATACCAAAATTAAAAACATTTTTTTAACCCTAGAAATGAATAATAATAATAATAATAATAATAATAATAAATAATAATAATAATAAATTTTATTTATATCCCGCTCTCCCCAGCCTTAGCCGGGCTCAGGGCGGCTAACAACAATAAAACAGTACAAAAGTATAGCATAAACAACACTCTAAAATCATTCATTATAAAATTAATTAATTCAAGCCACTGGCAGCCATTGGGCCAGAGCTCCGCGAAGATTGCCGAGGGAGGGAGTCAGGCTGTGCCCTTGCCAAAGGCCTGGTGGAACAGCTCTGTCTTGCAGGCCCTGCAGAAAGATGTCAAGTCCCGCAGGGCCCTAGTCTCTTGTGACAGAGTGTTCCACCAGATCGGAGCCACAGCCGAAAAAGCCCTGGCTCTCGTTGAGGCCAGCCTAACTTCTCTGCAGCCTGGGACCTTCAAGATGTTTTTATTTGAAGACTGTAAGTTTCTCTGTGGGGCATACCAGGAGAAGCGGTCCTGTAGGTACGAGGGTCCTAGGCCGTATAGGGCTTTAAAGGTTAAAACCAGCACCTTAAACCTGATCCTGTACTCCACCGGGAGCCAGTGCAGCTGGTATAGCACCGGGTGAATGTGATCTCGCAGCGAAGACCTCGTAAGGAGTCTCGCTGCAGCATTCTGCACCAGCTGGAGTTTCTGGGTCAGTCTCAAGGGCAGCCCCACGTAGAGCGAGTTACAATAATCCAGTCTGGAGGTGACCGTCGCGTGGATCACAGTGGCTAGGTCAGGGCGAGAGAGGTAAGGAGCCAACTGCTTAGCTTGGCGGAGATGGAAAAATGCCGCCTTTGTTATAGCTGCAATCTGCGCCTCCATGGAAAGGGAGGTGTCGAAGATTACACCCAAACTCTTAACGGACGGTGCTGGCACTAATTGCGCCCCTGCAAGAGATGGGAGTTGCCCCCCCAATCCCATATCGCCCTGTCCCAGCCACAGGACCTCTGTCTTCAAAGGATTTAGCTTCAACCGGCTCCCACGTAACCATCCAGCCACAGCTTCCAAACATCTGGTCAGTGTGTCTGGGGCCGAGTCAGTATGGCCATCCATCAACAGATAGAGTTGGGTGTCATCGGCATACTGATGGCAACCCAGCCCAAAACTCTGAACAAGTTGGGCGAGGGGGCGCATAAAGATGTTGAAAAGCATTGGGGAGAGTATCGCACCCTGAGGTACTCCACACACCAAGGAGTGGCGCGATGACAATTCCCCCCCAAGCGCCACCCTCTGTCCCCGACCAGAGAGAAACGAGCACAGCCATTGAAGGACTGTGCCCTGGATCCCCACGTCGGCAAAGCGGTGGTCCAGAAGTTCATGATCAACCATGTCGAAAGCTGCTGACAGATCTAGAAGAATCAGCAGCCCCGACCCACCTCGATCCAGCTGTCTACGAAGATCAACTGTTAGGGCAACCAGAGCCGTCTCGGTCCCATGACCAGCGCGGAAGCCGGACTGGAATGGATCCAGAGCCGATGTTTCTTCCAGAAACCCACCAAGCTGTTCAGCAACCGCTCTCTCAATCACCTTACCCAGGAACGGAAGATTCGAAACCGGGCGGTAATTGGATAGATCTAAAGGATCTAATGATGTTTTCTTTAAGAGCGGGCACACCATTGCCTCCTTCAGTTCCCCTGGGAATGTCCCCGTGACAAGGGACAAATTGATGATATCCCCCAGGAGGGCCCACACCTCGTCTGGACATGCTCTAATCAGCCAAGACGGGCACGGGTCAAGAGGACAGGTGGTGGGCTTTCCAGCTCAGAGGAGTCTGTCCACATCGGCTGGGGATATCCGGTCGAAGTGGTCCAATACTGGACCCGACGACAGTCGAGGGGCCTCCAGTTCCTTTATTGTATCCAAATTGGCAGGGAGGTCATGGCGGAGCAACAAGACCTTCTCCGCAAAAAAGCTCGCAAATGCCTCACAGCTGTGTGTCAAATTGTTATTTAAATTTGGCTGTCCCTCAAGGGACGTTAAAGACCTGATTATACTAAATAATTGCGCTGGGCGAGAGCTAGCGGATGCAATGGAGGCCGAGAAGTATGACTTCTTAGCAGCCTTCACCGCCATCTCGTAGGTTTTCATAAAAGCCCTATAAGATGTTCTTGAGGCTCCGTCACGGGCACCCCGCCATACTCGCTCTAGCCGTCTGAGGTCCCGCTTCATTTTCCGGAGCTCCTCGGTAAACCAGGGAGCCCGGTTTCTGCGGGGTCGCAGAGGGCGCTTAGGTGCGATCTCATCGATGGCTGCCAGGAGCTGGGTACTCCAGCCCTCAACAAGCTCAGTCAATGAGTCGCCAGAGGGAATATCTAAAAACATGTAATGCAGTCACATACCCTCACAATCACTGCTATGTTTCTAGAAAAAGAGGTGCCAAATCTCACCTTGAACACCTCCCTTGCTCTCTTATAATGGCAATGGCGCCCACCTGAGAGGTGCCAGAACTAATTTCCAGTGAGTTCCAGCTGAAAAATAAGCCCTGTTCACAGCTAATAATTTATCAGCCAACGGCCACCAATCTGGTGCTCTCTGTTAATTTATATTCTAGGAAATTTTCCAAGATGCAGCATGACGAAAGATGATGGGATTGTAGAAGGTCTACTGGGCATGTCTGATTTGAGCTCAGTAGCACTCACTGTATCAGACGCTGCACGCAACAATTAATGTTCTTAAATGAAGGTGTAGCTTGTCAGAATGCCTGGTGGCATCTGCTTTAAGCTTGCGTTCATTTTGGCTCAATCAAACAAAATGGAGATTGTTTTCTGCAGTAATCAGGAGTACAGAAGGAGGCTTTAAAAAAAAAGAAAGAAAGAAAGAAAGACACCTGGTCCAGTTTTTGCCAAGTCTGCATCATGGTAAGCCTAGGGCTGCAGGGTTCCCTGTATCATCACGTCTGATGAGATGAGAACACCTAATCTTTTTTCATTAGAAGAAAGCTAACAACTGAGGCTGTGCCTGGCAATGCTCCTCTGCTTGGCAGCTCCTTGCTGTTACAGCAGTAGGTGAGAGAGCAGTATTTGCTCCCTTATTTTACTGTTGGAATGCCTCTTGAATCTGTCAGGTTAGATAATCAATTATAGTCCATAGTTCCTTCTGAAACTAGTAGCTTTGATTCTTAACTGGACGCAGAATAGATAGATAAGCCTCTGACAATCACTTCAAAGCATTTATGTGCTAGCTTTAGACTTCAATTCCACCACCCACCCCCACCCCCATTTTCCAGACTCAGATAATGTGAAAGAATGAATCACATTCTTCAGCCAAATGATTTTTCAGGACTTGGTTTTTTTGGGTTGCTGCATTGCTAATATGCACCCAACTTTAAAAACTGTGTAGGAGATTTTGGTATAATCAAAGGAGATCAGCATGTAATGTGCACACACCTGTTATGCAAGTCAACATTTGAAAATATGCTATGTGCCATGAATGCAAATAAGTTTAAGATATCCCCAGCAACATGAAAGGCTGTGCCCAGTGAGTGGTACCACCATTAGAGTTGGAGGAGTCTTTTGAGGAATGTAACTTACTTCTCAGGAAATATTATAGAAGGATTCCGGCCTTTGGGGATGAGCACTGCTGTATATAAAGCACTATACTGTGTCATGTGGCTGGACATCTTAATTCCATTCCCAACTGATGGAAAAGCAATGTCACAGCAATGCTAAAGGATTACAGTGTGAAGACGCCAGGACGAAATCAGAATGCCAACATTGCTGAAACAGCTAGAATATAATTTATGAAATCAAATATATAATTGAAAAGAAAAAAAGTGATTGTTAAAAAACTAAAAATTATCTGGATCTTTCTTGGAGTGCTTTTGGATCTAAATTTAGCTACTTCCTACCTATTTCCAAGTTAATAGAGTCAGCAATAATACAGTGGTGCCTCGGGTTACATACGCTTCAGGTTACATATGCTTCAGGTTACAGACTCTGCTAACCCAGAAATAGTGCCTCAGGTTAAGAACTTGGCTTCAGGATCAGAACAGTAATCGTGCTTCGGCGGCGCAGCAACAGCAGGAGGTACCATTAGCTAAAGTGATGCTTCAGGTTAAGTACAGTTTCAGGTTAAGTACGGACCTCCGGAATGAATTAAGTACTTAACCCGAGGTACCACTGTACTGGAAATGGACCAGTGCACTCTTCCCATCTGTTACTTCCTGCTTACCAAACAAACTCCTTCCTCCATCAAGCTGGAGACTGAGGAATTGCATACCCTCCAACATTTCTCTGATAAAAATAGGGACATCCCCCTCCATAATGATTTACATCTTATTGGGTTGCCCCAGCATTCTGGGCAGCTTGCAACATATATTAAAACATAATAAATTATTAAACATTTTTAAAAACATCCCTATACAGGATTGCCTTCAGACAGCTTGGGGGTTGGATAGCTCCATTCTGTTCAACATTTCTCCAATGAAAATAGGGGCACCCTACGATACCCGTCAAGATTTCTCCAATGAAAATAGGGAAAAGCGGGACATTCCGGGATCAAATCAGAAACTGGGATAACTTCTCTAAATCAGGGACGTCCCTGGAAAATAGGGACACTTGGAGGGTCTGGAATTATCAAAGACCTCATTACGTCCAAGGTCATCCTTTAGCTTGTAACAGTATCTTTACCAGACGGAAATCCTGTGCAATTACAGCATTTGTACAATGCTTCTTCCCTGACCACCATCCCCATTGTGTTACTTTCCCTTCCCTGTGATGCAGCAAACTAAGAAATAATACAAGAATTCCCCCCCTGTAAATAAGCTGCCTTCTTCAAAATTACAGTAATCTCCAGGTATCCTGGGGCAGTTTTCCATTTATCAGACACATTACTTATCTCCAACTCCCTTATTGCAAATATTAGTTCAGCTGTGTTGTAAACTTTAATGGATTTTCTAAATAAAAGTCCAAAGAACTATGGCCTCGTGAAAGGCAGAAAAGGTTCCCTAGTGTCTTGGAAATTCTTCAGCTACAGTACAAGGTAAATGTTATAGAAAGCCACGTTAAAGTGAGGTGGCATTGGACAAGAATGCAACGAGAATAACGTTACGATCAAAAATTAAATAACACCTGCACCTCAAAAGCATGAAATTACTAAGGTCTTATATACATTAGAACCCATCTATTCAGTTATGTTTCAGTGAACAATCTTTTAAGATTGGTTGAGAATGTCCTCTTAATTATTAGATTATTAGGAAACAGAGCTAACTTAGCAACAATAACAGGCACTCCCATAGATACCCTGGTGACCATTTTGCAATGAAGAACACTCACTTGAACAAGGAAGAATTGGCACTTCAAGAGCAAAGTTGCAGCTTCATGGGTTTTTCTTTTTTAAGAAACAGCACATTAATGCAGCAACCAAACAAAATGGACTTGCGGAATTGATGGGGACCAGAAACTGATCTGTCCATCTCTACTTGCCACACAGGCTATCGCCACCCATTCATAATTGTTATGGGTTGCTCATAAATGCTCCTCTAGGGGAAATGATTTGTTTCATTTACCTTTGCACACATTTAGTTCCGTGTATGACCTGGTAATGAGATCTTGCTCCTTCTGACTGTCCTCTTCCCATACTGCAACACTATCTTCCAACAACTGTGTAGTGAATGAGACATTTGTACGGGGGCCAAAGAATACACAGATCAATTAGTGTGCTGAGTTATCTGTATTCTCCACTTCATTCATGCTAAATGGGACTTACATGCATATTTTCATATATAAATCTCTTATCCAGCATACAGACACTTGGAGTGGGGTAGGGATTCCAGAATTTGGTTGGCTGCCATAATCCATTGTGCCCCAAAATGAAAATTTGCTTAGGGGGCATTTAACTCTCATTTTAAAGATGAGCAAATTTGGGGTCATGAAAGTCCCATAACTTTCACACAGTTGGGCCAATAACTAGTAAGGTGGGATGTGAATAAATTATTTTCCAGAGAGAGAGAGAGATATTATTTTGCATCCTTTGTTTTGGAGGCACGTAGGGGAAGCATCTTTATTCAAAAGGCACAAGCTCATTATAGGATTGCAGGAACAGGCATTTAAAATTGCTGGAGGAGCGTGTTTTTGAAATTATTTGCCTCTGCCACTGGAAAACCCATCTGGTGTGTGGTATGCATCTGTGTCCTCCCTTACTTATCTGTCTGGGCAAGCTGTTTTGCTATTAGTCACTGAGTAGCAGTGTCTTATTCTGCCCAAGTAATTTGTTTTGCCCATTGTTGATCATCTTCATAATTAACTTGGCCAGCCTAGTACTGGCTGTCTGCCATAATTAACCAAATGTTTCTGGCTGTGCTTTGGGTCCATGTTTAAGGACAAATCGGGTTATTTAAAGAGTGCCATGAACATCACCTTCAAGCCTATAAACAGTTGTCTCTGAGTATGACCCTGTGTTCCATTCTGCTTCACCCAAGTTTCACCATCATTATATTTGTTCCAAACTATCTGCTTCTTTGTACAGTGGTACCTTGGGTTATGTACGCTTCAGGTTACAGACTCTGCTAACCCAGAAATATTACCTCGGGTTAAGAACACTGCTTCAGGATGAGAACAGAAATCGTGCAGAGGCGGCACAGCGGCAGCGGGAGGCCCCATTAGCTAAAGTGGTGCTTCAGGTTAAGAACAGTTTCAGGTTAAGAACGGACCTCCAGAACGAATTAAGTTCTTAACACAAGGTACCACTGTAAAGTCACGTGGGATGTCCTCCAGGTGCCTAAATGGATGGAGCAGGGTAGGAGAGTCTCTTCTTGGTGTTGAAGACTAAGGCTTGTGCACAGACTGCCCAATTCATCCTGTGGGCCTGATGTGTGGTCCCCAGATCAGGCAGATTTGCCCTGTGCCATCTTGGTTGATGTCCACCTTGGAACCATCATCAAAACAATCCAGGGACATGGATAAGGGTTTTTAAAGGGTTTAAAAACCACCCATCCACTGAAGATTATTCCACTCCTAGGATACCATTTTCATCATCCACCTCTTAAAGGTAAAGGTACCCCTGCCCATACGGGCCAGTCTTGCCAGACTCTAGGGTTGTGCGCTCATCTCACTCTATAGGCCAGGAGCCAGCACTGTCCGCAGACACTTCCGGGTCACGTGGCCAGCGTGACAAGCTGCATCTGGCGAGCCAGCGCAGCACACGGAACGCCGTTTACCTTCCCGCTGGTAAGCAGTCCCTATTTATCTACTTGCACCCGGAGGTGCTTTCGAACTGCTAGGTTGGCAGGCGCTGGGACCGAACGACGGGAGCGCACCCCGCCGCGGGGATTCCAACCGCCAACCATGCGATCGGCAAGTCCTAGGCGCTGAGGTTTTACCCACAGCGCCACCCGCGTCCACCTCTTAAACTGGGCCAAATATTCTAGATCCACGTCAATGTCTCTTGGGATACATGTATACCACAACCCAACTTTCTAGCTAGTTAAAACGACTGGCAGTGGAGGGTGAAGGAGGTAGCAGGGTCAGATACTGATCTAGTGGAAGGAGGTAGTGATCTATGGGAATTTGTGCCTCCCACGGGGAAGGAGCTGGAGCTGGAGGATGGGGAGGGGCGATGGGTGTGTTTTTTTGCAGGACACAGGACAGGAGCTGGAGTTGGAGGAAGGACAGGACGCGTCAGGAGCAGAGGGAAAAGGGAGTACCTGAAGGGAGGGAGCATGCAGAACCCCCTCCATCCCCTCCTGTACTGCCCCCCAGGACCAGTGGGGCGGGCTTCAAGATGCGGTCACAGCAACAACTTTGTTGCAGGTTGCTTGCACTCAAGCTGTCAGATGACAGCTTAAGGGTACTTAGGTTTGGGTGTAGGCATGGCCACCCGTCGTTCCAACAGTCTAGCTCTGACCACGTCTAGAGAGGGGCACCAGTCACCTAGCCCCAGAAGCATGTGTGTGTGTGCATGTTTAGTGCACCTCAGGAACTACTGTAAGTTGGTGCTTTGTCAATAAAAGAAACTACCCATTTGTGCTGGGTGTGCTCAGGGCTCTAGTATGGGAATGCTAAAATTTTGTTGATCAGGTGACCTATAAGAACATCTCCCTTTGAGGAATTCAGGTTACCTAAGGTTAAAAAACGACTCCAGGTCATCTGTTATGGTCTTGAGCCTACACAGATGACTGCATTTTTGAAAACTTACATGCTCATTTCTTTGATCTGTTTTTGCCCTCTGATTTCCCTCATTCTGAGGGACAGGATATCAATTTGTAAAATTGCCCACGTTTTCTAAATGGATTGCAATAGCAAAGATATTTGGATAGTGAGATTTGCATGAGGAGAGTTGTTTTGTATTGCCACGATGTGATGAATCCCAACTTTAGTGTCTTTGTTAATATGCTGTAGTGCTTGCCTCAATGATTTGTCAGCATGCCTGTTTTCCTTTAAGCGTAAACTCCCTGGGAAAATCAACAAGGTTTGTCTTCCATTTGGAATGCATCTCACATATTTACTACTGAGAACAGAATAGCACAGGCCTTGGATTTATGATCACATCGACACAGAATAATGTGCACTGAAAGGTTTGCACGGCTGTTGTTTGTCTTTCCCTCTTTAATGCTCCTTTTCATTTAAGGCTTAACCAGATTGTGTTTAGTGCTGTCCAGATTTCCCCTTGCTTTTATGGCCTCCATTGAACATCTTTGTTACCCAATCAACTCTTGAAGCTTCATCATATCTAGACTGATATATATTCTTATTACTATCACTGGGTTGTTGGTTGTTGTTGTTTTTTTTAAAAAAGCAGGCCATTCTAAATCCGCATACCTACTGAGAACTTTATTTCTACTAATAGTGCTTTCTAGTTTGCCCAGATAGGTTACAATTCTTCTGTTGCTAGAACTTTTTTAATGCCTTTATGCTCTTTGGGTTTTACTACCTATTTTATTTTATTTCTCACTGCTGCTACTGTTTCCCGGTTGCTTGAAATGAATACTGAATGTAGTCTTTTCTCTCCACTCATTGAATTCCTTGCGTGCCACAACCATTACAAATTTCTATTCCTGATCTTACTTTTTTTTTCTATATCGCATGCCCATATAGCTACTGAAGGCAGTTCAATGGAAATTCATTTTCACACACAGACTTCTTTCCCATTTTTATTCTGTGCCTTTTCTCTCCCATATGTTTGTGTTGTTCTTTTCCCCTTTTTGATGGCTTGATAAGCAAAAGTTTGTCGATACTCTGTTCTTCCCCCTCTTCTTCCCTCCCTTCAGCTTCAGGAAAATACCTAAGCTCATGGGCAGCCTCCCTCCAGATCTCCAAATCTGGAAGGGGTATCAGCAGAATCAATAATGGCTTTTATGTCTTTTTTTAAAAGCTTTCTTGGGACAGAAAACAATGCTGCAGGAAGACAGAAAAAGATTATGCTTTGTACAGGGAGGGAAAGGGCTGAACACCCTTAATGCCTGATTTTGGAGAGGCCTAACACAATACAAAGGGCCCCTTGTCCCTTGTTGACAGGTGGCTGACTTGTGCCTCAACCACACAGAGTTAAAAGAAGTGAAGGAAATAACCATTCTGCCATTATAGACCTAAATGATCACTAAAAATTGTATCTTTGTGTTATTGTAGGGCTGCCATATTCCCGGATTTTCCTGGACAATACTGGGATTTCAAAGGTGGAATGGACGTCTGTGGGGAATTTCCAATTTCAACAACTTTTCGGATGTCCTGGTTTTTACTTTTTGAAATATTGCAAATCTAGATTGTGGAGGAACTACTAATCATAGGCACATTTTTAAAAAGTTGGGCTTCAGAGTATCTCACATCAGTCCTATGGAATGAAAGGGTTGTATTCAATGTTACAGCAGACCCATTGACATTAATGGCCATAGCTGACTAATTTCAATTATTTCCCCTGAGTTTACTCTGAGTAGAACCTATTTGACTACAACTCCATGTTTACATAATTTGAACTATCTTCCCTTTGAATGGAAGATAGCCCACCATACCCCCTTCTTTCTCTTGCTTGCTCACTCAGACAGAATCACACCACAAGATTTAATGCCAACAAATCAAAATACCAAGTTCTCTGGAGCTTGACTAACAAGACATTCTTTCTTAGTGGAATGTTCGTCATTCACTTAGAATCTCAGGCACTCTTGGGACTGCAGTTGACAACACAGAATTTGTACATGGTGCCTTGTTTACTGCTAGATACTTTTGACAGATACCCTTTCTGGTTATCCCAGATACAGCTTCTGTTAGAAGAACTGGCTGAACTTTGTAATTATTTTTCTCCTTGCCCTTGAAGATAAAAAAAAATCCTTCTAATGGATTATTTACTTCCCTTCAGTACTTCTCTAAATAAAAATGTATTTCATTTGCAGTTTAGTATAGGTTGACTTCAGGACAACAAATTGAATGAATATGTGCTTATTCTTATTAGAATATTAATTTTTCTGCAGAAAGAAAAAATATATAAATGTTTCTTCTATAACCAATTTCTTCTACATTTTTACAGTCATTTCTTTTACCTAAGCTAATGTAAGGAACTCTTTTTACTCCTTGACTATTTATTGATAAAGTATCTTGACTTGGTTAGTTTTTTCACTCTCTCATTTTGCTAGAGATGTCTTATGTAAAATCTTCATGTTGACATCACATGCTTCACCGGTATATGATTTACAAAAAATATATTAAAATCTTACTGGTATTTTTATCAGTTAAAAATGTTCTTGTTCTGTGAGAACACAACTGCTAAATATTACTGGACACCACTGTGCAGTACCTCTAAATATCTAGTGTTTCTGCCACCTTTTTGCCAAGAAATCATGTTCAAGGATACTCACAATATATGCAGTATATATATAAACAAACAGCAATACATAAAAATAACCAAATAAGAATTCTGTAGCAATATGTTCCTAATATAGTGTTAACATCTTCAATAATTACAACACTTTTTTAAAAAATCAAATCAAAATATCTGCATCTATATTAACCTTATAAAAGCACCATCAACAATCAGCTCGGTAATATGAGTTATTGAAAACTCAACAAACAACTGTCATATACTACATGAAGAACTCAACACATTTCTCTGCTACACACACACAGGCACACATCCCTCTGGTCATCTGTGTAGGAAAGGTTTCATGTGAAATCTGCCCTCAGAAGCCAATTCCAAAGCAAAAATTTCCTCTCTTATTTGGAAATTAATCTTGTTTCCTCCAAGGACATAATTGTTGCAGCAAAAGCGTTTATACCTAACCAGTGCAAAAATGAATGTTTAAACAGAACATTTAATGATGGCTGATGTCCTGCTTAACACGGATCTCCAATTAGCAGCTTCATTGAAGTTTCTTATCAGCAAATTAGATTACTAGTGTAAAGAAATCTGTTCTGCCTTATCACTCCCATTCAAATTGCATAATTAGTGATACACTTGTTACTATCACTTTGCTACCATCTGCAGAACAGAGGAAACAGAAATATTCATACTACTGATGAGCCAAAGTTTGGATATTCCACAGATTTGTCTGATTTTATTCAAACAATGATAAATACTCCCACGTGATAAATCTCAAACCAAAGGTTTTACCAACAAAGATGTGGTTCACTGATAAACAAAGCAATCAATAAAAAGTCCATTCCACATGCTTTAAAAAACGTGATACCAACTCATTATACACTATAGGGCAGATCCTGAAGCTGAGACTCCAATACTTTGGCCACCTCATGAAAAGAGAAGACTCCCTGGAAAAGACCCTGATTGTTGGGAAAGATTGAGGGTACAAGGAGAAGGGGACAACAGAGGACGAGATGGTTGGACAGTGTTCTCGAAGCTACGAACATGAGTTTGACCAAACTGCGGGAGGCAGTGGAAGACAGGAGTGCCTGGCATGCTCTGGTCCATGGAGTCTGGTCTCCTTGTACCCTCAATCTTTCCCAACATCAGGGTCTTTTCCAGGGAGTCTTCTCTTCTCATGAGGTGGCCAAAGTATTGGAGCCTCAGCTTCAGGATCTGTCCTTCCAGTGAGCACTCAGGGCTGATTTCCTTAAGAATGGATACGTTTGATCTTCTTGCAGTGCATGGGACTCTCAACAGTCTCCTCCAGCACCACAATTCAAAAGCATCAATTCTTCAGCGATCAGCCTTCTTTATGGTCCAGCTCTAACTTCTTTTGCAACTATTCTTACTGCTGTTTATCTTCTGCACAGATCCCAGGCTGGAGCTGTTCTGTCCAGCCAGAAGCACTAAAGTCCCATTCTGTATTATAATGTTCAACTTCAATGAATCACATCCCATGAATTCCAGCTGGTGGTCAACATGAGCAGATTATTTCCACAGAAGCTTTGGGCTGGAGTAAAATTCTTAGGCGATACAAGCCCTCTGAGCTGTGGTTTAAAAGTCTTGTAGCTATCCCAACTGAAGACTTTTGTTGACTGGCCTGAAAAGCAGCTCGTTATTTCATCCTCCTCAACTGCACCATTGTTCAAGTCCAGGGAGAAAATAGAAACTGCTCTGTGAAGATGAGATTCATCCCAGATAAGGGGACATTGGAATTAAGTATAAAAATAGTCTGCAATTAAAAAGACCACAACTTGTCCAGGGACAAATTCTACTTTTGTTTGTAGGGGGACTTTTGTGACTTTTATCACGGTTACATGAGGTCACCCTTGCAATCACACATTGTGTCCTTTAACTTAGAACTTCACACATAGTTAAAAACTGGCATTTACCTAAGTGCAATATTTCTTGTAATTTCTCTCCATCCACCCAGTATTTCCTTTCCTCCTTTTCTAGAAGTTTTCTAGCCTTTTCTTGTCATTTTTCTCTGTTTGCTGATTATCTTTGTTCATTTGACTAGATCTGCTGTTTCTTACACTGACCAGTTGCCAAATATTTTCTTCTTCTGCTCTTAAGAAAAAGGCTACAGGAGCATTAACAAAGTATACAAAGTTCCAAAAACAAGTACAGTTGCCTCCCTTTGTAATGAGAGTCTGCCTTTCATTTATCATCCAGTTGACTCAACTGTTTCTCTCAGCATTTCAGTGCTTTCCTCTATGTAATCCCTTGTGGCTCTCTATCAACCCAGTGCTGTGCTCTATTGTAGAAAAGGCAACAGAGCATAACATCAGGACTAGATTCCCAGAGCTAATGCATAAGGCTATTTCATCTGGGTTTTGCAAGATGCAAGCTCTGTCACGTATTATGGGGGCATTAGGGGCAAATGGTACTGATACTTCAGGAAACCATCTGAATAGCAAAGGATCAATTTACAGGAGAGCTGTTTTCAACTAAAAATTAGTAAATCCTTTTGCAAGCAACTGTTAATTATAGCTCACTCTTCCTTCTTCAGCCATAGCTACAAAATAAGGGGCCAAATACAGAACCCTTTCCCAACACAAATTTCTGGATGGGTAAGTTGCCATAGCAAATAGAAACGTAATTGCACATATATTTAAAAATGTATTCCAAAAAGGAAAAAGCAATCCCCCAGTGGTGGATTTGCTGTCAAAATCCTTGATGGAGAATCATGCTGTTAAGAAGCCTTTGCTTCACAGTTTGATGCTTGCATTGCAATTAGCACATCCTACATCACAAGAGCCAGGAAGTTGCTTCCATCTCCTTTCCTGACACTGCAGAGCAAACCTTACACAGAGGCAGAAGGCAACCCTGTAGCCCAGTAGACAGGTAAGGTGAACAAGCCGAGTAATACCTGGGCCACCTGAGATGCTTAAGGAACAGCACCTGTGAGCATTTTAGCTATGAGATCAAGCCTTCCATATTTGTATAGAAAATATTAACATGATGCTCTGTAGTTTCAAGGGTGGAAACTGCTATTTAGAAAGGAAAAGAAAAACAAAACAAGTGCCAGTGCTCCTGGGTCTTGTGATGCAGGAGGTGCTAATTGCAATGCAGACATCAAACAGTGAAGCAGCCAGATGGATCTTGCTTCAGATGAGCAGAATGGATGCATGCCATATAAAACTGAATGCAGGTGGTGATGTATAGTCCATGTGCAGCAGCACATTGTGTGGCTTGGCTGCTGTCCACAGTGTAGCAGACCACAGACAGGGGGGTGTATGGGCAGGGGAGCAGTGACATAGGGAGATTTCTGTAGCATCAGCACAAGCTGCCTTGTGGGTCCATTTCCAAGGACAGAGCTTCACATCAGTTTGTGCCTGGGTGCAACTGGCATCAAAAAAAAGGTGCTTCCTTCTTCCCTCTCACGTGCCAATTCCATATTCCCAAATAGGCGTGCAAAATTTGGAGGCAATTTCAAACCAGATCAGATATGAGAGGCAAACAACAGTTTTTGTCATCACAAACTACACTTATGGCAACTGAGAAAGAAGAATATGTCCAAAATAGGGGAAGAGGAAGCATGTAACCCAATGGCATATCCCTAGTCTTCAGACATAGTTTGCAGGTTCACTGCTCACTAAGAACGAAACCTGCTGCCACTTCGCAGTGTGTTACCGACAAGTGTAAAGGCATTGGGATGGCGGGTGCTTAATCATTTTATACAATTAAATTGTATATTTATTAATTTGAAAGAAATTAAAGAACTCTCCCCCCCCCCCCGTCTGGCTGCCCACATTTGGGTACATTGTATAACTGAAGGGCCTCACCACAGAATTTCTGGCAGTATTGTCTCACCAGTTTCCCAAGGTGGCTTATCCATGCCGACTCAAATTATGCATAATAAACACCGTCACTTCAGCCGTCTTTACAGAGCTAAATAGGCCGAGGGTGTATAAAAGCAGCTAAGGAGTTCTGAGTCTGGCTAGTTCCTGACTGCCTGTAAAGCCTCTACGTTCAAAATGAGTGCTGTTTATTGCAGAGCTCCTACATGTGTCACCCTTGGGGGTGCAACGATGAATGTGTCCTGGGCAACATGACCCTTTCCCGCTCTTCTGACCCCCAGCCCAGCAGAAGAAAACTGCAGCTGCCCACAGACTTAGGGCACCGTCGCCTTCTCCTTCCACATGACCGACACGGGGTTTTTGTGAAGCAGCCAATCAGCGCCTGTCCTAAAGGCGCGAGCCACTGAAAAGGCGCAAATGGGGCAAAGAGGGCGGCGGGCTGGAGCTGTGGTTTGTAAGCCACCGCTTTGCGCGGCCTGCACCTGCCCGCGCAGGCAGGCGGGCGGGCAGGCGCTCCCCTCCCCTATTGGCTGCCGGCGCCTACAACGGCACGCGCCCGCGAGCAAGCCGCGCGCTCCCCTTCCGCTCAGCTGAGGTGTGCTTTAAAAAGGCAAGAGGGCCCAGCACCGTGCCGAGCTTTCTGGACGCCGCGGTTCTGGCGCGCGGCAGCCAGGCGGCGCTATGCGCTCCGCTTGGAGCGGCGAGGTGCGGCACGCAAGTGGAGAAACGCAGCCTCTTGCAGCAGCAGCAGCAGCAGCAGCTCGATAAGCGCCGTGGAAGCGGATGGAATAGTAACCGGGCACGGGCGGGCGCCTGAGGAGACAGCGCGCGCGGAGTTTCTGGGCACCTGAGCAGGAGGAAGGAGGGATTCGGTGGGGATTGTTGCAAGCGGCGGATGCGGCCGAGGATTTAACCCCAGCTGGGACTTGCTGGCTGCCTGCCCTCGACGCCCATGGCTTGGCACAGCGGGGCGGGGAGTGCATAGCTCCGGTGAGTGCAGGCGGCTTTTTTCCTCGCGTCGGACTTCTTCTCTCAGACTGGGAGGCGAGGAAAGTGGGTGAGCCGAGGAAGGAGAGGTCTTCGTTTGGGGGGCGCATTCCAGATCCGTTTCTGGAAACCGAACGCGCGCGCGCACCTTCCCTTCCTTCTGTCCAGATCCCACCTCGTTAGAAGAAGGCAGCCCCGCTTGAAAACTCCGAGCGGCTGGGAACGTGCCGAGCCTTTCCTGCCTCCCACAGAGGCAGGTTGCTGCCGCTCCGGCTTCGCGCTTTTGCTCGGGTGGGCGGCGTGGCCTCTGGAGGGGACTCGGCACCTTGCGCAGGGGGAGCGAGCGAGCGAGCAACCGCTCTGCTGGGCAGGCGTGGGGCTCGGAAGCGGCGTTGGACCGCAGGCCAAGCCCCGACCCCGGCCCGGTGGGCACGTCCATTCCGGGGCATAATAGACTGATCCAGGCATTGTTTGGAGCGGCCGGGGGCGGGCACGCAGCTGGGGAACGTGGCGGGCCTTTTAACCCTATAGCCATTACTCAACGGCGCAAACTTTTAATTTAATAATGCACTTTCCAATCGATTGGTGCTTGCAGCCCGAAGTGAATTAGCAAAAGCGAGCCGAGGGTGTGTGTGTTTTTTGTTTTGTTTGCGTTCGTCTTCGAGGTTGGTGGCGGCGATGGGAGATTAATGAGGCTGACCTCCTGGGTGTTCTCAAGGAAGGTGATGGGAACTCCTTCCGAACTGTGTGACTGGAAACCCCGTAATGTATATTGAATTAAGTTAAATCAAAGCGGGGATCGATCTCCGAGCTGCTGAACTAGGGCAATAGGCTCTTATTGCTGTGTAGAATTAAAAGTTTCTGACCCCAACCAACCCCAACCCCTTTTAAAGGTTATTTAAGAAGTGCTGTCCTATAATATAATGCACGACTCCTTAATTCAAAACGCTATGCCTCCATCCGTCAGGCTGGACAGCCCCACCGGGATCTTTAGCTCTGAGCCGTTCGTCTGCCAAACGCCAAGCCCCAATTATTTGCAGGTGGATTTGGGAGTGAGCCATTGTGTTTTCACGTAAGAGTGTGCCATAGACTTCTATATACCTGTGCCTTTCTTTGAGTCTTTTAACACCTGTTAGGCACCCTGCTTCTAATCGCATTATGCGGAAGTAAACACAACGAAGTCACGGGGACTTGCTTCCACGGAAATGTGTTTCAGGCAGGGCTGTTGGGAGAGACATGCCAAACCAAGTATTTGTGCAAAGGGGAAAGATGTGGCGGCGACCAAGATGTGTGTTAAAGGATATCTAGCTTACGAAAAGATCACCAAGATACTAACTGGTTGTGATCTCTGCCTTGGACTGTGTGGTGCTAGCCCTTTTTAACAGAAGCATTAGGAGAACAACATCCAGTCGGTTTGCACTGATAGAAATACTATCTTTATTTCTGCTGTAGATCGTAATTGCAAGCAGCTTATATTTCAGCTTTGAAACATTTGTTTCACGCTAAATCCTGACATGTACAGAGTCAGATCAGGTGTGATTTTTCCAGAAACAAAATTTGATCTGAATCTGACTCAGCTGTTATCAGAAAGCACAGGATAATCCCCCCTCCCTCTCACTGGAACTGTGCCTCTGGTTTGCAGACAGCTGGATGTATGTTCCTAAAAATGGCATTTTATAGGATCATCCGAATAATCTATTGGTGTTTTTGAGGGGAATATTTTAAAAATACACACATGGTTACATTCTGATAACAAACCTCTGGATGCATGCTTCTAAATTCCTGGTTTTGCTATGCTTCTCAATATGAAACCCCTCTCCTGTGTTTTCATAATTTGGTATGGTATGAATTCTGTAAATGGTGTTCTGCAGAGATCTGCTTAACAATGTGAGCAGGAATAGTAATTACTACTGCAAAGGGCCAACTGCCCTGTATTTTTAGTGGCTACTTTAATTCTTCACTGTACATAGTGGAAACCTAGAGTGTGGGGTGATATGTGCAAATGAGCTGGGGTCACATCAGAGGTGTTCTGATACAGTGAGATTTTTGCCCATATATTCCTTTCATTTCTGGCTGAGCCCTTGTTCTGCTAAGCGACTCAATGCTGATCTTATACACTTGTTGCATAATTATATTTGGAGGGGTGGCTTCTTTCCCTTAGCTGTGGGTTAGGTCATGAGATTTGTTCCGGCTGGATTCCTTGATGATGTTAATCAGGTGTTTTTAGGACAAATTCTCTTTAATGTCATGTGAAAGAATGTAACTTTTATGTGTGAGGGAGAGAAAAATAATGTAATTGATCTCTTAAAGGTATGATGTATATGAAATGTACATGCAACTACATGCAAGACGAATTCCCCCCTTGCATTTTTAAAAATCTTTCTTTTTATCTCTATGTTCACATGTCTGGTTTCTAATGGTTTTCCCAGGGGTTGCCAATGTGGCCCCTGTGATGGACACAATAGTGCCCCTGAAGCCTTCCTTCGCTGCCTACAAAGTCTCTGAGCACCTCTACATTCAGTGCCCCCTTAATCATGAGCTGGGAAGTGTAGTCACTTTCCTCCCCCCTTGAAAAGTACATTGAGCTGAAGGAGGTATTTATAAGGGTGATGATGCTCTTTCCCACTTCTTTTAGCTCTGTGCACTTTTCAAAACTCAGATTAATTATGAGTTTTGTTTGGAATCTGACTTCTATCCAGTGCCACAGGTCTTACTCAAAAATCTGAACGCTCCTGCAACCTAAAAAGGTTGGCAAAACCTGACTTTACTATGAAAACCAGTGTGATAAATAAGCTCCAGGGGCAGGTGAGGGTTAATTCTGGCTGCAGTCCTCTGCACACCCACTTGGATGTAAGAAATAACCCACACCAATTCTGAGCGCATCACTGGCTAAGCACAGTTCTCTCCCCCACCCTGGGTATTTATTCATGTGAGAATTCATTTGTAGAAGATACAAATATGTTTAATGTGCAAGGTTATTTATGGAAATGTGGATGATGCAAAAAAAATTAAAGTCATCTGCACATAATGTGATAGTCTATACAGTTGTGTGCACAGGTAAGGATAGATCCCCTTAGTGCCTGCAGACACAGAGGAACAGTCACTCCCATCATAAAATGTGACTTAAGGGAAAGCTGTGCAAACAAGCCATAATTATGCCAATAATAATAGTAATAATGGAAGTGTGTGGGTGCACATAGTGGAAGTGAAATCGTTTCCAAAGGAGTAAAACAAAATCTGAATAAATTGCTCTGGTGAGGAAATGTTATGTTTTACTTAATGTTTAATGCATAGAGTATTCGGTTGCAATGGGACTCCCTCTTGAGAACCCTGTTTGTGTGGGAGACGGGAAGCATTTTCCTCCATGTGTTCCAAAATGAGATGCACAGATTGGTTCTTCCTAAATTCTGCTTTTTGTAGTCACTATTGGGAGATTCAAATGCCTGACTCCTACCACCCCCGGACACTCAAATGTTACATATAGAGGTCATGAAGCTGTGTGGGCAACTGCCACCTGCCGCCACCATGCCCAATGCCTCCCCCCTTCACTAACCATGTGTTCATTGCACTTGAAAAGGGATGGACTCTACACTCATATTGATCTATGTGCATAGAGCTCCACCCACCATGTGTGTATGAGAGGTCCTGATTATCCAGGATCTTTCATTGTGTCTATAACCTCCACAGTCCCATGGCACATTTGAGGGGGACCATCTGATTCCCCCATTATGAATTGCACAGCATCAGCTGATCCATCTTGGAGGTGGTGGCAGGCCACCTTTTCCCCCAATCACCAGCCTACTTTCTATGTTAGTATGAAACTGTATTTTCATACTAAAGGCAGAACTAGCCAAGGAGGCTCTTGGGGGTAAGTCTATTTGGACCAAGCTTGATTTTGCCAGTGGTCTCTGATGGAAGAGACAATCCTTTCACAGTCATGCTGCCGCTTGAAACTTTACAGGTTAATAGCTGCTTTCTGGGCATAATGAAAATGTATCTCCTTATACGAAATGCAAACAAAAAATTCCCTGCACTGTTAATAGATTTAGCCAACTTACATTTCTTTCTTATCTGCTGCTGTAATTCGGCTATCTGTACATTGGTTGCCTTTGTTTAAACAAGGTAATATGTTGACTGTATTTTATTTTCCTCATTATGCATGAGTGCCCTGCACATCTTATGACTTAAAATACCACCACCAAGTTGTACGCTACAAAAGGAATATATTTGGTTTTGGACTCTTTACCATCCCTGACCACTGACCATGCTCACTTGGGCTGATGAGAATTGCAGTTTCACATTGGAATTATTCAGGTTGGAGTTCTTATACCTCTCATTTCTCTAAAACAAAAAAACAAAACCACACATACACACACTCTAGATAGCCAGATAATAATGGCCTAGTGATTGTCCACTGAAATAGAGCCTCCCTAAGAAATCTCCTCTGAAGAAAGCAGTTACTTGATTTGGGGATAGACTCTGGCTCGGTAATATGGCACATATTTTTGATACAGAAGTTCCCAAGTTCAATCCCTGGTAACTCCAGACAACAGGATCATATAACAGGTGATGGAAGGCGTGAGAACTTGGAGAGACACTTCCAATCAAAGTAGATAACAGTGGGCTAGATGGATCAGTGGTCTGACCTGATGCAATGCAGCTCCTTAATCTTTCTTGTCTTCCTTCCCTAGCTTGGCTTATGTGTGTGGGTGCTTGTCAACTGAATCACTGTTGATGCTGTGATGGTTGCGTGCATATCTACTTGTTGTTGTGACATCTAATAGCGCTAGGGGCCAATGGTGTGTGTGCACACTTCTATTTCAGAGGCATTTTGCTAGAGGATTATAAAGCATTGCCTGTCAAAGTTTAGGAAGGTCTGAAAAATCATGTTAGTTATGATGGTAGCATACAGATTCTAGTTAGCTTTCCAAGCATATAACACACACATCCATCTTTATTGGGGCAGGGTGTCCCAATTTGCTGCTTGAGGTGAAACAGGATGTGTCGCCTTGGCCTGCTCTGCTACTGGCACTGCCATCTTATCTGCTGCCACTTCTCTGCCCATCCTGCAGGCTCTGCTGCTAGTAAATAAGTGGCTCTAATATTGGTGCCAATTTTGTGTGAGATCGCGTGATATCTTGCATGCTCTGCAGAGTCTCACACAATTTTAGATGTCCTCTGCAGCTTCACAACTAAAGTGGCTAACAGGGCAGTGCTTCTGAGATTCTCTGCCTAGTGCGACCGAAGTGGTCACACTCCCTTAAATCCACCTTTGCTTTAGTGTTCTGTTATTCCATGAAGCCAAGTTTCCTTAATGATCCACTGCTGAAAAGATTTTGAGTCAAGTTTAGAAAATATAATTAACACAAGGTTGATTTATTTAAAAGCCCTTAGGAATAATTAAACAGTGCTAAAGTTCTGGATGATTCAATCTGTTGAGTGATACTTGAGGAGTTTTTCTTTAAAGTTATTCACTGATTTAGTATTGTTATGAGATTTTTGGGGGGGGGGGGAGGGTTAGGCTGAATGCCTGGGCTCCCTTCTAGTTCCTAGAATAGCCAAGCTGATTTCCTGCTGAGATAATGGGAGCACAAAGGAAGGGGTTCTGTGCGAGATGGTACAAGTACCGTAGTTCCTCAACTCACAGGTAGTTAGAAAGACAAAAGGCCAGAGTGGAGTGATGTGAGCTAGAAGCAAAGCAGCAAGCTGGAAAGAGACAGTGAGAGCAATGCTTGATTTCTGTTTCAATCCAAGGTTGCAGCTATGGGGGAATCAAGGCCCCCCTGAGGTGTTTATGCTGTGAACCCCTCCATTGTAAACTCAGGTTGTGTGTGTGTGTGTGTGTGTGTGTGTGTGTGTGTGTGTAAATCACATACAGTGGTACCTCGGGTTAAGTACTTAATTCGTTCTGGAGGTCCGTTCTTAACCTGAAACTGTTCTTAACCTGAAGCACCACTTTAGCTAATGGGGCCTCCCGCTTCTGCCGCGCCGCCGGAGCACGATTTCTGTTCTCATCCTGAAGCAAAGTTCTTAACCCGAGGTACTATTTCTGGGTTAGCGGAGTCTGTAACCTGAAGCGTATGTAACCCGAGGTACCACTGTATTATAGAGACATCTCAGTCCCCATTATACCTCATTCCAAGGAAACCAAACCCTGGGTAAGTGCCTGGAACTCCTGGAATCTGGCACCACCTGGAGATTGGGGTAGCACGCAACAGTATGGTGTTTATTATATGTAATACGTATAAGACTTAACTGAAATCAAGCTTTATTCTGTGGCCCATTGATTACCACAGGTTTTCTTGATATGTATGCATTTTAAAATGATACCTTTCCATAGCTGGAAGCCAGTTTTGTTTGTATTGTTAATATTGATCAGACAAGGAGTGTTGCTCAAGCAAGTTAGACTTCCCTGAAAGCAAAGTTTTTTTTTTAAAAAAATAGAATACATAATTACCCTGTGGGCCTTATTGACACAAAATACTGGCTAAGACGAATGCTTTTCAATTTTAGTATTAAATATTTTCCCGATACTATTGAGCCACTTGTTTCAGGGTGGACATGATAACACACTTACCATTGTCACACAGATTTGGTACAAGGCATAAATGAAAGTGCATCCAGGCTAGATTTACTGGGGGTGGGGGTGGAACCTGGAGCAAAAATTTTCACTAGTCTTCCCCATAACAGCATGTAACTGCAGTAGCTCCATAGCACTGGAGAATACTATACTATAAGCATGAAGGGGATAATTAAAGGTGTAAGGATGAGGAGGCTGTGGGCATGAGACCAACAGTTACTACTTGAGGAAGGAGAGGGCTGAGGAGGAAGTTATATTTGAGGAGTCGTCCCCCTCCCCAAGATCTGGATTCAAAGACCAAAAACAAAAACAGGGAAAACGCCAGGGGCAGGGAGTATGTGTAAAAATGCAGAAGAATTGTTAAGAACAAAATACTGCTTTGTTTATTGTCAGGTTGCTGTTGTATTTTATTTATATGCCGTCTGGGTTTCTGGCTGGGTTTCTTTTGTCATTCTGGGGGATGACACCCACCCCCCAAAAATAAGGACATCGAAGGGGCATGTTGGCAAGTTGAGTCAAACTATGATCACAGAGGCTTAGTTCTGGCTGGCTAGCGGTATGTGAAGGCCAACAGTAATTGTTACCACATTCTGGTACCTGAGAAGAGTCTTCACACAGATCTGGGACAGACCCCAACGAAAAAGCTGACATGGACCTTTTCCATGTCTTTACAAGTCCCAGCCACCAAGCATACCATCCGTATGAGATATAACATTGCCGTGCATCAAACCCCATGTTTCCAGACTACAGTTCTGCCATAGTAAGAAACAACAAAGTACTAAAAGGAGCCACAGAGCAGGTAGCTCAATGAGTGAGGCAAGCCATGCATACTTGGATCAGGTCACATGCATGCACCATATGGTAAAAAATTAAGGCACGCAGGAAAGATCCTAACCCCCCCCATTTTATGTGTTTTAAAGTACAGAACCTTCTCATAATGATCCCATTTTTTCTTCAAGTTAAATGTTCATATTCTTCTTACTTTAATTCAATGGGCTTTTCATCTGGCTCTGCATTGACATTTAACTTGAATATTATGGAGGCTGATTTACTGAGATGAACACCATTTTTACACCTGGATAAGTACTGGATAAGTACAACTGGGGTTGAGCTTGGGCAATTTAATCATGTCAACCATTGGAGTCTCGTTTTCTTCTTCTGGATAATGGGTCTAATAACAGTTTGCATAAGTATCTGGGGTAACCTGAAGCCTAATGACTGTTTGCACAGCATTTTGTAGATGAAAGGCATCCCATGTTAATTAGGAGAGGGATCCCTGATGCACATAGAGGTAACATGTTTTTATTAAATGTTGTTTACATTAAATACTTTGGTTAAACATATCAGAAGGGTTTGTTTTCTGTATCTGAGAACTGCAGGCTTCATCATAATGATTTCTGGGAGCTATGGCTTTTATTGGTTTTCATGACATTTCATGTAGGCATTGGAAGCTTTGATGGTGTAGGGCAGGCATAGGCAAACTCCGGCCCTCCAGATGTTTGGGACTACAATTCCCATCACCCCTGACCAGTGGTTCTGTTAGCTAGGGATGATGGGAATTGTAGTCCCAAACACCTGGAGGCCGGAGTTTGCCTATGCCTGGTGCAGGGTCTCAATGAAGAGAACATGGTGGGAGCAATGCAGCCCCTAGAGAGAATTCTTTCTGTTTTGAAGATCACACCATCTTGGATCATGAGTGCAACAAGAAACCAAATGAGAGTGGTTATCTGGCCTGATTCACCCCCCCCCCAATTCTCTTCACTACCTTATTTAAAGGGTAACTAAGTGAAAGCTGCCACCACCATTAAGCCCTCTCCCCTTGCCTCCCTCCCTCTTTGGGTGCATTTCTCCTTTCCATCCTCCCCCTGCAAATGGCCTCAAACAGATCAACTGAAAATATCAGCACAGCGCTAGCATAAAGATGGGGTGATTTTGCTGTGTTGCTGTCTTCAGTGGTCCTCACTTGAACCTCTGGGGGCAGGGAGTGGGCACCTGTGCTGATTACCACTTAAGTAGTGATTTCATTTGAGCTATGACAAACACCATTAATAATCAATTTTTAATACTGCCCTTCACCTGAGGATCACAGGGCAGTTTACAATATAAGAACACAAAAGTACACCACATAGTAACAACCAAAAACAATACCCTGACAGTTTAAAGGGGCATAAATTGATTAATCAGCTGAAGGTCTGGTTAGAGAATCATTTATGCCTGACACCTAAAGATACGTAATGAAGGCGCCAGGTGAGCCTCCCTGAGGGGGAACATTCCACAAATGTGGAGCCACCTTGATTTTTATATCCAATCCTCATTTCCCTATAAGTCTTTCTAGGTTGGATTATGGAGTTGGCAGCCTGTGTTAAGACCCTAAGGAGCAATCTCCCACATGCTTGATCACTTGGTCACTTTGGCTGCACCCCCCCACCCACCCAGATGCAGGGAAAGGAAGGAGGAAACACAGGCTGAACATCACACAGTGGCACCTCTGGAGTTTGTTGGCAGCTGGGTGGTGGTGGTTGTCTCTGTATAAGGGATTTCTTTTTTGCTACGAACAATGCTAGGGAACAGTGACAGCAGTAGCTGGTGTGGTGGGGGAGAGCTGTGGAGCCCCATCCTGACAGTGGCATCCCTCCAGTTGGCCATCTGGCCCAGGGGTGGGGCAAGGCAGAGCAGGGCAGTGGAAAGGCTGGGTCTGTATAGGTGCTGGATTGGCTCCACTGGTGCCTCTGCACAGGTCTAGCCTCACCACCACCCTGCCTTCTCCAGCACCATCCAGATAGGGATGGGGGAGAACTTTGATTCAGTCCACAATGAAAGGTGAAGCTACCTAATTTGCACTTTTCTGAACAGCATGTAAACCGAAACAAACCCATCCTTCGAAATTTGCACATCTCTGAATTTTGCAGCAGAGTTCTCTGGCCAAGAAATGTATGCAAAAAGGCATACACTGGGATTAAGCGTGCATAAAAATGCATATATTAGTGAAACATAACCTACAAGAAATGCATTCTGTTAGGGAAATTTGCTTTGCAAAAATATCTGTATTGAGAGAAAATCATACTAAAATGCTGATGGAAATTGTGAACTGATGTGGACATGTGGCGATCTGAGCTTACAGTAAATAAAAGCGAGAAACAGAGAGAAACAAAAATTGACAGATTCACCCATCCCTGACTGCAATTGGAGCTCTGATTCCTATTTTGGAACTCTACCCCATTGACTGCTACTTAACAGCAAACCCCCCCCCCCAGGTTAGGATTCCCTCCTACTCAGAAGTAAGAGTAGTGAGGAGGGTGATGGCAAGAGAGAGAGCATGGCATGCAGCCTGCCTTTTAGGGCTGGTGCCCAGTCTTTATTGCCCTGGTTCAGTTAATGACTATGGTAGTACTGTGCTGTGACAGTGCTTCGTTGTACCTCTGTGCTTCTTTATTCATCATCGATTGGTACCATTATCAAGACTCTTTTCCATTTTGGACAGAGTGGCATGTGTGTAACTTTGGAGCCGATGATGCAGGTAAACTTTAGGGCAGTGAAAGATTGGATCTAATGGATATTCACTCAGCCATCTCTTCTGTCTTGATCTCAACATTGTCCTGCGGCTCTGTGTTCTGTACTTGAGGATGGCAGGCACTGAAGCAGGCAGGAAATGCAAGGGGGGGGCAATACGTTGGTCAGTCTGAGCCAGCTTTAAGGCTGGTTGGCACTGAATGATATTTGCAGACAACACCCCATTTATATATTAGGCGTACTTCAGTATTGAGCCAATAGCTAGTTGGCATATCATAGCTGTTTCAGATTTCTGACATTTAACTAATGTCATTTGTGACTCAGATCTTGCATTTTCTGCCTGGTTTTGTTTAGTTTTTATTTCAGCACATTCTGAACTGTATATAAATAGAGACTGGCTGAAAATTTAAATACAGAACTACCCAGTTGGCATTTTTCTCACACTGCTTGTGCCTAGCGAAGTATGACTTCCTGACCGCTCTGGAAGGGGTTTGCTTGCTTCCAGGACCAAACTGGATGGTATAAGAAATGTGTGGTCATGTTTCATGTGCCTTGTACTAAAAAAGAAAGAGATGGCAGTTACATGGCATTCAGGAACAGGGTGATGGCATATGGGAAGGAGAACCAGTGTGCTATAGTGGTTACAGGATCAAACTAGGACCCAGGAGACCAGGGCTCAAATCCCCACTTGACATAAAGCTCACTTCATTTTTTTAGAAACGCATGCCAAATCCATTCTCTCTATAGAAACTTCAATTTGTCCCCTTCTAATACTTTATAAGACCCGCATAGCTGATTTGGGGCACCAATTTGTCACTACGTCTGAGGAAAAGGTGTCGAATAAGTTTAGTTGAGGAGGACCTAAGTGCATATTGTGTTATGAATTGAAGATTTATCTATTGTCTTCCTCCATTAGCAGTCTTTTAAATTAACAGAATCTTTACATTCGTTGCTTGTTATGTGCATTGAATGGGCTCTTGGTTTTCCACCCCCTCTAGTAACAAAGCTTGTCTGTCAGTTTGAGAATGTAGCGTGTTCCTCCTTCACACTACTACTAAGGCACTTAACACATTAGAACCTGATTACTAGACAGTAATCCTTTCTAAGGTGCAAGCTCTTCTATTGAACATGGAATATGTGCTTACCCACATGCATCTTTGCTGCTTATTTCCTCCGGGGGTCATTCATGACAAAAACTTTGAAACTGGGATTATGAAACGTGACAGAAGCTCTCATCCTGCAGATCAGCTTCATCCTGGCTTCTGCCACTGGTGCATTTTGTTTGCTAGGGTGATAATTACATCTGCTGAAAGCATTTCTGCCCTACTAAAAAAATAGCTGATTGGATTTCGAAAGAATCTCATTTGAAATCTGAACCAAAATATAGCCTTTCTTGCCACTTACACATTTCTTTGCTCATTCAATCCACACACATTTGTCCTTGCTTACAAGGTTATCAATTAGCTAATATACATATTTTTAAATGATTGGTATTTATAGTGTTGCATGCCACCCCAATCTGATCGGTGCAAGATTCCAGGGCTTCCAGGCACTTACACAGAATTCACGTTTCTTTCAGAATGAGACACAGTGGAGACTGATGTCTTTATGATATAAGATTTATTTACACATATGTGTGATCATGTTTCATGTGCTGTTTTTAAAAAAGAAAGAAATAGAAGGGGGGAAAACACTTGAGACTACGATGGAGGGGTTCATTGCATTAACACCCCCAAAAGGGTCTTGTTTCTCCCACAGCTTCAGCCTTGGCTCTCTCTCTCTCCCTAGCTTGCTGCTTTTCTTCTGATTCATATCTCTGCAACTCTCAACCTTGGCTTTGTCCACAAGTTGAGAAAGGGGCCCCACCCATTTACCACCTTACACAGAGCCCCTTTCCTTTCTTCCCCCGTAATGGCCCATCACCCAGGCAATTGCTTCACCAGGAAGCTAGCCTGGCTTATATATTTAACACTTGCTGGATTCAGGGGCTAGAAAGGTCTTAGCAGACCTCCTGCTTCCCTGCCTCAAACACATATCTGTAACATCCAATGAGGTCTGCCCTCATTGGGACTTCTGGTTTATATTCTTCCCCCTCCACACACCCTGCTCTCCCAAAACCTGCTCTTGAGGGTGCTCCAGGTCAATGGAGAAAATTTGAGGGGCTGGAGGGGGAATAAAAATAATAAGCCTTTGCTGCATAAGCAGACACTTGCTTGTACTACATTGGATCTTTCCCCATACCTTGTAGTTTATGGGAGGAATTCAGCATAGTGCCATTACCATTGTTCCATCAGCACAAGGTTTTCCGCTTGCCAGATTGAATAATCTCCCTCCGAGTGCTATCCTTGGGGTTCTCCTGACCCTACTGAGCCAATTTCCAGAGGCACAGGGCAGGAGGAGAGAGAAGGGCAGAAAGCACCGGTGCTCTAGCGAACCTCTTTGTGAGGGCATCCACTGACAGGACTAGTTTGTTGAAAGTTCATGCTGCAGCGAAAAAAGAACTAGGACGGCAACAGAAAAGGGCAGCAATTTTTTTTAAAAAAAATGCTGACTTTCTGACGTGCACTCCAGATTCTTCCTTTGTAGATGTAACTTGAATTCAAGCTGGGGATGCGGAGGATATTCTTTTGCAGACAAGGCTCAAGCTGTAGTTGCAAAGGAAGAATGATCCCTTTACATCCCTGGCTTGAATTCAAATGATATTCCTTTGAGTTGAAGCTGCATCTGCAAAGCAAGAAAGGAAAGAATTGGGAGTGTACATAAAGTGCACCCCCCTCTCTTTCCTTTGAAGTTGAATCACCTGATGTTATCATGATGCTAGGTGATTGAGAGTGGGGTGGCATCACCCATTTGTTGAAGTTGCCCATGGTGTATGGATGACCTCAGGATCTGACCCACTGACTAGATCTCTGCCCCATCCTGCCTTAAAGATACATTTAGGCTTTCCAATGATGTTTTGGTGCAATAAATGTCATGTTTTCAGAGATCAAAGATGATAAAAATTCAGATGTTATGTGATTAGAATAACATGGAAGTCAGGTCTAGGCATTTTAGAGGGGAGGCGGTCAGTCTTCTTACATGGCATGTAGATTTTTATTTGAACACGCACAGAAGAATGCATGCATTTGAAGTAATTTTAGATGGTTGTAAGTGAAGACATTGTGACAACTGCTGTCAATAAAATGACATTTGTTCTGAGGAGCAGATGGTACTCTGGAAGTGACAAATGGATTCAGTTTGAGTGCAACTGAAACATAGCACTAGATACATAATCGTAAAATCCCACTGAAACTCATGAACCTGCACAATCCATTTTATATTTAAACATACACAGGTCTGCATTTAGAAACATCAGCAACTCTATGAGTCAAAGCCCTCTTCAATCAACTGCCATCCATGCACTTGGGTGGGTATTGGAGCAGAGGGCACTGGTGCTGCTGGCCTTGTCCTAGATAATCTTGGTGCCGTCATACTTTGCTATGACTGAATTTAGAGCCCCATGCAAAACAACAGCCAAGCATTGCTAACTGAACACCAGGGAATATAGGTGAAAACTTAGCTATTGGGTTTCTGTGTGTGGATGAGAAGGATGGAGAAAGTTACTTGAATTGGCTTAGAGGGATCGGGACCATCTGGGCATAAAGATCAGCAATCTCTCAGGCATTTATACAAGAGTGGGAGATAGGAAAGGAGGCATCTTACAGGGGAGGAGTGCTGGAGGTGTCCTCACTGATGAGGATAGTGCAGCTATTTGGGAAGTGTCCCTCCATCAGCATGGCAGTGGATGAAGTCCACTTGCTGCAGCCTTCCTCTGGCAACTTCCTCTGCCTCTTCCATAGTTGTAGATGTCCTTTGTGTAGCTCGGGAAAATGCTCTGTGTGGTCGCACTCTCTCCAGCTGCCATATTCTAGCATCCTACTTTGGATTTAGATTCAGGTCAAGGTAGAATCCTGTTGGCCATTCATTGTGTCTCCTGATCTCTGTTGGGTTGGTAGCTACTATCTGGAATGGCAAAACTGCAACACAGCAAAGAGTAGACCAGTAGCTGCCTCCCTCTGGCTTAGCAAATACGATCAAGCCTCCATTGAACTAGTCTTGTAACTCTGGAGCAGGGTAAACAACCAAAGTAATTTTCTGCCCTGTGGTATGTGCTAGGGTGCAGTTTCTAAGTGAACTTTTAAGTTCCATCTGAAACTGCCACATCAACATGCTGGCTTCCTTGTTTGGCATGTACTTAAAGCTGGAATATAAATGGAGTTGAGTACTTAATGGAGTCTTACAGAGGTCATGCTTTTTCCCACAGAATAGCCTGTCAAGCCAGATTTGCAATTTTATTTCCTAAAAGCCATTTCAATTCATCAACTTTGAAATTGAGTCCATTTACAAATAAGCATTTAGGTCTACACCTGGCAAATTCCAGTAGGTCTCTGAATGAGCAACTCACAAAGTACAGAGGTAGTATTTAGAGACAGAACAAATTCGCACAAAAACTTACTCACAAATTGACTTTTGCAATTTGGAGCTTTTCATTTCTCTCTCTCTCTCTCTCTCTCTCTCACTCACACACACACACACACACACACACTCACTCACACACACACACACAATGCCTTCCCATTTCTGTTTATTATCAAGTTTGATCTTTCCCTTCCTTCCATGTCACACTTTAGCATGACCAAGAAGCAGATCCAAATGGGAAAGCTATTCATGGAAGATGCATTGGTTTTCTCATTGCCTTTGGTGAGCTCAAGTAAATGGGTTGCAACCAGAGATGCAGTTGAGAGCAACCTTTTAGAGGCCCTGTGACAACGGATCAAAATAATAATGATCTGATATTGAAAGAAAATCACAATCAAGTTTTCTTAGTTCAATGCTGTCCCGTTAGAGCACGCACATGAGAAACCTCCAGATATGAAGCTTTCTGTGAGTTGGTGTGTTGCGAGTTCCCACCGACTTCAGAGCCTAGTAGAATATTTGCGAGTAGCCGAGTAGAAGTTTCAAGGTAAATTGTGAGGGGGGGCCTAAGATTTTGACTGCCATGGGGCCTCCACAGGGTTTAATCCGGCACTATTGCATTGGTTTAGCAGCTGCACAACGTCATGGTTCTAGACTAATAGCCTCTGCTGCTTTCCAGGGCCCTCCAGTAAGGACATTCCACCCATCTCTCCCCCCACCCCCAAGAAACACAGCTGTAGAGGTTGCTAACTCCTCAGTTACTGTCGCAAACTGCCACTGTCTGAATGTGTGTTTACATCTAGCAGTGGTGTTGGGACTATGTCACGGCCCCTTCGTGTGTGTGAAAGTGGAATGGACAATTGTCGTTTTTGAGGGTTTGTCTTGCTAGGAGAAGCAGAAGGGGAAGTAATTTGGCTGCAAAACATTTCACACCTCCCATTGCAACGCTCACAAAATGGCTAACTTTGAGCTAGGAGGACCCTGCAGACTTCACTCCTTCATTTAGTAACGCCTACGCAGAAAACTGCTTTCAGCTAGTCATTCAGCAGTCGGTGTCGCTCAAAATGGTTACGTTCCCCCAGACATTGTCTGATGCTCTTGTTGTAATGCTGGAGCCTTTTATCACTGTTGGCAGCTTTTGCTCTGGCTGCACATTGTATTTCAGTATGACAACATCCTGCTATGAAAAGAGCTGTAATAATACATTAATGCGCACTACAAGCGCTAAATGCAGCCTCATGAGTGGTTCATATTCCAAATGGCCAAGCACTGGTGGGGATATACAGTGATTATGCATAAAACAGCCATTGTAAAGCCTCCAAAAATCAGCCTCTGACACATTTATTATAGCCCAGTTTTTTGATCAATTAAATTTAGCTGTGATGTTTTATCCAGTATATAAAACAGATTGTATAATTTTACACTGGTATCATTAACATGAGGTTGTAGATCCGTGGTGTGCCACACTGGTATGGCTGGAGAGGATGACAAGTGTGGTGGGGAGATTCAATGACAATCAAAGAAATATTTAAACATTTCATTATAGTACAATAAGCCAAACCTTGGCTTGGCTGCCATGCTGCACTGACCTGACATACCCAAGGAGAAGCAAAGTGGCTGCAATCTGTGCCTGAGCCTAGCCGGTAGGAAAGAACTTTCCGCTTGTTGTTTTCCAATCAAAATGTTCAAAACCCAACTCTGCAGCTGCATTTTTAGAATCCCCTTGTCTTTTCTTTCCACGGCTGGAAAAGCAGCAGGAGGGGTGGTTTTGTTGTTGTTGTTTTTTAACTTCTTTTTATTAAGTTTCATGTAAGGAGGGGTGGTTTTGAAAGGGGAAATGGCTGTCAAGGAAAGGGTTAAGCAGCTTCACCACGGACTGCAGTGGTTCTCAAAGGGTGTGGCAGGAGAGGATGGCAAGCGCAATGGGAAGATTCAAGCGCAATCTACATTATATTTTGGGAAATTCATTTTCTTATGTAGCTGCATTATTTTATACTTTCTGGATGTCCCATGTTCATATTGTAAAGTAGATGTGCTCTGTGTTATAAATAAAGCACTGCTAAGAGTTTTTTCTTTTTGTTATTCAGTGTCTTGCTTGTCAATAAACAATTCAGTGTGGCACAATTTTTATTCTGAAAGTGTGGCCCATGGAGAACGTGAGAGAACCAGATTTACCTTACTGGCTCTCCAGACCTAGTACAAAAGGGTGCAGGGTTCACAGTAGGTAAGTACTGGTTGCTTGGGGGCTGTGTGCACACCATACATTTAAAGTGCATTGCTTCCCCCAAGAATCCTGGGAATTGTAGTTTGCCCCTCACAGGGCTGCAATTCCCAGCACCCTATAGTTTTGAGGATTCCTTGGAGGAAGTCATGAGTTTTAAATATATGGTGTGCACTCAGCCACGGTCTGACAGCAGCACCCTAACCATGTCTATTCAAAGGTAAGGCCTATTGAACACAGTGGGACTTACTACCAGGAAAGTGAGGTTAGGACTGTAGTGGAAATCTGCATCAAATCTGCTATGGTATTTGACGAATCCAGTTAATGCTAATATGCATAACCGGCCTCCATCTGTGCTACAGGGGATACAATTTGATACCACTTTTGGTGTACTGATTTGATGGAGCATGAATACAGGAAGGGCATTAACAAAGGGTTGTCCTTTGGTCCACTCCCTTCCCCTGCCTCTGTTGTTTCCTTTGTTTCTATTTTCTAGATGGAAAGGTCCTCAGTGTACAGCCCAATCTTCTCATTCTTTGTGGCTGGGGAGACCTAGGCTCAAATCCTAACTCAGCATCAAAGCTCACTGGATAGCCATGGGCCAGTCAGTAGCTCTCAGTCTAGGAGACAGGAGAACTTTGTAGCCTCTGCCTTGAGCTCTTCGGATAAAAAGTGTAATGGAAAGGTTGGAAATAAATATATTTGTAAAATGCCATGTACATGGAAACAACATAACAGCAGCAACAACAGAAGATAATTAATTGAAAGAATCAGATAATTAAAAATCACACATAGTAACACATGGTTTAAAAAGATGGGGGTGAATTTAACAACCCTCTTGGGGAAAAAATAAGGCAATTGCCTAACATTTAGGGTACTACTTAATATATATTACTTTGCGAATATCTACCTTGGATTGGGATTTGATATTGAATGTTCAGATATAGAGCCTGTTTGCCATTGACTTGCACCTTAGAATAAAGATACTCTGTATTCAAAGTATATCCCCCTCCTCACCCTGCAATGGATTATTTGTGATAAGATCTAATTTCACTTGGGAAGCCTTTGCTGCAGTCAGGAGGACTTCACAATTCTGCCGATTGATGTGCAATCCTACGTGATAAAAGGCTAAAGTAGCTTGTTTTCATGTATTTCCTTCGCTGCTGTTGGAGTGGCTTCAAATTAATCATCAGATGGAGAGTCTGCAAAGCTGCTGTTGCCTGTGCAAGAGATAGCAAACCTCTGCAGTTCATAACATAACAAGTATTGTTCTTGATGTCCATTATCTAGATAATGATGCTAATGTGGATGCCATGTCGCTCATTCTTGCCCCTTGCCTTTTATTTATAATTTCCAGGTCACTTCCACGCTTTCCTTTTCTGCCTAATAATGCTGCTTCCTGCTGTTCTGCTAATAACAGCTACTTCTGAAACACAGCCGTGCATGCTAACTGAAGTCCTGGGACCATGTTGCATAGTTATCTATTTTGGACAAGCTGTCATGCAGAAGAAGCTATCTTACATTGTTGCTTGTAGCTGTGAATCCTCACCATAAATAGCGCCAGGAGAGAGAGAGAGAGTGTGTGTGTGTGTGGTTCCACCAGAGAAAATTTGGGATGGGGAAAATGTGATGAGTAAGAGAGCAGACATGCATCAGATAATTTTTTTTTCATTTATTGCATGTATAAAGGTAAAGGCACCCCTGACCATTCGGTCCAGTCACGGACGACTCTGGGTTGTGCGCTCATCTTGCTCTATAGGCCGAGGAAGCTGGTGTTTGTCCGCAGGCAGCTTCCGGGTCATGTGGCCAGCATGACTAAGCCACTTCTGGCAAACCAGAGCAGCACATGGAAATGCCATTTACTTTCCCGCTGGAGCAGTACCTATTTATCTATTTGCACTTGACGTGCTTTCGAACTGCTAGGTGGGCAGGAGCTGGGACCAAACAACGGGAGCTCACCCCGTTGTGGGGATTCGAACTGCCGACCTTCCGATCGGCAAGCCCTAGGCTCTGTGGTTTAGACCGCAGTGCCACCCGCATCTCCTTACTGCATGTATAGCCTACCTTTTTTCCAAGGAGCTCAATGTGACAAAAACTTAATCTCCACAACCACTCCGTGAGTTAGGTTAGGCTGAAAGACTATAACTGGCCCAAGGTCACTCAGTGAGCTTCATGGCCAAGTGGGGATTTGAACCCTGGTCTCCCATGTCCTTGTCTGACACTTAAATTTCCATACAGAATTTTAAAAATAATAATGAGGAAACAGAATGGAATGGACTTATGAACAAACACAGGCAAAATTCCACATGCAGGATGGAAATAAATTGATCTGTCTGCATGGTTGGGGTGGGGAGAAGATGGAGAGATCGGAGGAAAATGAAATAAATGCATTGCCTTCTTTGACTTGAAATATACATCAGAAAATTTATTCTCTGTAATAGCATGCACAACAGTTTAAATGACTTCTCTCTCCTCACCCCAAAAGTCCTTTCAATTATTCCCATCATCCCACATCTATTAATGGCGTCGTTTCCCTTTAATGGAGCCCATGGGATTCTGTGAGTACACACCACATAAAAATTACATTTACTATCTGTGGAACTGACTGTGTTTTTGGAAGCAAAAACTATGTTTTCCTTCAATGCTGCCTTTTGTGCTTAGGCGCTAGTGCTTGAGGCAGAGCATTTCATGAAAGATTTATGTAAAGCAGGGGCTGTTCTCTGAGGCAGCAAGAGAAAGTTGTGTTGCAGCATGCTAATGCAGAGTGGAGCTGAAGGGTTTTGTTCAACATGCATAATATAGCACAGGTTGGCACAGCCCAAGATTTCATTTTGGGAGGGAAAAACTTTAGTGGCATTTTATAGCCTTAGGTTGATACATGTTAAATCTAGCAGCACAGGAGAAAGATCCCAGCCATGCACTGGTGGATTCCTAAGTGTGAATCTAGCAGTTACTGAAAAATAAACGTCCTCATGGTACACACACACTCTACACGACATAACACAAACATCCAAAATACAGCTCTTAAGAGAGGAACCACATCAGTTTGTTATTCTGGATTCTAGTTATTTAGGGACTAGAAACATTTAATCCTGTTCACAGGATTTTTGTGTTTCTGAGGGCCAAATTAGATATGTTGCTAAATATGTTGCATAGAGGGTACCATTTGTTGGGAAGCTTTTCGCTCAAGGCTTATACAGTGGTACCTTGGGTTAAGAACTTAATTCGTTCTGGAGGGCTGTTCTTATTGTTCTTAACCTGAGGTGCCACTTTTGCTAATGGGGCCTTGCGCCGCCACCGCACAATTTCTGTTCTCATCCTGAGGGTAAAGTTCTTAACCCAAGGCACTATTTCTGGGTTAGCAGAGTCTGTAACCTGAAGCGTCTGTAACCTGAAGCATCTGTAACCTGAGGTACCACTATACCCTTATAGTAGCCATGAAGAGACAATTAATGTGGGATATAGTAGTCTTTCAGGCCCCCAAGCTGTAGAAGTCTTTAAAGGCAAACACTAGCATTTTGAAGTAGTCTTGTCAGCCAGCAAAGCTGTGTGAGCACTGGCAAGATACGTCCCCACCAGTCACTTCCAGTTAGTAATTTTGTGCATTGAATTCTGATGAAGCAGTGTTCCTTGGAGGGATCTTGGGTCTGGCAGAGGCAAAGTAGAATCTGTAAGTCAGAGCAAGGACACCTGAAGTGCTTCATGGTGCTTTGGCTATCCAGACATTTTTTTAAAAATGCTGCAGACAAGCATCTGCTGAAAGTGAAAGCAATTTCTCTAAACAACAATAATGCTAGTGTGGGGTGATGGGGAAGGCAGAGAGCGGAGGGCAGTAGTGGTCAGTGAGGTGGTGAAGGCAGAGCAGGGTTATTCATTTGCCTTCCCAACACAGAATGTCACTGCCAGTTCCTGATAGGGGAAGAAGTTGTAGTTATAATAACAATAATTTATTATTTATACTCTGCCCATCTGGCTGGGTTTCCCCAGCCACTCTGGGCGGCTTCCAACAAAATATTAAAATACAATAGTCTATTAAACATTAAAAGCTTCCCTAAACAGGGCTGCCTTCAGATGTCTTCTAAAAGTCTGGTAGTTGTTTTTCTCTTTGACATCTAGTGGGAGGGTGTTCCACAGGGCGGGTGTCACTACCGGGAAGGCCCTCTGCCTGGTTCCCTGTAACTTGGCTTCTCACAGTGAGGGAACCGCTAGAAGGCCCTTGGCACTGGACCTCAGTGTCCGGGCAGAACTATGGAGGTGGAGACGCTCCTTCAGGTATACTGGACCGAGGTCGTTTAGGGCTTTCACTGTCGGCACCAACACTTTGAATTGTGCTCGGAAACGTACTGGGAGCCAATGTAGGTCTTTTAAGACCGGTGTTATGTGGTCTTGGCGGCCGCTCCCAATCACCAGTCTAGCTGCCACATTCTGGATTAGTTGCAGTTTCTGGGTCACCTACAAAGGGAGCCCCACATAAAGCGCATTGCAGTAGTCCAAGCGAGAGATAACTAGAGCATGCACCACTCTGGCGAGACAGTCTGTGGGCAGGTAGGATCTCAGCCTGCGTACCAGATGGAGCTGATAAACAGCTGCTCTAGACACAGAATTGACCTGAGCCTCCATGGACAGCTGTGAGTCCAAAATGACTCCCAGGCTGTGCACCTGGTCCTTCAGGGGCATAGTTACCCCATTCAGGACCAGGGAGTCCTCCACACCTGCCCACCTCCTGTCCCCCCAAAACAGTACTTCTGTCTCCCAGGATTCAACCTCAATCAATTGTAGGGATCACAGAGTGTTTCCTTTAAAAGCAACAACAACATCAAATTCCAGAGGTTTCTAGCACGAAAGCCCCTGAACCTATTTGCCTTTAATTTGGCAGATTTTGCCTACTCTGGAGGGGCTAGTGTACCTGGAAATTTCATTCACTTCTTTCAAAAGAGACCAAAAGGTACAGCTGTTAAAAAAGAAATATCTTAGGAACGTAGACAACTTCCTAGTTCAAAGCTATCCATGCAACTTCAGCACTCCCTTTTGAGAACGTGTCTTCCCAACGTCATATAAAAATGTTAGCTTATATGGTGGGGCACTGCCTTGCACTACTATTATTATTATTATTTATTGACTTTATATACTGCCATATACCTGGAGGTCTTGGGGCGGTTCACTACCCCATTTCTTTTTCTCATGAAGGCTTCTGCAAGCTTCTTTAATATTTTCAGCTTGTTTTGTAACAGAAGGCAGAAAATAATGCTTGTAGCAGATTATTCAATCTCCAGAGCAAACATTAAAGTTTGCAGCTATCTTTGGAGGGAATACACAATGGCGAAACCCAAAGCTGAAACATGTCATTGTAGTGGAAAACAGGTTACTCTGCCTATATCAGTCGGCTTGTCAAGATGAGCTTGGATTGCTTTTTCTTTGGGGGTTCTACCCAAGGGAAGGTGAATTGTTGCGCTGGGAAATAAGAACTCAGCAAAAAATGATGAAGAAAGCCTCGGATGGAATCTTATCTCAAAACCATAACAAGAAAAGATAATGGGCTGGATGTAGTGATGTGACCAGCCTTCGTAATTACACAGTTTAGAATGCAAACTTGGTACCCTTATGAAATGCACCAGTCTTCTGAATCATTCTGTCTCCACCCCCATTCTTCTCTGTTTTGGTTTGTAATTCTAACCAAAGAAGTATTCTCTCCTCCCTCTCCCATTTACCAAATTACTTGGCCACAGCTGGTGTGCTGGTGGCAACAGTAGGGTCTTTTTCTTTCTGTCCTCTCCCTTCCTGATACTTGGAGTGCTGCTATGTCTATGTTCAGAAGCCTAAGAGATGTAACTTTCCCAGAGTGCCCAATCACTTTCTGGAACTCTGGGGGAAATACATTTCCCATCATCCATAGTGGTAGCAGGTAGCAACATTGTTGCAGCAAGAATATTTGTACTGGGTCTGGGGAGAAGAAAGAAGAAACAGCAGCTGCCACTGATACTACCACCGTCACTGCCATAGCCTGGTAAGGCATTAGGGCAGGCATTCCCAACCTGCAGCCCTCCAGATGTTTTGGCCTACAACTCCCATGATCCTTAGCTACCGTAACAGGACCAGTGGTCAGGGATGATGGGAATTGTAGTCCAAAACATCTGGAGGGCCAATGGTTGGGGATGCCTGCATTAGGGGGATCATGAGGGCTTGGGGCTCACAGGAGGCTTGGAGAAGGGATTCAGACCCACTGTGGTCTGAAATACCTAAATAAGGAGCAGCACAAAGCCCAAATTGGGCTCAGAATTAATTGTGATGTTTTCCATTTGACATCATATCAAGGTAGCTAAATAAAGGGTGGAGAATGGATCTGTATTGCAAGAGAATTCTCTGTCTTATTTAATAACAACAAAGGTTCTACTGTCTGGAGAAAAGCCAGGGACTGTGGGAGGAAAACATCCTAATCAGAAATGGTTTGCTTAAGGAATATAGTAGGTTCATCTCTGCAAAGAGGAACAAATCTACTTTAGCTTTCTGTCAGGATCAAGTGAATGAAGAAGGATCAGAACAGTCATTCCTTTTTTCAGTGATAAGTATAGGCTGCAGTCATGGTTCATGATGAGGTATTATAGGTGACTCATCTGCAATAAGAGGTGGAAGCTGTTGATAAACACAATAACCAACCCCAGTGCTCAGAGCTAGTAATTTGGTTGTGATAAGCCAATGCTTCCCAGCAACTTCAGAGGCAACAAAGAACACCAGGTATGGATATAAAATTGTCCTGATCTTCTACGGCTTTATCAAATATATGATTATATTCTGAGGAAATTAGACTTTAAATGAATGTCAGGTCAGCAGCAATATGTCTGTTTCACATTAAGGTCAGCAGCTACTGGAGGTCCCTGAACTAAATGCCTACCAAAGGACACTGTCTGCCCTTGCCAGTTCCCAATCCAGAGGACAGAGGGATGGTGAAAGGAAAGTGGCGGCAATGGAACAGGAAGACACATGTTGCAAACTTGTCTCTCTGTGGCATAGAGTCTGCGCTGCTGACTATATTCACAAACTGACCCTCCAATGAATCTAGTTGAAAACTAATGACATACCGTATCTTTCGCGCTATAAGACGCACCAGACCATAAGACGCACCTAGTTTTTGGAGCGATCCCTCTTGCTGTTTTGGTTTCTGGGATAGCTGCGCAGCCTGCATTCTCTCCATAAGATGCACACACATTTCCCCTTACTTTTTAGGAGGGAAAAAGTGAGTCTTATAGAGCAAAAAATACGGTATATCCTATAGAGACTGCTAATCAGATTTGCAGGTGACACTTAAGCTGGGAAGAGGATCTCATAAAAAATACCATAATTCAAATCTTCTTGACAGGTTGGAATCCTGGGATAAACACTTAAGATGTTCAACTGAGATAAATGTAAAGTCCTGTATTTAGGGCTCCAAAACCGATAGCAACAATATAGGATGGGGGAGACCTGGCTTGGCAGTTGTGATGCTTGGTACCTTTACACGCTTCTCTCTTGAATTTCATCTTGTCCATTTGATGTAACCTATAGATGCTGATGCAACTATAGCAGCAACTTGTTTGAGGCAGATGGGGTTTGTTGTTCTCACAACCCTGCACATCAGCTCCATTTCCATAATTGCATATAGCATTGCATTAGTAATTCCTTGCAGTGACCCAAACACCTTTGGGATGGTGATAAATGATTCATCTCCTGTCATGTTCAATTTTTGTGCCTCTTAAGAGCTTTATGAGACATGCTGTGATACATCTGACAACAGTGGTTATCCTTAGTATATTAGCAGTGGCCTGCTATGGTATTCTGGCTCAAGAATCCATCTACTCTGAACATAAGCAAAATGATACACTGCTTCAGCCTCCTGATACAATTCCTAGCTGTGTCATGTAGATTCTGAGGCTGTGTCTCATGGAAATTTTTTCTAAGCATCTTGCACAATATTGGGTGATTGAACTAAGAATGCATTAGCAATACCTCTGAAAATAAGTTTGGCTGGACTTTGGTTTTCCTTGATTTACACCACGTAGATTTAAATAAGACTCTTGCATTCTAAAACATGGGAAACGTTTTGCTATTGTTGTAACTTACTGGTACTTGTGGAGATTATATTATATACATATCTGGCATTTGAACTATCCTAATGCATATATTCTAACAATGGGATGTATATGGGCCGCTGCTGCTTCAGCACATTTTGTGTAAACTCTGTTTGCATTGAAATAGAAATAATTCATAGAATTTTTGTGTGAAAGAAAAAGAGAAGCATATGAAAATAAAAATAAAAGAAAAAATAAAAGAAAATAAAAGAGTAGGGAAGATGCAGACAGTATATCATTATGGTGCAAATACTATACTTCCGCTGTTAGCATTTAGCACATTTTTTTAACAGAAATGTTGGATGGGAGATTAAAACCTGATTCATTTAATCTCTATCTGCCTCTAGCCTATAAACCAGGAATGTTTCAGACACTGTATAGTCACTGTGGAGAAATAAAGAAAGCAAAGTCACCTGAGCTGTAAGAGGAGAAAAACAGGCGAGTCCATGGAGTTTAAATCGATACCCCTTCAGCAGCCAAATGTTTAATAAAGAATATTAATGGTCTTGCTCTTCAAGAAGTGTAAGAGCACAAAAAGATAAGAGGCCTGCTGGATCAGGCCTAAGATCTACCCAGCCTAGCACCCTGTTCCCATGTTGGGCAGCCAGAGTGCAGTAGCATTCTCCTCATTTGAGAGACCCAGCAACTGGTGTTCAGAGGCATGTAGCCTCTGATCCTGGGTGCAGCAATAGCCTTATCCTCCATGAATTTAATTCCCTTTTGGAGCAACCCAAGTTGGCGACCATGACAATGGGAGCTAATATTGTGGTAGCCAACTCCATAGTTTATCTACGCAGGAAGCAGCTGAGTAGGAAGGGCAGCGAACAGGAATTCAGGCGCGTTGTAGGTTTGGTGAAAGGATCCTATGTGATGAAGGGCAGTCTAAAAAAATTACCAAGATGGTAATAATGTGCCATTGATTGCTGAGCACACACCATCCATGTCCCAAATGGCAAGCAGTCTGCTGTGCATACTAATTCCAGGCTCCTCCCACCCCCATTTCTGTGTAGAAAAATGTTTCCTGTGAAGAAAATGAATAGCATTTGAAGTAGTCCAAAATTAGTTTGTACCAACGTGGCTGACGTAAGAGGTGTGTGTATGTATTCTTTACAATAGTGGTTTTCAACATTCGGGGAGATTTAGGTGGTGCAGCTTGTCATTCAAGGCTGAAAAAAAACCTCCAGTACCAACATATCAGATTCTTTAGAGATAAAGGACTGTATTCAATTAAATTCTTACACTAAAAGAAGCCAATGCAATAATTTCTGCTAGTGCAGTGGTGCTTTCCCCCTTCCCCTGTGTACCCCCTGTGCCCTCCCAAAATATCTAGAATGGTGCACAAGTAGAGGATGGAGAAGATGGTTCCATTGGACAAATGAAAAAGTGTGTGCTGATGGAACAATCTTCTTAGCGCCACTTTGAATTTAACCTAGTGAAACTCTGTTTTGCTTTGTATCTTTCCCACCACCACAATTTTCCATCTATCTATCTATCTATTCAAGTGAATGAATAAAAATAAAATAGTGGTGGTTCTACCATTGAGACTCAGTGTGTGATGCAGTTGTTTGTACCAATTCAAGAGGTAAAGACCAATGCTTTACAGGAGGATGGAGCTTGTTTAAATGGTTCCCAGCAGCTCCCAACTTTACCACACAATTTCCAATCTATTGTCTGCATGTTTTGTATAGATCCGGCACAGCCAGTGTGGCATACTCAAGATGTTGAACTACAACTCCCATCACCTCTGCCCACTGCCCATGCTGGCTATGGCTGATGGGAGCTGTAGCTCAACAACATCTGTAGTGCTCCTGTAATAGGCAGTTTACAAAGGGCGAGTAGAAGAATAAATGTATATTCTAGGAGAGGAACATAAGAGGCTAATGTTTGTCTAACAATCATTAAAGGGCTTGACGTATAATTTCTTCTGATACCAGTATGAGAGGGAAATATTTTGAATGATGGGCATCCTTGAAACCTTCTCAGGGGCTCTTGCATAGTTCTGACTTTGTAGGAAAGTGCAGGTTTGAGGTGATTTAACTTTCCTTTAACATTGGTGACAAATGGTCAGTGTACACCTTCTGAACCTTCTGGATGGAAAATAATTTTTGTTTTTGATTATTATACTGGTGTGTTGCTCACTTTTGGACTGCTTTAGACTGCTAAAACATGTTTATTTTAGACTGCTAAAGCATGTTTATAAATGTTTATTCTTATTTGAATATGATGTATTTGTCTTATATGTGTTGCCTTATAAGGGCCTTGCCCTAAAAGACAACCTTAAAAATATTTAAACAAACAAAAGTAAATGAAGCACATAAGAACTGCTATAGTTTAAAACCTATAGCCACTTGAGCAGAAACATTATTTAAGCACACACACGCAGAACCAGTGAGCATGCCACACTTTTTAAAGAGCTCACAAACCTCTGGATTACAGACAGATCAAAGTAGATACACAAATGGGAAATTGTGGCAACTTCATACAAACCTGACATAAATGCAGCATGACTTTAAATTTAAATTTTAAAGGAGAGCTTCAAAAATTTTGTATGGTAAGCCTACAGCTATACTCATTTTAAATCACTGAAGCTGAATCTTTAAAAGAACAAGCCTGAATTTTAAGTAGCTTTGTTGCCTTATCACTTGCAAGTCACTGCTCACTGGAGAATCTGCCAAGTCTAAGTGTTAGTTGCTCTTTTCATATTTTACTGTTTGTTGTAGAATTACAGAATTATAGAGTCAGTGGGGATCAAAAGGCCATCTATGCTGCCTGCCTCCAGACTCGGTGCTCATGAAACATCCCTTTGCCTTTGAAAGTCCTACCAATGGAAGGGAGAGAAGAAAACATGAGATTCTGGGGTGGGGAGCAAGATTCAGCAAAGTTCAAAGGTCCTCTCTTGCAGGCATTCAAGGTTACATTTTAAGTACATGTTGTGTGATAGCAAGTGCATGTCCTTGTTATGCTTTTGAAAAGCTGTACCAATTTTTTGAATTACACTTTTAAAAAATTAAGCAAACGGAGGCTGGTGTTTCTGGCGTGCAAACCTGGTATAAAGTAAGGTGGGAGTGATTTTCCCATTCCCAGAGTGAGGAGACATGGTTCTCTCCATATGCAGAATCCTGGATACAGTCTGTTTCCAGCTGTGTTCTCTGAGTCTCTGTCCCTGGAGGTACTGATAACGCTTGTCATACACCATCATCATAAGCAAAACAAATTGCTTCCATAGCAATGTCAGTATAGCTTTACTTTTAACTTCCTCCTTTCTAAATCTGCTAAATCGTCTTTGGGTTTGGTAGAGCAGAAATGCCGCACTACAGATCAAGAAAAGCCAAACTTTTTTGCTGCTTTGCCAAGAACTGCTTCTGAAAGAGGATTAAGTACCAGCACGCGTTTCCTATAGAAGAATAAAGCAAATGCTTCCTGGGGAAAAATAAGTGATAATTAAGGTCTGCATTTGGGAGGCTATGGATAGGGGTTCTCTCTTCTTCCATGGCTTAGCACATCTTAGAGCCCTGCTGCATTCCTGTGCCAGAAATCTTGTCCATTCATTTCCCACATCTGGCCATAGCAGATGTGATGGGTAGTAGGACAACCCCCTCTATACATCAGCACTGCAGTAAAAAAAGTAGCATTCTGGAAGTTACTGGTGGTGCCAACACTTAAAGCTTTACAGTTTAGACTTAGATCCACATGTTGGATCTAAGCCTAGCACACAAATTAGAAACTGTAGCTTTCTTTTAGCACAGGGCTGCCTTCTGGAGACTCTCTTCTTTTCTCCCACAGGGTTAGTGCTCATAGAAAACAGGTCTGGGAGAATGAAGAAGTGTGGCATAAAACCAGCACTTTGCAGGGCTGATCCTTCCCATTCTGATCTGAACAGAGGGATAAGTTCCAAGCACGGAACGCAGAGAACCCTCGCTATACACATGGTAGGTAGGAGTCACTGGATTTAAAAAGAGACACAGAAAAGTTTGCCAGGCACCTGGGACTGGTATGATGAGTCGGGGGCTAGGCACAGGGAGCTGTCCACTTCCAAGTTAAGAAGGCTGGTGCTGAATAGGCTTCTGATGAGATAAACAGCACAGGATGTTTATGTAAGTGTCAAAAAGATTTTTAAACTGCCCTTCTTCAACTGGATAACATGGCAGTGTACAAAGGAAGTCCAAAAGTGTTCATAAAACCATACAATACAACCAAATAAAAACAACATTAAGGGTCAGTAGAACACAATAGGACAAGGAAAACAACTAAAATGCCCGAGAAAACAAAGACGTTTTGATAAGGTGCCAAACAGATAACCAAACTAGCTGATGCTGTGCCGGAATCAGATCATTTTTCCTTGGCTGCTAGATGCCTCCCTCACCTGCATCTTCCCAGAGAAACTGGGGGGGGGGGCACTTAGGTCCTCTGTTTGCTAGAGCTATACATTCTGGGGATTTTCCAAGCAGCTGTGTAATCTGTACTGTGCTTTCTGGCACTTGCCTCAGCTCAAGCGCTCTGTCTTCGTGAGAATCCCTTTAGAATGCAGCTCAGTGTTGAACAAGATGTGCATAATGAAAAAAATATATTGCCAGGACTTTCAAAGTGTGAAATGGGTTCCTATGGAACCATAAGGAGAAGCAGGTACTCCCTTGACATCCTATGCAGCCCAGTGATTGTGTATGCTTCACTGGAGCACAGAGACAGAGTGCTGAGCTGCTCTCCCCACTCAGTCAGAGGTAGAAACCGATGGGGAGACATCTTGCTTTGCTGCATCAAATAACATGGCTTAAGTCAAACAGCAAATGCACAGGATTTTTGCGATGGATTTTGACTTCAATAAGGCATAATTAGCTTTGATTCATGTGCTCCACATTAATTGGTTTTGCGTGTTGGACCAGACGTGTGCTAATCATAGTACTTATATGTGCTCTATTCATACGAACACAAGGACAACTCATAGGCCATAATAAGACCCCTGAAGCAATTAATCTGTTAGTGGGGTAGACTGCTGTAGGCTGATTCACAAATGCCTAGTTTGTACAACACATAAGCATCCTTTGTATAATGCAATGTGTGACAGAAGATGCTGTGATTTCCTATCCCCCCTTTTTTTGGAGGCAATATAAATCCCTTAAAGAAGTCAAAATTAATTGGTTTTAAAAGTCTGTTTTAAAGTTTGAACTATTGGGAGAATGGAGCCCATCTGCCCACCTCAGCTGTTGATCCCATTGTTTGCTGCTTGCACATGTATTGAACCCCTGCAGAAGAAGAGATTGAAGCATATCTCCCAAGCTCCTTTCAGCTGAAATGAACAATGCACCTCTTATTTTGGAAATAACTTTTCGCCCTTCCAGCCCCACCAAGAGGTCCTGAAAATTGAACCTGGGACCACATGCACAGGAGATGCTCTACCACTGATCTTTGGCCCACTGAGGTTAACTCCCCTTTGAAACCAACACCTTTAAAAGTGACTTTGGTTGTCTTGTGCCTGCCCAGATTACTTAGCATTTGGCTGCGGAGTGGAGTACTGTATTGTTAGAATTTTTGTTGTCACACGTGAACAAGCTATAACCCTTTATGAATTGCACAACCTACAAAAATATGAGTGCTTTATTGTTTATTTACTTGTTTGCTACATTTCTATTCTGCCCAACAGCAATATATGAGTGTATATCATTAAAAATAAAACAGTTACCTAATAAGATGAAACAATAAAATCTAAACACAGCATAAATCAGGAGCAGTGGATAAAAACAATATAACAACACTAATAGGTGGAGCAATAATGTTCACGGATCTTAAAACTCTAGAATTATCAAACAATCTGTACATCACTAGAACTTTTTAAATATTAAAATACTGATCTTCCATACTTCCAGTGATCTTTTTGATGTTCTGATATATAGCAAACACTGTTACTTTGTGGTATAAATTGACTTGAGTGTTGATTTTCTTTTCAAGCAAGAAAACAAGTTTCTGCCTCTCCCCCACGGCACACACTATTAATCTCTACTTGGTTAGCTTTGATATTTGAGTATCGTCAAGAGAATGATATATATTAAAGAAATACATACGTTAGCTCTGACCAGTTCTGCTAAAGATTAGGACAATATTGGCATTCAGTCCAACATTTTACAGTAGTGTAAAAAACTATTATCAGTGAAGTCACAAATCTGATCCAAGAGAAACATAGATATTTCACATTCATGAAGCATCATTTATACCTGGAAGAGTCTCTGTATATTATCATATTTCCATCCAGGGCAACACTCCAACCAATAAATCAGGTTCATAGTATTTTCACATTGGTCATGAACATTCTTCATGTGCAGATTGGGTGATGTTTAATATTAATTGCAACGTGGTTCAATTAACCATAGTGTCAAGTTGACAGGTTGCTCCTGGCTCTGCTTGGTTTGCAGTGGATTGGTGATGAATATTTATAGATTGAGAAAGATGCATTTCCTTCATCCAACAATACATTTTATTTATTAACTGAAAAGCCCTTGAAATATACACAGCCTGCTATGCCATGTCAAAAAACACTTTTGCATCTCTGTGTGTATGCAAGTATATGCATTTTCTTATTTTTGATGTGGAGACAAGTAACAGGAAGTGTTAATAAATGAAAAGACTTTGTGAGTGAAGCATTGTAACATGCAGCTTTCTGCAGAAACTGCAGAATGGTGATACTACTGCAGAATTGTGTGAGAAGCAATCAGCGGGTAATATAAGTTGCATTCTAATTGTTATACAAGTTTTCAGTTGAGAGGTGAAAATGAGGGTGATTTTTGTTAGAGTTTTAGCCAAGAAGACATGAGTATGAGATATTATGTTGCTTTTTCTTTTCTTTTTAAATCGTTTACATATTCGCCATCGTGCTTCTAAGAGCATCATATTGATTTGGACTTCATTCAGATGAGCAGCAATGTGTCTGGATTAACCCCAAGATTGAAAGAGAGTGATTCTGATCTCACCTCACTGTTACACTGCTGCCGGGATTCCACTTGTCACTCACAATTTGCTTATACTGAACAGTGAAACCATATTTCTGGCAGTTGTCCATATTTGATAGCAATCTTTGCTGGCCACCTTGATCATCTCAACAATAGGGTACTTAATTAATAAATACTTATTTGGATTTCCTTTCCCAATGACATCAGTGGAACTAATGCATGATAAGACATTTCTGGTCTTTCAAGCTCTGGGGTTGTATTCAATGCTGAACCTACTCAGAATAGTCCCATTGAAATGAAGAAACATGGCTAATGTAAATTCATTAATCTCATTGGATCAGCTCTGAGTAGATGTTAGTTGGATGTAACCACTGGTTTTGGAGATGTTACTCTGCCTGCTCCCCATCCCCACCAAACTATGCCAGCACAGGGAAGTCTTAATTTCCACATCCACCCTGCTGTGGCTATCAAGACTGCTGGAAAGCACATTCACTCTATGTTAAGATTCCAAGCAACATGTACTATTGTAAAGAGGTGACATTTTAAGACTGAGATCCTATTCACACTCACCAGAGAGTAAGAAGCATGACATTCAATGAGGCTTGCCTTATGAGTAAACATGCATAGGATTGTGTTGCGATATATTTCCAACCTTCTTTCTTTCCTAGTCTTGATTAGCTGTTGATGAATTGATAATTGAACTTTAAATGTTAAATTAATTACTTGACTAGTCAGTGTTACTTAGAAAAAACCCACAAACAAGTCTGAGTGAAGAACTGTGGGAGGTGGCAGGGAGTGCAGAGGGCAAGAAAAGACATTAAATCCAGGCTTCCAGCAGTCAGGCTCCAGAACCTTATATCTTGTGCTACCAGCAGTGCCGGATTTACGTATTAGCTAAATCACGTATATAGCTTAGGGCCCCACTCACTTGGGCCCCCCCAAAAAAATTTAAAGGGGAAAAACTGGATGTACATTTCCAAAATATAAGATGAAAAACAAATAAAACCTACATACAGCAAGTGTTTTGTGTTGTGTAGGCTCCTATGATGTAAGTCAGGGGTCGGAAAAGTTTTTGTGGCTTGGGCCAGTTCACAGTCCCGCAGGTGCCGCGATGGGCCGGAGTGCACGCACACGCACAAACGCTATTTTTTGTCTCCTTCCAGTGCAGAGGAGGCATACACAGCTTCCCATTGGCTGCAGGAACTTCCTGCAGCCAATGAGAAGGTGGCCAGCGTTGCAGAAGGTGGTCCCCACTTTGCTCTGCACCAGTTTAGTGCAGCGCATGGGAGCTGACTGAGTGGGCGGTGAGGGTCCCCAAGGGGGTAGTGGGGGTCCATGGGCTGGTTAAACAATCCCCATAGGCCACTTGTGGCCCATGGGCCTTAGGTTGCCGACCCCTGATGTAGGTAATAGGCCCCGCCTGCTATATAAAGGGCTCCATTACCTTCAGTAGCTTAGGGCCTCATCAAACCTAAATCTGGCCCTGGCTACCAGCATTCTGTTTCTATTGTACATCTGAAACTGAGCTTGAAGCTTAGAGGGGACCACCTGGACTGCAGTTCCAGCTTGCTTGTGGCACAAGCAAAATTTTACTCTGAAGTGTGGCCCAAAACACTGCTCTACAGGTCCTCCACTTTGCCTTCAAAGCTGCTTATGGCTGTTCTGCATTTTTTTTAAAAAAAAGGCGAAGGAAAAGAATCTCAGAACTAGGTGAAATATTTATTCATTTTTAACTTTCTATATACCATCTTTCAAATTACGAATTCAAACATAAATAATATGACACAAATAAAATGCAGTTTGTGCAGAGTTAAAATCACAGCTAACTCACTAGAATTAAACACCCACAAGAGCTTGAGATAATGGTATTTTGGTGCTAATTTGAAATATACTTATTAATGTTGGCAGAGGAGAGGTGATTCCATAGAGAGGGAGCCACTACAGAAAAGGCTTTCTTTCCACTCCACCCCCCTCCATTGCTGCTAAATGAACCTTTATGTGCCACAGCCAGGATGACTTCATCAGGCAATCATAGCATTCAGGAAGGGAAGAGACTAACCTGATCCCAAGCTGTAGTTTCACCCTAAGGTGTCCTAGTTACATGGCTGCCTGAACAGGTGCAATTATATTGATCTCTGAAACAAGGCAATAATAGCAATTTAATTCAGCTCAGTATTATGTCCTTTTACAGTGATTGCCTTTCATATGCCTTAATTCTGATGACTGACAATATTTTAAGATCAAATAGTTTATCCACTTTGCCTCTTGTTGAAGATCTTTCTCCTTTTTTTGCGCTGATGCTAACATAAAAAGGAAAGTTATATTAAAAATTTGGAGGGGTAAGATATTAAAGGCTCTGGAGAACTGTTGCCTGGATAGAATTTTGATTGGTGATTAATTTAATTGGCCGGAAATCATTCTGTTTCTGATTTATATTCTGCTTGGGACTGTCTCTCAAGCTCATGCTAATCAGTAACTCGTTTTTCCTATCAAACAAAATTTACAGACATGAGCATAAACAAAAGCATTCTGCCAGGAAGGTGACCTTGCTCTCTTCACAAGCAGCATGTTAGCAATTGATTTCAGTGTTACACTGTTGTTGATGCACTGGGCATCTTTCAGGGCATAAAGATGGGTAGATTTTTTTTTTAAATAGACAATTATTGAGAGTAGCTGGCAAATATTTTGTTTTGCTAAAACATTTCTTTTTGGGGGGGCTTTTCAAAAATATTTATTGGTGCAAATGCATGCCACTCAGAATCTGAGCTTCTGGAAAAACCACTTGTTCTTGCCCGTCTTGTATCTCTCCTCAAATTTCACTTTGGCCTCCCGCCGGGCTTTACGTTTTAGCGCAGGGTCCCTAAAGACATCCTTGTTGACAACGGGGAATATCAACTGAGTACCTGGTAGGCATCAAGTGGTTGTAACTGTAGACCTTCACAAAGGACTTGATCTTGGAACACTTGGCAATCTTCTTCTTGCCCATGCTTGCTGTCACTTTGCATGGGTAGCGATCGATGCCAGCCACCAGAGCGTGGCTGTAGGGGCGGTCAGAGGTACCATCATCAATATTCTTAACAATAACAGCTTTGCGTCCGGAGTAACGCCCAGCGAGGACAAGGACGACTTTCCCTGGTTTCATAAACTTGCCCATCTTGGAGCTGCGGCAGCGATGGCACCCACACCGGAAGAGCATTGCTAAAACATTTCTGAAGAACAGGAGCAAGTATTATGAACATGCCCCATTTGTCCTTAAGATAAATGAATGCTATGCTGCTAGAATTCTTGTTGATATGTATCTGTTACCTGTGAGGCAAGGTGAGGCGACCGCCTCAGGTGGCAGGATCCACAGGGGCAGAATCCACTCCCTCCTCAGCAGCCCCTGCATGCTATCTCTACAGGGGCCTCTCAAAAAATAGGAGGCTCTGCTGGTCCGGGGAAGGTGGATTTGATTCTCCTTGATCTTCACTCACCTCTTCTTCCCTGGTGGCAGGGGTAGGGGGACAGGTGCCATTTTGTGGTTCACCTCAGGTGTCAAAATGTCTTGGGGCAACCCAGAGGCAACTGCTGTTGGCTGCTCCTCCAGTCTTGATTGCCTTGTATCATTCTGGCAGCAGCAGGGCTCTTCAAGCCGCAAGGGCTGGCAGACAGCAGTGGGTGAATAGCTCATCTGAGCACAGCGAGCCAACAATCTCTCGCCACTACAAACTGGAAAAATCTCAGCAGCAGTAAAGAAGGGCATGGTGCATATGTGCTGTGTATATGGTGTAAATGTGATATGTACTTACATGGGAGAGAATATGGGTAGCAACGCCCAGTTTGGCTCACTGCCAGTGCCAGCATGTAGATGCCGGGTGGCTGGCTAAGGGTGAAAGTGACCACCCCGTTGCATGTTTGTACTATCAGTTATTCCTTACAGTGATGCCCCTTTAAAGGGGACATCCTAATGCTGCTGGTCTCACCACAGTGGTACCTCGGGTTACAGACGCTTCAGGTTACAGACTCCGCTAACCCAGAAATAGTACCTCGAGTTAAGAACTTTGCTTCAGGATGAGAACAGAAATCACACAGCAGCGGCACGGCAGCAGCGGGAGGCTCCATTAGCTAAAGTGGTGCTTCAGGTTAAGAACAGTTTCAGGTTAAGAACGGACCTCCAGAACGAATTAAGTTCTTAACCTGAGGTACCACTGTTGTTGTATTGGTTGTTACTAAACACATAGCAGCTTCTTTCCTGCTTCTGAGGAATAAGCAGGTAAAAGTCTCCAAATTTATGCTTTATTGCCACAATGTGATTGTGACTCTAAAAAAACATATTTTTCCCCTTTCTCACTCACCTTCCTACACTTCCTTGAATTAATACGTTGTTTCTTGTTTGAGCATCGCCAAGGTTTTTTCATTAATTGTGATGTATAGGATGATGCAATCTGACAACTTTTCAGGCTGTAAATTGAATGTTTTATGGCCTGTTGAAAATGTGAAAAGAAAGCAACAACTGCCATCGGCTTCAGTATTATGTACCTAATAATTTTCTAAACCTACTGGAAGGCAATTTATAACAGCTCTGATGGTGACTTTGCCCTGGCTTATGATACAATCCCTTATGTGTCTACTCAGAGGTAAGCGCCACTGAGTTCAGTGGGACTTAACACCAGATAATGTGAGTATAGGGTTGCAGCCTAGTTATTCTGCTTTCACAAAACACTTGCAAAAGTTTATGGGTTTTTTTGAGTAACAAGAAAGTAAGAGATAAATCACAATTTGTAAAAAACCTTTTGGGATACCGTATATCCAGAGTTATGTATGCAGAAGGCCTCTTGCACAATGGAACCGTTTAGCATCCTTGTTCCACACCACAGCCTTTTGTAGTCCCTGAAAATCCTTGCCTGAGTGTTTGGGGGACTTCATGAAAGGCCTGGGACACAACAGGGGGTGTTGTATGATGGGATAATTCCTGAAAATCAGGCAGAGGCATCTAACGAGTGAGGCACGTGAACATATGCTAAGAGATCTATAAATGTTACTGATTTGTTTTCTTTCATTTATATCCTGCCTTTCTTCCATCACAAGTTGTCTTCTATCCAAGCACACCTTAGCTTCAACAAGATGGCAGTTTTGTGTACCTTCACAAAATACCCTAGGATACATTTATATTCCTTAATATGTGAAATACGGCCATTTATTATTCTTATTTCTCATTAGTAGAACAGGGAGGTTTGCAGCAGTCTTCTCACTCCCCACTTACCTGACTGAGCCAACAGTGATGCCAGACTAATTCTTCTTGTTCAGGACATAGATTATTTTCATACCAACACAGCTGGCTTTTCATCAGTGTTTGCACTGCTGATAATTTGACAACAACTAATGACTGTCTGCATCAGATATCTTAAATAGGCAACTTGTTAAAAAATAGTAGAACAGGCTTCATAGTCATGCTGTCCTAAACTGCTCTGCAAATTGATGCATGAGACACTGATGACACAGTAGCTATATAAGTAAGCAGAAGCAGCTGTTTTGCTTTTAGCAATAATTCACTGAGGGTTTACAGTAATAAAACTTGTTTTATTGGGATGAAAGCAAAAAAAGACTGTGCATCGGCAGCAAATAGTGAATCACAATTCACTGAAGGAAATACTAAAACAGACATCCATTTAACCAATCTTTTGACTATCTTACGCTCTGCTTTTATGGCCGTAAACAGGAAGATGGTTCCACTGCCTAATGGTCTTGAACCATGGAAGGATAATGAGGCTGCAATCCCACACGCACACAGCAGTAAGTCCCATTGAATTCAGTGGGCCTTGCTGCTGGGCAGGCCCAGACGGGGGGGGGGGGGATATGGGCCACTTGGCCTGGGCCTCCGATTCCAAAGGGGGCCTCTGTCAGCATATTCACAATCACAGGGGATGCACTGGGGCGAATGCGGAGGCGCAAAGGCAAATACTCAGATATGCAGATACGGTTCAAGCCTTGAAATAAAATTATTTGTCAGCATAACTTTTGTGAAAATTATTTATATACTTACTTATTTATAAGACTTCAGTTATCCCCAGGGTAAAAAAAGGGGGGCACATTATCTACCTGGCCGGACCTCTGCCTGGCTCTGCAAGGCCCTGCTGGGTAGATATGCATAGGATTGCATTGTGAGAGTTACTCACATAGTTTAGTATGTTGAACCTCCTGCTGATGGATCTCACCATCAACTGGGCAATGCATTGCAAAGTGTTTGTAAGCCATCTTGGCAAGTGCTGCATTCTTAAGCTTTTTGGATCCCAAAATTAAGGCTTCCTCCTAAGTATTTTCAGTGATAATTGGCTTTTCTGGGTGAACTTATCGTAAATGTTAGTTTACTATCCTGAAACAAGCATCAGCTCCAAGATGCCCAAGTTCTTCTCTCAAATATCAAATTGCATTTATTTATTTATTTATTTATTACATTCAAAGCACCATCCAACTTACCAGATCCTCTGAATGGTTCATAAAATCCAAATACTTTAGAAAGCTAGTTCTACTCAGAATAGACCCATTGAAATGAATGGACATGACTAACTTAGCTCTGTTGGTTTCAGTTTGGCTACTGAAGCGAGAACTAATGTTGGGTACAATTCAATAAATTCAAAAATCACCATAAAACCATCACAAAGCTGTACAAGATTAATAAAAACAATAACAAGCAGTACTAAAGGTGAAGCAGAATTGGTCTAGTTATTGCAATCATTATTAAAAGGCCTGGGGACACAGATATATCTTCCCTTGGTGCTGAAAATATGCTTTTGTAGACACCAGATGAACCTTCATAGGGACAGCATTCCAGAATGGGGGCACAACTATCCACATCTCCTCATTAAGTGGGGAGACCTGGAGAAAGACCTCTGATTATTACAGTCTTATTTGCAGTGATTTCCATGCTGCCGTAGAACAAAGTAGGAGGGGATGGGCCTCTTAACTTCATGGTTTGCAAAGCGGGACCTCAGGTCCTGCAAGCAGAGTAAACAGAGCTGTGCCCACCCTGAGGCTGTTCACAATCATTCCAACAAGTCTCCGCCTATGCCAGGCTCCCTGCTTGAATGCCCATAACAACTGTAGATTCAGGAAAAGTTGGCTGTTAGAGAGGAAAAAAGCAGCCCTGAATGGTTCTCACAGATGAATGCTGACTTATGATGATGGCACAGGGACTATGGTTAAAGTAGGACGATATCTAACAAAAGCCTCTTGGGTGACTGATTTTCTATTGCTTTTAAAAGAATCCTGCTCTTCTGGGGCTGAAGCACCTTTTTCTGTTTAAGCAGAAAGAGGCTCCTGTGAATCCATACTTCTTGTTGACACACGCTGCACAGAGCCGACTTGTAACACTATCCAAAAAATGGCTCTCTGCCAAGTTATAAGTATGGATAGTCCAAAACTGTCTCTATATATTTCTAAGTTCTTCTTCACTGAGAATGTCACTCTCCTCCGCCCTGCAAACACACCTGCACTTTGCTTCCAGCCTAGATTGTCTTTCTCTGTGCCATGAGGCCAATTCTGACATAATCTCCCCAACATCCTGGTCCTTGGAATCAGTGCCAGTGTTCTTCTTCACCCAGCAGCCGTTGGATGTGGAGCTGCCTACCTGACTTGTTTAACTCAGTGGGTTTATTGTACTGATATTTCATTGGCAGCTGAGTCTTGGGTTCTTTCTGGGGAAGAGCATGTGCCCCAAAACAATATATTGATATAATCCCTATATTTTTTCAGTTATTCGTTTAGATTGGGGGTAGCAAACTTGGTATTGTCCAGATGTTATACCTCAGCTGCCATCATTCCAAACCATCAGACATGCTAACTGGGACTGATGGGAGTTGGAGTACAACATCTGGAAGGTGTCGCATTGGCTATCCCCAGTTGATATATGCAAAGTATAACAAAACAATCCCATAGCAGAGCTCAAGTCAAATGAATTATATTTATAATAGCCATAAGCTATTGAAGACAGCAGAGCTATGTTGTCATGTAAATGAAGATAACAAATGAAATGAATATGGAAAAAAGGAAGAACTGAGAAAAATAAGAGAAGAAGATATGTGGCTGCTGATCTCTTTCCCCTATTGTTATGCATAAAAGAAATAAAGAAAGAAAAAACTAAATCCTAGTCCTGCACAATGAGGAAAAAACAGGATTTTGCTTTTCTAATGTATGCAGTATAATCTGTCCTTCCAGGCAACTCCTGTTTTTGTCTGTTTATTTCAGTAGGATAAAGTCTAACAGTATTGTATCTCATTATTAGAGAAATACACATCCCTCAAAGCAAAATGTTCACATCCACTGAATGAAAAGCAATTCTTCTGTGGCTAACATGCCATGCCAGCCTTTCAACAACTATATTTACACGTGTGTTTTGAGCATTATCAGGATGAGCATTGAATCTGGAGTAGAAATACACGCTATCAAATCCCTGCTCATCTTTAAAAGCTTTGGAAAAATAACTGTTGCTAAAATCTATGTGGCATAGGGCTGGTATGGAGTTAAAATGGGATAATTATATATTACCTCAGTCAGGAGTGACTTCAGGAGCATGTTGCTTCCGCTTAGCTTTCAAAAGACATTTGAAGTAGTATAATGTGCATTTATTAAACAATATCTGGGAAGTCTTTTGCTTAATTTCTGTTAGCTAATAAATCTGGGGTCGAAAGAGGGGATCTGTGGGGCATAAATTATGACACAGAATGCATTGGAGAAAGTGTGAGACAAGTAATAAAGTGAAGGAATTTCAGATAAATTGAGGGAAGTCAAAAAAGAGAAGTAAGATGTAATTAAGATGTATGGAATGTACAAATTTGTTTTTATATTTGAAAACCAATAAAATATATAACAAAAGAAAGTGTGAGACATGTAACTGATACAGTTTTGCAACCTTTTTTTTAAAAAGCAAGCAAATACCAAAAACAACAACAACAACAAAAACACACACACCCGTGGCTGTAGTAGTTCTACATCTGTGAAATTCATTCCTCATTCTATACAGCTACATACTTTTATAGAGATTATTGCCATAGAAACAAAACAGTAATATGGTGGCAATATGGTGGCAATATGCTGGCAATAAGTGGGATTTGGCCATCTTTCCAGATTTAATACAGTATGTACACTGCATTTAATATAATGTAGGATGAACAGCAATCATTTGAGGCTGGGAAGATTACTATCAATACACTGCATACCCCCCTTTAGAACAAGATACTTTTATGGCTTCTTTCCTTGCTAGAGTAACACAAATTCAATTACTGTTAATGAGCATGCTGTCCTTTCATAATCAAGCCTTCTTGTTGTCTTGTTTGGTTTTTAATCAAGAGAAGGCCCTCCCCCCCTTTCTTTCAGTAGTTGGAGATCCAACACTGACAATATTATTACAGATTTTCTAGAAACAAATGTAGGAGTGAGTCAGACCAAACTGCAGGGACTTTCTCATTGAAGGAAGAGATAATGAAAATTCTATCAATGAAGCCTGAATAGGGTTCAGTGCACTGACAACCTTGTCATTCAAATCCAAGTGAAGTAACATCTCTTTTCCACCACCACCTTTTGTTCATAGTTAAAACTAGCAAAGCATTATTCATATTACACCCTTCTTCCATCCAACATGGGATCCAAGTCAACACACACGTGGTTTCCAGGAAGTCTCCCATCCAGGTACTGAGCAGACTGCGACCTACTTGTCTTTAACAAGGTGGTGGTCTTATGTGCCTTCAGACTATACCCTGGCAGTGGTCCAAATCTAGAGGAACAGCAGGGACAGTGCATTGTCTTAAATGCTAATAATATGCCTCAGAATGGCTGCTCCATGTATTAATTTATTAGGAACATAGGAAGCTGCCTTATTCTGCACCAGACCATTGGTCCATCTAATGTAGTGTTGGCGACATTGACTGCCAGTGGCTCTCTGGGATTTCACACAGTGTTTTCTCCCATACCTACCCAGAAATTTTAGGAAACTGAACTAGGGCTTTCTACATGCAGAGCAGATGCTCTACGAGTGAGCTGTGGCCTTCCTTATTATTCTTAAGATATTTCTGGTGTCTCCAACTCCTCAAAAGATTCCATCAATGGAGTCTCTGAAAATTTCTACACATCACTTAGGAAGACAGGCAAACTAATACCAGTCTACTGGAAGAAGCAAAGATCACCAGTGTCGAAGCAATGATTCTTCAACATCAACTGTTGTGCAGATGTCTGATTATCATCTTCCAAAGCAACTGCTCTATGCCAAATTTAAAAATGGAAAGCGTAACGCTGGTGGTCAACAAAAGAGGTTTAAAGACTGTCTCAAGTCAAATCTTTTAAAATGTAGTATAAGCACCAACAATTGGGAAACACTTGCCTGCGAGCACTCCAATTGGAGAACAGCCTTTACCAAAGGTGTCATAGACTTTGAAGGCACTCAAACTCAGGATGCAAGGGAGAAATGTGCTAAGAGGAAGGCACGCTTGGCAAATCCACACCGTGATCAATTCCCGCCCTGAAACGAATGTCTCTACTGTGGAAGGACGTGTGGATCCAGAATTGGCCTCCGCAATCACTTACAGAATCATTGTTAAAACCGTGTTTATGGAAGACAATCTTACTCGGCTATGAGTGATCGCCAAAGAAGAAGAAGCATGAATAAAGTGGTAAGGAGTGCATAAAAGCAAGGTCGAAAAGAAAAGAAAAGAATTTCTTCTGCACTTTTTAAGCCAAATGCTTTCTCCAAGCCATTTTTCAGGATTTTTTGTTGTTGTATGCACTATTTGGATGTTCTTTGCTGTTGTGCTGCACGCTATAGGAACAAACAGTAGGACTGCATAGAGTAGCCCCACATCAGATGTCTGCAAATACAGTGTGAACATCTGGATCAAGGGGACCTTTGCACATAGAGTTGTATGCATTAAGGTTTCCCTAGTATCTGCAATCCTGGTCATTCAGAGTTAGAGGTCCCAGCAAAGGCTTTATGCACATAACTATTTGCCATAGCCATTCACACTGGGTGCATAGAAGTCAGGAGATGTGCAGTTAATAGCAGGGCCATCGCTGATTGGTGCAGCCCCATTCCTTATTCCTGTATAATTCAACATGAGAATAGAGAGGAACCAGAATAGACCTCTTCTATAGATATATATCTGCTTGATGTTTTCTATTCCCTTTGAACAATGACTAATGTTTGCACGATGAAGGGGTCCAGTAGATGGCCCCAAACAAAGTGTGATATGCCTCATGACCACAGAGTGAACTTCAGTGGACTGGGTACATCAAGAGATACTGCCCAGAGCAATTTTGTGGGCCTCAGCAAGGCAGGCAGGCTGCTACTGATGGCGTAGCTGGCGTAGGAACAGGGCCAGGGATGGATCCCAAATAGCTTTGGCAGAAGAAGACTTCCTTGCCATTTAAGAGGCTAAGTAAGTGCTATAACTGCCCTGCCATTGCTGAAACCATCTGCTTTTGCAAGGATTTATCCTCTCTTCTCCCACCCATGGGAGGCCCAGGGAGACATCTCTGGCACATTTTAAAAGCATTGTCACACTTATATCCTGCTGCCACAGCCAGATTGCTGCTACCTTCGCAATCCATAGAAAGCCCCTGTGTAATTTATCATTATCATCATCACTTGGCACCTTATTATCTTTGCCTTGTTTACCCTCAGCAGAAAGCACTGTGTGAGGCAAGTTATTTCTGGCAGAATGAAAACTAAGAATGAGAGAGAGAACAGTAATACATATCCACCCTGTGGAATGTGAACCTAGGCACAATGCTAGGGCACACACTCTTAATTTCTTTCCCCTCAAATAAGAGTTGATTCCTTAATGTTTTAGTTTAAGCAGGCATAGACATTGAGTTGTTTGAGTTATCAAGATGTGCTGTCTGCAGAATGTTAACTACTGAATTCAGGTGTTAGAAACTTGACAGGTTTATTAATAGGAATATATACAGCTGCCTGACAGGGCTCTTACAGGCTTTCATCTAAGCTACAGGCAGGGAACCTGTGACTCTCCAACTGCTATTGGGCTCCAGCTTCCACGAGCCTCAGTCAGCGTGGTCAACTGTAAGGGATGATGGGGCTTGGAATCCAACATCTGAAAGGCCACAGTTTCCCTATCCCTGACCTAGATTAAGGGCAAAAAATGAGGGGAGAGTCTTCAGGCAGTGCACAATTAATTAATTGTTCTGAAAATGGCCATCAGAGTGTCATGTGTCACTCAGCATCTTCAGGGTCTGCAGGCTCTGGAGGAAGATGAAGAGGCAGATAAGGAAAAATGGGGAGGGGAGGCTGGGCCAAGGAAGGCACTTCCCTGTCAGATGGTAATGTTGGAACAGGAGTCCTAGCAAGCAGCAAAATTCTTACTGGAATTTTGGGGGGAAAGGCAGCTCTTCTTCCAAACACCTGAGAGATTTTGCAAACCTAAATCTTTCCTTTTACTTATTCACTGTTGGGTAACATTTCAGTTTATGGCCACTGCTCTAGTTGAACTTCTCCGCTGACATTAAGATCTTGCTCTGCCTTCTGTTACAGGGATGCCCCAAACACTGAGCTCTACCAGCATGTTTACTCCTTGTGGCTTCAGCCCTCATCATCTACATCCACCCAAAGAAGGTGATGAAGGAGGACTGATCTTTCAAGATGGAAACCTCACCTCAGCATCTCTTGATGCTTTAATCCAGCATCTTATACCTACAGCTGACTACTACCCTGAGGTAAGTCCTATGTTAATGTAAGCTGCCACATCGCTTTCATGAACTGGATCATTGGGAGGAATTATTGCTATGTCCATCATACTGTCAGGGCATGCATTTCAGCTAGCCAGACAGAATGTTCCCCCCTCCCTTTTCACTTACTGTTCTGGAAGTTCTCTCAACAACCCCTAGAGCCAATTTTTTTTTGGGGGGGGAGAGGAGAGAGAAGAAAGCCCCATTGCACAAGTGGTGGTCTTTGTGCAGGGCTTCCACTGATGGGATTCATCCATTTCAAATCCCAGTTCAAGTGCTAGCTACCACTTTAAAAGTCCTAAATGATTTAGGACTAAGGTACCAATGGAACAACATCTCCCATATGAGTCTTCATTCACGTTTCAGTCATTGTGGGAGATTTATCTGAATCCCACTGTTGTCGGAGGTTTGGTTGAGGTCTTTCAACATAGTAGGAGGTCTGCTTGGTTTATGGGGCATTAAAATGCTATTTTGTTTGAATGAGCTTAAGGGCTTGAGTATACTGAATGTGATCTCCCATACTGTTTTACTGGATCACTGCAAGTTTTATCAATAGTGTGCTATACTATGTGAGTTGTAACACACCTTGGGTATTGCTGTATTCAGTGGAATGATAGGGAATAAATATTTATGATTATGTGATTCTTGTAGAGCTCTTTCACACTGAAGTAGCATGGTTGCCCAAGTGGAAAGGAAATTTGTATCATGACAAGAATTGTAAATGTTTGATGAAATGTAGGATACACTGCAAGATAAATGGTTCTGTGTAACCCTTTGATTTAACCTGAAGTTTGCATTATTCTTCCTAGACTTCATCCAAATCACTGGGGCAAAGTCAAGGGGAGGAAGGGATGTTAAACAAATATCATATACTAAGAATAGCCTAACCAGCTGGATCAGGGGGCAAGTTCTTATTATTGCTAATTCTAGTTTGCTAAATGCTGCTTTCAGTTGCACTCATAGTTAAAAGATCTTAAGTTCCATTTAGTTCAATTACTTCTAAACATGTATAACTTAGGGCTCAATTGCAGCCACTGTTAACTTGGCTTTTGTTGTTACATCTAGAGCTAAAAGTACTTCATTAGTGAGAGTCTATAGCCTAACTGCTTTTGATTGAAAACAATGGTCATTTACATGAAAGGAAATGAGCACTCAAGATTGCAGCTTTACCCCATGAAAAGAGTGGCTATTTTTAAAAAAACTCCACTCTGCTGGAGATGAATGCTCTACTAAGGCTAATGCTTCAAAGCCAATAATTGCAAAATTCAGCAAATTCTGACATTTTTAGCAACACACACATGAACATGATACATATCCATATTATATTCACAGTTTCATATATTCATAGATTAATTTTTTCCTGTGAATGAAGCATGAAAAAATTGGGAACTAAAAGTATAACAAAATTATCTAATTTCTTTGCCTGTTTGTTTGTTTGTTTTTTGGTTGTGAAGCAGATGTTTAATCTTAACGTTGTTGGTTTTTTCTTCATGTAACACTGCAGGACTATACAATACCTTATGCATTTTGCATAGGTGCTGTTTAATTAGCTGCAACAATATTGGTTTTTTATCCTCAACCATGTGTCTCAAAAAATGTGGTTAACAGTTTTGATCTACTAATTACTTGAAATTAAATCATATTGCGTTCAATATAATGTAATCCCAAGTAAGTGTGTAAGATTTCCAGCATTCTACTTTCAGCCTGCTGGATATCATTAGGAAAATGATCAATGGCTATATCAGGGGTAGGCAACCTAAGGCCTGGGGGCCAGATGCGGCCCAATCTCCTTCTCAATCCGGCCTGGGGACCGTCCAGGAATCAGCGTGTTTTTACATGAGTAGAATGTGTCCTTTTATTTAAAATGCATCTCTGGGTTATTTGTGGAGCATAGGAATTTGTTCATATTTTTTTCCAAGCCCGCCACATAGTCTGAGGGACGGTGGACTGGCCCATGGCTGAAAAAGGTTGCTGACCCCTGGGCTATATGCTACATCCACGGTTGGAGGCGGTAAGCCTCTGAATACCAGTTGCTGGGAATCACAGGTGGGATGAGTGCTGTCTTTCAGGCTTCCCATAGGCATCTGATTGGCTACTGTGAGAACAGCATGCTGGACTAAGTGGGCCTTTGGTCTGATCCAGCAGGTCTCATCTTGTTCTTAGAATCTAAAATACATACATTTGGGTTGTGATCTTATACATAAATTGCAGGGAGTTGGGCTAGATGATCCTCAGGGTGCCTTCCAACTCTGATTCTATCTATCTAAGATGATGGACACAAGACAAGATTGGAAAATGCAATCCTATACACATGCGGTACTATACATACATCTGTTGTTGTAATCGTAAACATTATTTTTAAAAATGGCACTAAAATGTTGATGGATTTTCATGATAGCTTTTTTATAAATAGCAAACTGAGATGTGGAAATATGGGAAATTTACTGTTGGGGAAAATGAGAAACTGAGAGAAACCAAAACTGACAGTCACCCATCACTAGGCTGTAAGTACGGCTGGATCATAATAGACATTTGTAAAAGTTTGCATGATAGCAAACGGATGTATTTTACCCCATCTCTCATTGTAATAAAACCTGTGGGTTATCCAATCAAATGAATGGTGATAGATTCAGAACAAACAAAAGGAAGTAGTTTTTCTCCATTCACATAGTTAATCTGTGGAATTTCTTTCCAGCAGGTAGATGACTTTACAGGGGGATCAGACAATTCAATGACGATAAAGTTTTAGTGGCTACCAGTCGTGGTAGCTGTATGCTGTCTTGGGAATACCCATTTCTGGAGATCCAGAGGGTGTCATGTTCCACTTGCAGGGGTTCCAGAGTAAGAAAAAAGATGCTGAACTAGGCAGGCACTTGGCCTGATCCAGCAGGGCTCCAACTCCTATGATACATTCCCCAAGGACAGCAATCATTATATTACAGCTGTTTATCTTGTACACGAGCAAGGCTCTGTCTTCTTTTCAAAATATGTAATCTCTCCTCCTTGCAAAGTCTTGCTGTGGGTTCCCTTTGAGAAATCATCGCTCATATTTATTTGCAGATAAGTTTGCCTCTTTCCCTTTTCCAGAAGGCCTATATCTTTACATTCCTCCTGAGCTCAAGACTCTTCATTGAGCCTCATGAACTTCTGTCCCGGGTTTGTCACAAGTGCATCGAGCAGCAGCAGCTGGATGACCCAGTGCTGGATAAGGTTAGTACTACCAATGGCAGGCGGGTGGGACTGCCTTTGCAAAGAGCTGCCAGTGCTAGAGCAAACTAAAGAAATCCCCTGGCTTTACTCTCTTTTGAATCTTTTAATTCCTTGCCGCCTGTGTGCATTCACTCCCATGGGGTTTTTTCTTGATGCTGAGTGCCTAGCATGGTTGCATTCTAACATAACATCAGTGCCTCTGAGCAAAGCTGCAGGCACTGGGTGTAGCAAACACTTCAAATCCCCTTCTATCTTCCTCTTGCAGCCTGTCTCAAGTCTTCCCAGGTGGTTTCCCTTTCCTTTCTTGAAGGTTTCACTGAAGCCTTCAGGGTTCCAGGACGAATCATTTAAGCTGTGCACTGTCAAGAGCAGGTGTCACTGCAACGCTATATATCTCAGTTTTGCCTAATGCATCGTCCCTTAGCCCTAGGCATAGTTTGCAATCTTTCCAGGCTTACCTGTCACTGGCAACTCCCCATAGCAGAATTGCAATTGCAATGAATGCCTGCATGACAAAACAGTAATATATTTGTACTTGGAAGCACTGCTATATATCTAGCTACACATCAACAACAAAAACAGAATTGTGCTGTTGTTAGGTAATGATTCCCTAACAGAATGCAGAAAGTAATGTTTTTATTTGTAGTAAAGTCTCTTCATAAATACAATGGTCTTGCTTGCTCAACTTGTTGAACCTTAGAATTGTAGGACACACTTGTGGGATGTATTATTACTAGAGCTGTCAAGTACAACATTTTCCTGTTGCCTAGAATAGACACACATGCGAATGTGGCTCCAGACAGGGAGGACTTTGTCATACCTGCTCTGGAGCTTCCTCCCCCTATGTGTGACCAGGTAGATGGGTGTTGACCCTAGCTGACCATGCAACCATCTCTCTCTTGGACTCTTACTCTCTTACCCTTGGACTCTCACACTCCTGGCTTTTAGCCAGCGCATGGCTCAACCTTCACATAGGATGGAGTCCATAAACAGAAAGTCTGAGATGTAGCTCAGACTTCTTTTCACTCTAACCACTAGATAAAGCCGGTCTTCAAATTACTGCTGTGAACTGAATGTGAGTAAAACGTTATTCTTACTTTTAAAAAAGACTGTGTTGTGTTACTATTATTTTAAAAGGGAAGTAAAGGGGAAACCTACTGGGAACAATCCAAACTAGACAAGCCAGAATGGATTGCTTAATTTAAGGATTCTAACGAATCATCTTGTTTCCAATAAGTTGCAAGGGGAATGTGTTCTGCTGTTTACTCACTAGTGTGAGTGAGGAGGGTTAATATCAAAACAATATTTCCTCTCCTAACTTCCTTAACATTCCCACAACACTATGGTTTTCAGCAATGTCTACACTTCCTTCTCAGGGTTTTCAGCAATGTCTACACTTCCTTCTCAGGGTTTTGCTTGTGACAGTTCTCACCTGTATATAGTACTGGCACATATTTTTCGCCGCCTTCCCCTGGCACCAATTTTGTACTGACACTCATGGCTCTTTCATCAATATATGAAAAGCAATACTCCCCCCATTGCATTATGTAGGTCACAGCATGGACATCCCAAATTATTTCTCTTTGCATCATGCCTTTCTGCAAGTGCCATTTTTGAAAATGCTTCTACAAACACAACTTGGAAACTGGGTAAGTTTAGTTCCCAGAATAGTTCCCATCCTCAACTGTCAAAACTTTTGTTAGAATGTCAGCAGTGCATGAATAGCAGAACTGTATTGTGCTTTTGCTTCTTCAAAGCTGAGTCTGGTGGCAGGGAAAAGATTATAATACATCCCCCATCTGGCTATTCTGTCACTGAAAATTAAAAAAAACCTGGTGTTAAGAGTGATAGTTTGTGGTGTGAACTTGGCCTTTAAAGCTTATAAAAATAGCCCATGTTTAGCCTCAGGAAGATACTAATTCACCCAGAAATATTCAGACTGCTGACTTATCTCATGTGACCCAACAAGAAGATTCTCAAGGTAAATCTTTATTTCCTGGCTGTTTATCTAGAAGAGGAAGTTTCACAATGCAGTCCTAACTATGTTTACTCAGAAGTAAGTCCTACTGAATTCAGTGGTGCTTACTCCCAAGTAAGCAGGATTTGGATTGCAGCCTCAGTCAGTCTTACTATACAGTGGTACCTTGGGTTACAGACACTTCAGGTTATGTGTTTTCGGGTTGTGCACCGCGCCGAACCCAAAAGTACCGGAACGGTTTACATCCGGGTTTTGGCACTCGCGCATGCGCAGAAGCGCTAAATCGGGCTTTGCGTATGCGTAGAAGCGCCAAATAGCGACCAGCACGTGTGCAGACGTGGTGCTGCGGGTTGCAAACGCTGCGGGTTGTAAACGTGCCTCCCGCACGGATCACATTTGCAACCCGAGGTTCCACTGTACAGTCACAGACCTGCTTCACAGCCTCAGTCAGATATTTTGCTATTTTCAGAAGCCTTCATTAGGAAGACTTTTTACTAGTATGTAATAGCTCAGGGACTGGGAATCTGTGACCCTACAGATGGTGCTGGACTCCAGCTTCCATCAATGCCAACCAGCAAGGCCAGTGGTGAGGGAAGATGAGAGCTGTGGTTCAACAGAATCAGGACTTCCTCATCCCTGTAGCATTCCTCGTCCTGGAACTCTAGCTCTTCAACAAACCCTGAGCTTCCATATTTAGAGAGAGAATGGACAAGCAGCCAGGTGTCTCTTTAACACAGGGCCTAACCTTGGGAGGGGAGGCAGCATGAAATGCTTTCTCAGTGCTTCTCTTCCCTAAACCACATATCTGTCTTCAGCCATGGGTAATAATGGTCCTAAATGGACAATGGTGTAATGATATAGAGGCAGAGGAAAAGTCACAGGGGAAGGGGATGAAGGATCCCCTGCCAGCCTCCCTGCTCTACCACGCACAACAACACTCATGAAATTTCATAGGCCACCTATATTACGTTCACTGATAGTAAGAATGTTGCATTTGCCTTGAGACCTGTTTTGGTCACATGCTAAAATGGGCACTTTGATGAGTTTGGTTGAAAAAGCAGGAAGCTTCAAGGCACACAATATAATTTTATTTGATTAGAGGGTGCCTTCCGTCCAGAGGCTAAAACAAGGAAGTTCTCTCCTCTCATTCAAGGTTTCCACTGATGTAATGAATACGTGTGGTGTTTGAAAATAAGCTTCTTAGATTGCTCCTAAAACATTTAGGATCATCTGGCATATCGTGCTATAATGCACAGTGTAGAAGCTCTGACCCCAAGATCTTAGAGGCAGAGAGCAGGAAAAGCCAAAGCGGTTTCCTTTGGCAAATACTTGTTAGGTTCAAAAAGAAACATTTAAGAATAGGTTATAGCTGTACAAAGCAGAGAAGTGGATAGCCAAATATTGAGGATATCCAAAGTAGGGATACTTGTGGAATTCTATCATTGCAAATTCCAGTGTCAACCAACACACACACACACACCAGACTAAAGTACAAAACAGAACATTTTATTTCTGTGCTTGGCTGGAAAAAGTAAAAAAGTTTTTAAAAACCCCCAATTATTTAGAAATGCATATTTTGAGATAGAATAAGTGTTTTAAAGCCATAGGGCAGAAAAGGCTTAGAAGTGAACACATGCAAAAATGCTGCAGACTAGAAATAGACTTCCATCCCTAATCCAAGGCCATCTATGAAACTAATTTAAATCACTCTATAGGCATGTTGGTGTTCTGCAAGTACCACCACTTCGGAATCAGCATTAGGTTAAAGCCACCAGATCTTTTTGCTGAGAGTTCTTAAATTTGCATCCATCTTTTTTTATTTCTAATTTCAGGCACGAATCAGAAAATTTGGGCCCAAAATACTGCAGTTATTGACGGAATGGACAGAAACATTTCCATATGATTTTCAGGACGAAAAGATGATTGGCTGCTTAAAAGACATTATCCACAGGATAGCTCCATGTGATGAGGTGAGGATGGCAGCAATTTAGAGATATACTGAGAAGTTGCATAATCAATAATTGTTCAGTCAGCTGTTTGTTATTAAAAATTACTTTCACTATGGAAGAGACTGTGGGGGGAAATTCCTAGTCAAATTTTAAATGACATTTTCTGAAAATGTGATTATCAATAGAAACAAATGCATAATATTGTTTAATTATTTCTGAGCTAAGATGTAAAAAGCTAGTTGCATCGTCAACTAAAAAGTTCACCCAGGTGACTCAATTTATTTGTTGACTAATTTTTAAAAATGGAAATAGAAATTTACGTTTAAAAAAGTTTATAGAATGTGGGTTGGATCCATATCTTACTGAAATATAAGGAACTTAAGTGGCATCCCTAACATAAGGTAGTGGATCTATTTCAGCTTTCAGCAACACAGTGTCTTCCAGGTGTTTTGGGCTACTGAACTAACTGGGGCTGATGAGAATATGAAGAGCACCAAGATCAACAAAGACTGTTCTAGTCTAAACATGGCTAAGGGTGCAATCCTAACTTACATAGTCATAAATCCAATTGAATGCCATCCAATTTATATTTGAGTAGACATTATTAGAATTACACTAGGCAATTCTCTTTTTGGGTTTTATTTTGTATCTTCACACATTGTCCTTTTTTCTTCTTCCTTTTACCCTTCTTTATCCTCTGACATTCTGCTTAGCAAAACCAGACCTAATTGCTGAGCTAACTAACAAGGCAGTGTGAGATATTGCAGAATGGGAGATATTGGAACAAGCAAACAGAAAGAAAGTACCTAATTCAGATTGACTAATATCCTGGTGTTTTACATGAAAGATTGCAAAACCAATGGTCCCAAACATTAGCTCATTTTGTGGCCTATTAACTTTTTAGGATATAAACAGTTAAAGGAACCATGAAGCTGTCAGTGGAGGCTTGAATCATTTTAAAGGTAAAGGTAAAGGTACCCCTGCCCGTACGGGCCAGTCTTGACAGACTCTGGGGTTGTGCGCCCATCTCACTCAAGAGGCCGGGGGCCAGCGCTGTCCGGAGACACTTCCGGGTCACGTGGCCAGCGTGACAAAGCTGCATCTGGCAAGCTAGCGCAGCACACGGAAACACCGTTTACCTTCCCGCCAGTAAGCGGTCCCTATTTATCTACTTGCACCCGGGGGTGCTTTCGAACTGCTAGGTTGGCAGGCGCTGGGACCGAGCAGCGGGAGCGCACCCCGCCACGGGGATTCAAACCGCCGACCTTTCGATCAGCAAGCCCTAGGCGCTGAGGCTTTTACCCACAGCGCCACCCGCGTCCCTGAATCATTTTAGATTCCTCCTAATTAACCAGCTATCATTTTAGATTCCTCCTAATTAGCCAGCTAACAAACAGTGAATATTGAGTTGCGTAGCTTTCAAAGGAGGAGCTTTAAGTTATGCACAATATAAATAACAAATTAGACATTGGGGAGTTGTTTTCAGATTGGGCTCTTAATGACTAAGGTCATAGCCAGCAACCAAAGAGCTACTTTAGTCATGCTCAAAATCTTCAACATACCCAGTTCAATGTTCATTGAACTTTGACTGGCAGCTTGTGAAACCACCATAGAAAAGGGAAATGGCGACGTTTGGTATTATAAAAGAAAGACTTAATAAGATATGAATAATTTCTATGGGGCATTATCCAACCAAGTGCTTCACCTAAGGAAAGGATTTCCAGTTGTGCAACTTAACTTCTCCTTCTTCTCTCCTCACTTGCCCTCTGCCAGGGGCGTACGAAGTGGGGGGCAGAGGCGGCAGATCGCCCTGGGTGCCACTCGGGGGGTTGACAAGATGGTCCCTGCCTCCCCCCATCTGTAGAGTGGCCGAGGGCACACACAGTCAGTAGGGGTGCCGCTCGTGCGGTGTCTGTGTGGGCTGCCTTTCGCATAGCGACCATATGGGCTGCTGCGCATGTGCACTCTGTATGGGATGCCGCACATGCGCAGTCTGTACGGGTTGCTGCTTGTGTGGCAGCCCGTACAGACGCCTGTATGGACTGTGCACGCGAGTGGCAGTGGGCGGTTCGCCCTGCCTCTCGCTGTCCCGCCCTGGGTGCCAGAGAGGGTTTCTCCGCCACTGCCCTCTGCACCCTCCCCAAATTGGTTTGAGTGTTGGGAGAACCCCTAGAGCAGATTTAGGGGACACATGGGGGATGCATTGAGATTAATCTTTTTATTGGATTTTCTCTTACAACAACTCTGCAAGGTAAGTAACCTTTATTTCCGTTTTACAAATGGGGAGCTAAGGCTGAAAGAGAATGCCTTTCCTAAACCCACACAGTCCATAGCAGAGATGGGACTTGAACCCAACTTACAGCCAGGGTCCTATCCCCTGCTCTACATTGGCTCCTGCTCCTCTTTGTGGTACTGCTGTTGCTTCCACAGGGTGGAGCTGCCTAAAAGAGGCAGCTCTCTTTTTGCTGGTGATTTGAAGTTGGCTTGTTGAGTAACTAACCAACTAAACAAGCTTGACCTTGGTGTAACATCAAACCTTGCAAAACATTAAACTTCCTTTGCAAGGTAAGAGCAAACTGTGGTCTGATGGTTTAGGTGAAATGGCAACCTAAGGTTTGCCTGAGCACCAGGATAAAATTGAAGCACTGGGGTGGGGGGAGAAGACACAACTTATGAGCTCAAGGCTCCTCACTGCATATCTAATATGAGGCCATGGGCTGGCTGGGTATTGGTAGTTAAAGGCAGCAGTAGGAATTGTCTTCAGCAGTGGTCATCCAGATGCTGTGAAACTGAAGACCCATTAGCCCCAACCAGCATGATGGGCGATGGAGTCCATCAACATCTGCAAAATATCACATTGGCCACCCCCATCTACAGAATCAATGGATGCAGGTTGCTGCAGCAAAGGTCTCATTGGCCTTTTGGTTGATCTCCAGACAGTTCACATAGCTAGAGTGTGCTTGTATCTATGAGGCTGGGCTTCTTAGATAAATAGCTTCCTCCTGGGTGTTTTCTAAACCCCCCCCCCCTCTTTTGTCCAGATGGCCATAGCTGCCAATTGTTAAGCAGTTTTTATCTGGCAATCTGAATGAAGAAAGGATGCAAAGACAATTATGAGAGTTCAAAGTGAACAAAATATCCATGCTGCTGAAAACATATCAGCCCTATATGGGAAATGGAGACACTGACTTTGAGCCTGTTGACATTCAGGGTCTGCTCCCATTGCTTTCAATTGGAGGAGCAGCCTGGACTGTGCCAGAATACTTCATAAACAAATCTATATTAGTTGGCTGTGGTGGGTGGAGAGCTGGGAAAAAAACCTTAATGCCAGTCTCCCTGAGCAAAACTAGCAATTAATTAAAGGAATAAGTCACAAGGTCGTATTTATGCAGCTATCTTTTGAAAGGAAAACATGAAAGAGAAACTGTTCCATGATGGGGTCTGTACTTGTTTGAAGGGAAAAGGGCAGATCAAATCAAAAGTGCAAAAGAATCCTAGGATTATGGAACACATTTTATCTGTTACTGAAATAAGATTGGGATGATTCCTTGCAGCAATATTTTCCTGCTCTTTATCCAGCCTGGTTTCTGGAGGTTTCTTGCAGTGCTTAGAAAGGTATGCATACTGAGAAGCAGTTTCTTTTGCCAAGAGTTACAATTTGCATTTTGAAAGAGAAAGCTTAATTAAAATCTGAATTTCTAAGCCACCTGCTGGGGCTTGCCATCTTCCTTAAATGTGTTTCTGCTTGAGAATGAAATGTTTTTCTTGAATATTAAACAAAAGTACTCTTTGGTTCCCAAACTGGATATTTAAAGAGAAACAGGATTTTTCATATAGATACCTAGCAGCAGAAATTTTTACAAAGTTCCAAATTAAACTGCACAGTCATTGGCATGTTAAGAGTTTTAAAAAAGAGCTTATTTCTATTAGAAAAAAGATATTCAGGAATACATTGTGTTTGTTAAATATTTTCTTAGCCACAGTTCTCAGGACAGTTGTTTGTGTTTACAACTAATGTATGTCACCCAATAAATTAGTATCCTCTGGGATATGAACCATAAATTTACAATGCATGAGTAAAAACCTAAAGACAAGCAAACAAATAATTAATTCTGAATAATAATAATAATAAATGCCAAACTAAATAAACACAATAAAAATAGAAGTGATAAAACTGCCACTAGCAAATAATATAAAACAGCATTCAAAAGCACTAAATGGTTAATTTAAAATATTTGGAAAATAAAAAGACTGTAGTTGCCTAGTGAGTCTCTCTGCAGAGGGGCACTAGGCACACAAGAGCCTCTCCCCCTCTCTAGTAGCCACCTATTGCACCTTATTTGACAAGGCTATTGGAATTAAAAAAAAATTAAGATTTATTTTTGTGCAAAGAGTCATTGTACACCTTCAGGATTATACTTTTGTTCCTGCTTGCTTATGGTAGATGTTACATAGATGTTTCCCTTTGCTGACAGCAGGATCAAATCCTCAATAAAGAATTTAAAACTTACATTACAAAATGATTAAAGCACTAAAAGCAGCAATAGGAAACCAACAATAAGCAGCAGTAAAAAAAAATTACTTCAAATACAGAGACTTTAAAAACCAATACAATAAAGCAATCCTCTATGGACCAAACGCCTTCTTTAAAAGGACAGTTTTATACTATATTCCAGAAGGCCATGAAACAGGGGCAAGACTTCTTCGCTGTATTTCCACGTGGACAAGCTACTGAGGTCTGACAGCTGCCAGCTCAGTTGCCTTTTCCGAAAGCAGTGATGTGTTGTCCGTGCCACTCTTTTTTAGTCACCCAGAACATCAGCAACGCATAGCTGATTGATGTGTGCGCCAGTATCCTTCCAGTTGCCCTGAGTGATATGTGACTGGATGACATAATCCATGGACTTTGTGGTGTGTCTCTGACCTGCCTCGCTTGCTGTGTTGATCCAGCTGTCAACTTCCTCACTGCAAACTTCCCTTCTTTGCAGCGCTTTATGTCCAGATTAGCAGTAGGCTCAAATCATAGCTGTCTGAGGCAGAGATTGAGAAGAGAGTTTGCTCATAAGCAGTTTCCTCTCAAACTGTCAAACCTTGTTAAATGCCCTTCAGGATTTATGGGCAATGCAGAGGATTGTAAACGCTCATATATATCTTAGCCAGGCTTTTATTAAATAAACACATTCTTCCTCAAGAGAATAATTCTTTTTATAACAAGGATAGGGAACCTCAGTTCCAGGGGGCTAAATGCAGGCATTCAGGCCTCCCTGTCTGGCACTGTGCCCAGACGACATGTCTCACTGGCCCTGATTCACACCCCAGTTTAAACCAGGGCAGTTCCCTTTGAGAGATTGGTAACTGCATATGACAGCAACCCTTCTGAGTCCACGGGCACATTTGAAATTCTGAAAAATTTCTGATGCTGTGGGCACCAGTCACAAAATGGCTGCCATGGTGGTTTGGCAGCACACAAAATGACTGTTGTGGAAGGTGTGGCACAGCACAATTCCAGGAATCTCCTTTTCCAAACAAAAGAAGAAGTCTGTTGCTGGTGAGGTAGTGTTGATTAGAACTAGAAAATAAAACAAAAATTATTCCTGAACTTAATAATTGCAAATATACATACACAGTCATAAATAAAAAGATGCATTTAATGCTTGCTGTTGAGTCATTATACTATTTTTATTATTTAAATAATTGCTACCCCACTCTTCAGCCCCAAGACTCCCAGGGCAGTCTCTCTACCCCTCCTCTCTCACATACACACAAAGGGGGGTGGGGAGAAAGACGGACAGACCCTGCTCCCCAAGCTTACAATTCGGGGACATGATGATACTATTATCTATTCTTATTCTTAATTATTAATTTTATTACCCACCCTTCACCAATAAGTCCCAGGACAAGATTAGTAACACTTAAAGCAGATTATGAACACAGGGAAAGGGTGAGCCCCGAAAACACAAATCTCTTGACGCCAGGGTAAAGAGGTATGTCTTCAGTATTTGCTGAAAGCTATATAATTAAAAAGCCCAATGCACCTCTATGAGGAGTTCCATAACTTAGGGGGTTGCCACAGAAAATGCCCTCTCCCAGGTGGCTACCCCTCCAAATAAACTACTGAAGGAGGTGGTATTACCAAGAGAGCCGCCTTTGCTGATCTTAACATCCAAGAGAGTTTGTAAAAAGAGAGAGAGAGAGAGAGAGTCTTTCAAATATTTGGGCCTCTAGTTGTTTGCAGATTTAAACACTGATATGAGCACCTTGATTTGGGCCTTGAAATGTACTATCCGTTTTAAATTAGCACAGTCTTTCACAATTCTATGTGGTACAGATTAAGGACAAAAATGGTCAGCTTGGGCAGAATGTTCTGCTTTTTGAAGCCTCACAGCACAAAACTAAAATGGGAAGGTGAAAGGTAATTGGTGCTGTTTCCTCCCCCCTCCCCCCTTCTGTATTCCACACATGTTAAACTGGCATTGTGGTCAGTAGGCTGAACTAGCACGGAGCACAGTTGCTCACATGTTTTTGACTGGATGCCAGTCTTGTGGTAGAGATCCATAGGATGGAGCTTAGGGTGGACCTATAATTAAGCTGACTGGAATAGTTTGGTTGAAAATAAGATTCTAAGCCACGAATGGTTTATGGATATTTCCCAAATAGGAACATTCAATCATACCTATTTTATTTTTTCCAGCTCATGGTTTGTAATGTTTTTCTTTTCCTCCCCCCCCCCCCCTGTTCTTTTCCTTTTCCTCACTTCAGGCCTACTGGAAAAAGATGAATCAGCTTCTGCAGACCCTGAATCAGAAGCTCGCAGCTCTTAACCATGGGCAGGAAGGGATAGTCAAGATCAACGCAGCTGTCTCAGACAAGGTGGTTGCTTTTAAAAGTAAGCCCCCATCCATTCAACGAGAAATGATGAGTGTCTGCAGTGATCCCTACACCTTGGCCCAGCAGCTGACACATGTGGAACTGGTAAGTGGAAGGCAAGACGTTTTGCTTTATCTTTAATTTAGGTAAGACGACATTTTCTAGAAAATCCCTATTGAGACTTTCGAGAGGGTTAAAATATGATCAAATCCCCTTCCCTATGGCAGGAACTCAAATGTGTTGCGGTAAGTTTCTGAATGTAGGACCACAAGTATAGGGCATCATGTGAGTCCTTCAGTCCAAGCAATTGCCCACTGGGAGGGAATAAGATATCTTACTACTAATAACAAAAGCTAAGTTATATAGTTAAGAAGCTAGTGCACCTACAGTAGACCAAATATGTACTGTTCAGGTTAATGCTAGTTTCAGATGCAGCCATCTTTTTCTTGCCACATGCTGCAATATGATATTGATTAGTATTGGTCTTGATGAATGAAGAACACAAAGTTTCTCTGAATAACCTTTCTGAAAGTGTTTATCCTTAAATATTTGCAAAAAGTTGAGATAGGATGGTCTATTTGGATCTGGGAGAGGGTCTTGACCCTTCCTTCTACATTCTGATTAAAATATCCCCTCCAGGTACTCCAAACTGGTAATTGCATGTTACATTTTCCCAAATGGGGCAAGTAACAGACTGGGTGAGCTGTATTTTAATCAGGAAAAGAGTTCAGGGAGAAAGGATTAAATATTCTTCCCAAGTGACATGGTCCCAATCCAAATCATCCATCCCATATATGTTGTTTGCACACACACAAAATCAGACCTGTCATCTTGATTAGTTTGGTCCTGAAGCATTCAAGTTTTTAATCAACCTTTTCATCAGTGCGTAGCAGGTTCCCAGTCAGAACCACTGCTGTAACATCATCACCCCTTGTTCTTATCCACTAGTCCATTCTTGTTTCTTATTTTGAGGATTTCACAAGGTTTCATTGAGTTGCCAAGTCATCATAGGTTTGATGTGTTGTTTTTCTACCAACAAATTCATATCTACTTCTATAACTCATGGACTTAGGATAACGTAGACATGATGTGGGAGATTCATGATTAGGAACGCCCATGGCATTTACCGTATTTTTCGCTCTATAAGACGCACCAGACCACAAGACGCACCTAGTTTTTGGAGGAGTAAAACAAGAAAAAAAATATTCTGAATCTCAGAAGCCAGAACAGCAAGAGGGATCGCTGTGCAGTGAAAGCAGCGATCCCTCTTGCTGTTCTGGCTTCTGGGATAGCTGCGCAGCCTGCATTCGCTCCATAAGACGCACACACATTTCCCCTTACTTTTTAGGAGGGAAAAAGTGAGTCTTATAGAGCAAAAAAATACGGTATTTTAGCAGCCTTACATGGAACTTATGCTCTTGGATTGTTTTTAAGACTTTTTCCCCTTGTCCATTTCCCACTAGCACTTTCCTTGATGTAAATTACACTCCTAATTACACAAAGCTACTATTAGCTCCACAGGGCATATGTGTGTGATGGGCTTAGATGCTGTGCAGCTGGGTTCCCACTGCCCCACAGCACCTCATAGCCACTTCGGTGCAGGTATGGTTATGATCAACGAAAGAGCTCAAGAGGAAGGAAAAACCAAGGGAGAATCTAATCACAGAACTCCAGTAGCCTAATCTATTTCAGCTGGAATGTCTTTCCTGCTTATGCAGTATAGACTCTAACCATGATGTAATTGTTTCTCTGTCAAGGATGAGGAGTCAGTGGACTTGCTAGATGTTGTAGGACTGCAAGTCCCAGTAACCCCAGCTAGCATGGCTATTGTTTGAGTGATGATGAGTGTTAATCAAGCAATAGCTGGAGGGCCACAAGTTCCCCATCCCTGCTGTAAGCAATTCCTGATGGAGAGTAAACCAGGCAGAGCTAGTCTGCCAGCCAGTGGTTTCATAAATTCCTTTTAAATTCTGGTTTCAGATCTGAAAGGTGCTACTTCAAGCACCATAAAGTGAATAAGTGATTCCAGGCATGCTATATTACAATTTATTTCTCACTTTATTTCTTGCAAAAGGAAAGACTGGGTCACATTGGGCCTGAAGAATTTGTTCAAGCATTTGTCCATAAAGATCCTTTGGAAAGCACAAAGGTATGACTAGCACTATTGTTGCTGCTGCTATTTCCAGTTGCATTTAGTGGCTGACCTACATTTTTCGGGCCCTGAAGCTTGAACTGATATGGGGCCCCCATTGCAACCAGAAATGAGGTCTGGGTAACCACTGTTATCTTCTTCTGTGGGTTTGTTCCATGACAGATCACCACCGTTTTTTTATTTTTTAAATTAACTACTGCATCTCATATAGTGGTACCTCGGGTTAAGTACTTAATTCGTTCCGGAGGTCCGTTCTTAACCTGAAAATGTTCTTAACCTGAAGCACCACTTTAGCTAATGGGGCCTCGCTGTGCCGCTGGAGCACGATTTCTGTTCTCACCCTGAAGCAAAGTTCTTAACCCGAGGTACTATTTCTGGGTTAGCGGAGTCTGTAACCTGAAGCATATGAAACCTGAAGCGTATGTAACCTGAGGTACCACTGTATTTGGATTAAAATAGCTGCACTGACATGTCAAAGTCACTGGTGTGAATAAAAATTCCCTATGCCTTGTAGCTTTTGAGTTATAACTCTGTTGGTAGAGTATGAGACTCTTAATCTCAGGGACATGGGCGTGAGCCCCACATGGGGTGAAATATTCCTGCATTGCAGGAGGTTGGAATAGATTAGCCTTGTGGTCCCTTCCAACTGTTCTGTGATTCTGTGGTGGGGTGAAAATGAGGGAAAATGAGGGAAATATATATATATGCATGATGGACGTTTAAAAGCATTTTTTCTAAGCAATGTGGAATAAAGTTGCTTCTGGGGCCCCTCCAGAATTAGGGACTCTAAAGTTTATGATTCATTAGTTTCATAGTAGATCTGCCCCTGGTTGCATTACCCATTCTGAGTGAGCATTTCAAAGAGTGGGATGTGCAGCAATTGGGACTACACAGTAGGCAGTACACATCTGTTTATATTTATAGGGAGGCACCTGGAACATGTTTTTCAGAGTTGCATGAAGCTGTGGTGTTTAGGACATGGTGCTCATGTGCACAGTGTACATTTGAAATAAGTCCACGGAACCATCTCCTACCTGATGTTCTTTTGGGGTTTCAAACGCCCCTGATGTGCACCTTGTAGCTGGAATAAGAAGAAAAGCATGGTTTTGTATTGGTAATTAGAGAGTGCATATTTTAATATTCCGTGCTGCAGTCCCAGTAGGGGGGAAATTAGCCTCTGCCTGTGCATACTCAGCTCCTTGCTTGTTAACGTCAAGGGCAACATGCCCATTAGTGTCTGTGAGAAAGAAAATAGGAGAAGGTGCTGCTTTATGCACTATTGGTGCACAGATAATTCTTCAGAAGCAGGTTTTGGCATGTGACTAGCTGGATGTAATCACAATGCAGTAACTAAAAGCAAAGTATTCCTAAGACTGATAATATAAGTACCCGTAAGGCTGGTAAATTGGAGATGAAATACGTTAAAGGAAACTTCTTAATGCAGCATAAATTTCTGATGGCTGGGAAATTTTGTTCACTTACAATGCATACAAAGAGCAGCAAAGAATATTCATTGAAACGAAAGAAAAAAATGCCTTGGGTGATGGTATGAGGAAACTGGCCCCTTCCCTCGTTGGACTACAGACCTGTTGCATTAACATCTGTAGTGATGAAATGTTTTGAGAGATTGGTCCTTCAACACCTTAGGACATGTTTTCCACTGGATTTTGATAAACATCAGTTCGCCTATAGGAGAAAGAGGTCGACAGATGATGCCATAGCTACAGCCTTTCACCTTGCAACGAGTCACCTGGAGAGACCGGGGAATTATGTTAGAATGTTGTTTATTGATTATAGCTCGGCTTTTAATACCATCCTTCCGGACATTCTTATCAAAATGCTGATGGAACTAGACCTACCTTCTACCATCTGTGACTGGATCAAAGACTTTCTGAGGGATCGGACACAAACAATGAGGATTGGGCCTGTTACATCTACCTCCCTGAAGCTCAGCACTGGCACCCCACAGGGATGTGTGCTGACTCCTTACCTGTACTTGTTGTATACATATGACTGTATTTCCTCTGATCCATCCACTGTAATTATTAAGTTTGCCAATGATACTATCATAATGGGTCTAATTACAGGTGGGGATGAATGAGTGTACAGAGGGGAGGTTCAAAAAGTATCTACCTGGTGCTTAGAGAATGACTTGCACCTGAATATTAGCAAGACAAAGGAGATGGTGTTGGACTTTCGGAGGAAGAGAGGGGAACTAGCCCCTTTGTATATTGGAGCAAGGGGTTGTGTGGAGAGAGTCTCTTCATTTAAATTCCTTAGTGAAGACCTCACTTGGAAAAACAATATAACTCAGGTGGTTAGGAAGGCCCAACAAAGACCCCACTTCCTCGGGGTCTTGCAAAAGAACAATGTAAAACAACAATTGATGACCTCCTTCTACCGGTCCACAATAGAAAGTGTCCTCTCATATTGTATCACAGTGTGATACATTGGCTTGACAGCCATGGACAGAAAGTCTTTACAGAGGGTGGTGAACACAGCACATGATATCATGGGCTGTCCCCTGAGCCTGCTAGATGACATTGCAAGGGATGGTTGCCTTAGGAGAGCGAGAAAAATTCTCAGGGATGATTCACACCCCAGCCAGCACCTCTTTAATCTTCTACCCTTGGGCAGGAGATATAGAAGTATAATCAGTTGTACCAACAGGCTAAAAAACAGTTTCTATCTGTGGGCTGTTAGGCTGCTGAACAGAAAATAATATAGTGCAACTGACTTTCGGGGTTGGTGTGTTGTGCGACAAGCACACAGAGTGCAATGAGATTGAGTGTTTGGGGGGGTAAGGCTTGGTTAATTTCATTGTACGCAGGTTGACAATAAAGGTATTATTATTATTATTATTATTATTATTATTATTATTATTCTCAGCAGACGTTGCACATATCAACAAATACCTCAAAATTAGGCATCTGCCATCCATTTTCCAGTGGGATTTTAAAGGGGAACATGTTGTGCTTTTGCTTCTTATTTTGCTGGGATTGAGTTAGGGTGCTTGGTCACTGCATTATTTATTGCGGGCTATGGGAGGAAACTGCCTTTTTCTTTCATTGGCTTCCAAATAATCTTTTGAGTCTGTAGATTATTTTGACCGCCAAACTGCAACTCAGAGAACTTTAATTTCCTTGCTGCTTTCCTTCCTGCCGTAGGCCTGTCATCTTCCCCTCTCCACAATTGCTTGTGATGCATACATATCCCCAAGTGCTGCTCAGTTCAGCAGACAGGAATAGGGGCAGAAAATGGGACTGGGCGAGGTGGGGGGCACAGGCAAGAAGTGGTGCCATTCACCTGATCTCCAGTTGTGCTGGGGAATGTAAAGGTTCAATACACATCTCTAAGTGATAACCAAGAAAACCTGTAGATTAGATGATAAAATGAGGACATAGTAGTAAATGTTGGTTGAAACAGAAACATGTCTAGACTAAAACTGAATCAGATTTTAAAAAGCAAGCAATGGAGCATTCATAGAATCATAGAATTGTAGAGTTGGAAGGGACCACAAGGGTCATCTAGTTCAACCCCCTACAAGGCTGGGATAGCTCAGTTGGTAGAACATGAGACCCTTAATGGGTTATGGGTTCGAGTCCCACATTGGGCAAAAGAGTCCTGCATAGCATTTTGTGTACCAATTGTGTCATCTTGTGATAGGGTGCATTATTGTCACAAAGTAGGGTGAGCACACGGTGTGGCACAAATTGCAGCTTTGCACTAGCACAACCATCCTTGCATGAAACACTTCATATCTATTTGCTAATCTTTGTGTGTATGTATGCACACACATGCATGCACAGTCCAAAGACCGTGACTGACCTAAGCTACTAAATTAAATTAAGGGGGGAAAGTTGAGATGATGAAATGAGGACATAGGAGTCTATGTTGGTTGAAACCGAAAGACTTCTAGAGTGAGACTAAATTGAACTAAAAAAACAAGGAGTGGAGATGTTGAGTGCTATGTTAATGGATGCCCAAAGGCTTTGCGTGCCATGTAGCATTAAATATACTTGGATATAAAAGAATCCAAGTATAGCAATGGGAGAAAAGTGCAAGGAGTAATTAAGGATAATGTAACAAAATATGAGATGGAGATGACAGAAGAGAACAGTGTGTGAATTCCAGAGAATGAATGGGAAAGTGGCGGAACTAGAATTCAAACCCATTTTGTCAACTAGAAAATAAATACTAATATGGGTAGCTTCATCTACCTAAGATTTAATGAATGGTTACATTCATTAGATGATAAGGTGCTGCTACATGACATACTGTATTTTTCGCCCTATAGGACGCACCGGCCCATAGGACGCACCTAGATTTTTTGGGGGGGGGAATAAAGGGGAAAAAATTATTCCCCCCCTAGGCGCGGGGCTGGGGAAGCCCAAGCTTCCCCCTCCCCCAGCCCCCAGAACGGGACCCAGAGCGATGCCGAAGCTGCGTGCAGCTTTGGCATGGCTCTGGGAGCTTGCGGGGTTGGAGGAGGGGGAAGCCCTCCGCCAGCCTTCTAACCAAGTCGGGGGACAGTGGGAAAGGCGCGCTGCGCCTCCCGCTGTCCCCCGAGTTTGCAGGACTGGCGACAGGGAGGAGCAGGCTTTTCCCCACTGCCAGCCTTCTAACCAAGTCGGGGGACAGCGGGAAAGGTGCGCTGCGCCTCCCGCTGTCCCCCGAGTTTGCGGGGCTGGCGACGGGGAGGAGCAGGCTTCTCCCTCCGCCAGCCTTCTAACCAAGTCGGGGGACAGCCTCCCCGCTGTCCCCCGAGCTTGTGGGGCTGGCGGTGGGGCTCTCCAGGCTTCAGCGAAAGCCTGCATTCGCCCCATAGGACGCACACACATTTTCCCTTCATTTTTGGAGGGGGGAAAGTGCGTCCTATAGGGCGAAAAATACGGTACCTGCTGAATACGCAAGAGAGTCAAAAGGGGGGGCGGAATTACAGCAAGCCACAGATCCAGAAGCAAAGTGTGACCCTGCTCCTACAAGGGGAGTGCAGCCCCATAAGGGTAGCCAACTGACCAATTTCTCAGACCCAGGAACTACTTACCCACAATGGCTCTGTCTTGCCAGGATTCAAGCTCAGCTTATTTTACCTTACCCATTTCACCACTGTGATCAGCCAATGGCCCATTGTGGTACGATATTTCATAGTTGATCATTTTGGTTGCCCTTTCCTGGACCTTTTCCAGCTCTACAATAACCTTTTTGAGGTGCAGCAACCATATACTGCATTCCAAGTGCAGTTGTATCACAGATTTGTCTAACAAGAGTTATGATATTGGCAGTTTTATTTCAATTCCCATTCCTAATTAGCCCCAGCATGAAATTTGCCTTTTTCACAGCTGCTGCTTGCTGAGTTAACATTTTCAACAAGCTATCCTCTGTGACCCCCAAGATCCCTTTCCTGGCCATTCACACCGCTTCAAACCCCATTAATTCAGTATGAGCAAGGCACTTCCTCCTGCTGCCATGCACTGAGACAGAGAAGCGAGAGTTATATTTATTGAATTTGCATCACATCATACTGCAATGGGCTCCAGGCTGCTTACATTTTAGAAGTGCCTCCTGTTTCGTGTGATTCCCCAATGCCCCCTTTTAATCTTCTTTAGCCTTAGGATACATTTCTACAATACAGATATATATGCAAACATTGCGAACACTCAAAATCCCAGGCAACACCCTTTCCCAGATTACCCTATGCATGAGAGCCCCTTTTCACCAGCAGAAAACTTCGTCCTCATGGAGCTCAAAATTTACTCATCTTATCCTCAGGCTCTAAAATAGAAATCAATTAGAAAGAAAAATCTCTTGATACCCTCTAGTGGCTGCAAACAAAAAATATTACAAAAAAATCAGAATAATCAGCCATCTCTGGAAGATTATCCTAAGGAGAAGGTGGTGGAGGTGATTTAAAATCATCAAAAGAATCCAGATACCAAACTAACCTTCTCACTCCCATGCAATTGCCTAGTAACCACAGCCGAAAGAGCACGTCACAAAAACGACATTTCCTGATGAATTTTGCTATCTGAGTGACTTGTTTCACAGCAACCAATGATACAGAAATAGGTCAGCGATAAAGAATTGGGTAGTGAAGATATTATTTTCTCAAAGACAAGAGCATGTGAAGGAAATAATATTTTAGGCAAAAAAATATTCTGTACTGTAACTCTATCATATTTTGCTTTGCTGTTGATTCCCCCCAACTTAATCAGAAATTTTGTTTCATGCAAGACAACACCACGGGCAATTGGATTTGCCAAACTGTAGGAACTCTTGGGAGTCAAAGGCATAAACTTAATACATATTACATGGAAAGGCGTCCTTGTCTGATTTTATTTTCTCCAGATTCTTGTTGCGTACAGCAACATCCTGGCTGTTAATATCCTAGGGAGCACCAATTGGAATAAATTGCCTCGTGTGCAATTGCTGTAGGCAAAGTGGGACTGTTCATCATTCACTGATTTGATTTGTAGAAAGCTTTGCATTCTGTTAAGCCCAACACATCTGCCACTACCCACCCACTGACATCTAAAGCTCAGTCCCACATGCACTGTCCATTTGTGTGTGTGTGTGTGTGTGTGTGTGTGTGTGTGTTTATAGGTATATGTCCACATGCTTTTGAATGCTGTTGATGATAGAAATGTATGCTATTGATCATAGAACAACACTCTACAGTTACTGTCATATTATATATCTTATTATATATATTAAAGCACAGCAGAAGCTAGTTTATGTCATGTCAGGTCTTTGTTTTTCAGCCTTGTTTCAGTGAACAGAAAAAAACTAGCAACCTTGAGGCCTATGTCAAATGGTTCAATAGACTCTGCTATCTTGTAGCAACAGAAATCTGCATGGTAAGTTGAATACCATTTGTCTGATTGTGGAACTTCGAGAATATTTACTCACAACAGTGGAGGATAAATATTTTTTGGACTAATCACAGAATGTACTTTGGGTTTTTACACTTTTCACAGAAACACTGCGGTATATAAATGGTGAAATAGGCTATTGATACAGTGATAGAGCAGTAATTTTGCTGTAGAATTTTAGACAGTTGTGTCTCATAAGTGGACTGTGTATGAACAGTTTTCCTCTTGCTCTGCTCCTCTCCCAGGGAAAACCCAAACTTTAGTATTAAATTGGAGCAAACATCAATCTGGATATAGTGAAAATTACCTAACAAAATTACCAGTATTATGTCACAAACAATGAGCACTTCCGTATGTTCTAGAAGTAGAGTGGGCAACTTCTATGTCAAGGGCCATATTTTCTCTGGGGTAAATGGTCAAGGGGCACATAGTACCAGTGAGTGGACTAGAGTTGAGGTGAGCAGGAACACCTGTGTTCTCTCCCTCCTATACACATGCACATGACATCTTTAGGCAGATAGGTCTTGGCAAGAGAATAGTTATCCCAAACATTCTCAGATATGGCTGCATACACACCACACGTTTAAAGCACATGACCTCTGCCAAGGTATACTGGGGACTGTGGTTTACCTCTCACAGAGCAACAGTTCCCAGCACTCTTAACAAGCTACAGTTCCCATGATTCCTTTTGTTTCATTTTATTAAAAGCAAAAAACTGAGGGCCCCCTTAGATTACAAGGGCTGTATCCCATGCAGCCCGTATGTAAATCCGGCACTGGATGGGAGTATTGTGAGATACAAGAAACACAAAAGAAAATTCTCCAGAAATCTACTAATTTCAAGATTAATGTCTTTTCTCTCCTCTTAAGACCAAGTCCAGAAAAAATTGCACTGATTGGCGCCAAGCCCAGAAAAAGTTACAGTAATTGACATTTTATTGATAGCTAGTTGGACAGACTATCAGTGGAATTAATAGTCTTTAGAGTACAGTTTATGTGTCAATGTTGGGTCATTGCTTGAAGACATTTTTAAAGGTATAATAGACTTTGGTCACTCTCCCTGGTAGGATCTTTGATTTTGCAAGTTGCCAGCAATGAGTGCCATTAATCAAACAGCTTGAATGGGATTTTGTAGCTGTTTTGAAATCAATTGAACTGTAGAATAGGGCATCTCTGTCTGGCACAGTGTTCTGACATCTCCCAGGGTTTTTTTACACTTGTCTTCCATAGCTGTTTTATCTGTCTGTTTATTTGCAGCCTGCAAAAAAGAAGCAGAGAGCACAAGTCATTGAGTTTTTCATTGATGTTGCTCGTGAGTGCTTTAACATCGGGAATTTTAACTCGCTGATGGCAATCATATGTAAGTGTGTTATTGTCATTTCTGAATGATATTAGGGATATGTAAAGTAGATTCCCTTTCCTAATTGTTGTAACCTGCCCTGGGAACTTAGGGTGAAGAGTGGATAATAAATTGTAATAATAGTAACAATAACAATAACCGTAACAGCAACAACAATAGCAGCAACCACAACAATAAAGTCCTCCTTTGTTCTTTTTCCTCTTATTTTCCTCCAGCTGGTATGAACATGAGTCCAGTCTCCAGGTTAAAGAAGACTTGGTCAAAAGTGAAAACAGCCAAATTTTTTATTCTTGAGGTAAAATGTTCAGAATTACGTATTTGCTATTCATGCATTTATTTAAACTGGATATTGCTAGGCAAGGGCCAAATGATATGATGGGCTTTGCATATCACATTAAATTAAAGATGGAAAAGAAGTAAAAAGCAGAAATATCAGGAATAAAGTCCAGACCACAAATGGGTGCAAATGTATTTTTTCCCCAGTCTTGTCTATTTAGTTCAGGCCATGGTTAAGAGCTATACTGAGTTCTGGTGTTATCTTGACTTAACTAGCAACCCTCATGCTAGGACTGACGGGCATTAAAACCAGAGAATATATCAAACAGTTACTAAGTTATGGGCAATCAGTGCCTGAAATCTGTCAGCAGGGAAAATTGCACATCAGACTATCCCGTGGTAATTTGGGAAATGTCTGTATTTGCTTGGAATCAATTGTGAGGCTCACTGCTGAGGTTCCTATGATAATGTAAGTTAGGCAAGCCATTTCCTCTTTAGGGTACTTTCAGAAGATCATTTTAAGGAGCAACCCTCAGGTATACCTGTGTTTCTTAATTCAGTTAACAAGTTCTACATACTATACAACTGTTGTTACTGCTTCAGTCAGTCCTTCTTGCCACACACCTTTGCTTGTCTTGGTACAAGTGGACTCTCTCTTGAAAAACCAAGTGGACTGCCAGTTTGTCCAGCATACAAAGTTGAAGCAGGCCTGTCTCATTTGTAGATGTATGTGCATGTTCACACACACACACACACACACATGCGTAAGTGTTTGGTGTAATTACATGGTCGCACCACAGTACAATCCTGGCATCGCTCTGCACTCTGGAAACAGATTAATCGAGGAGTGGCAGTTGCCGTTTAATATTCTGCCATTAGGGTGAACCATGTGTGCTCTGTGTGTTTGTCTGTGCCTAACAACAACAATATAAGTAGTGGCCACTAACAACAACAACAAAAATCATCATATGGAAGCATCTTTAGAAGCACTCTTAGAGGACTGAAGGGTTTTTATCATGACAAAAATGTTACGGACTGGTCACTCTTAAGAAACTAGATGAAAATAAATGAATAGAAATTGACCTGAAAAGGAGGTGTTGAGTAGTTTTGTCTCCAGTTCACCTGTATTGCTTACCACATCACCTTTGCACTGCAAAGGCAATTCAAAATATCTTTTGATCTTCCAATGTTTTCTTCCTCTCTAGCATCAAATGGACCCTACAGGTAATTTTTATAACTACAGAACTGCATTGCGGGGAGCTGCACATCGGTCCCTAACAGCACACAGCAACAGGGAAAAGGTATTATTATTATCATCATCATCTTATTTTTCTGCCAAGAAGCTCAGCACAATACAGTGGACGCTCGGGTTGCGAACGTGATCTGTGCGCATCTGCACACGCGCGGGTTGCGATTCGGCACTTCTGCACATGTGCGAGCCCAGAAGTAACCCGTTCTGGTACTTCTGGGTTTCAGCAGGTCCGTAACCCGAAAAAACGCAACCTGAAGCGTCTGTAACTCAAGGTATGACTGTAAAAATGCTTCTACACCAATATTATCCTTACAACAACAAAGGTAGGTTAGGCTGAGAGATAATTGACGGGACGAGGTCACGCAATGAGGTCCATGACCAAGCAGCAACTCAGCCTGTGTCTCCTTCACCTGCTCCAGATCACCATGCTGCCCTGGAACTGTCTCTTTTCACAGCCCATACTGGCTGGTTTTATAGTCTTTTCAGCATCCCTGCATGAGAGGCAAAATACTGTGATAGTCTGAAGGTTGCATCCAACTGTTGCTCAGCTGTCAGTGTCTTCTATCAGTAGAGCAGGGAGGGAAGAAATACTCAGTGATTCCTCATTCCCCCACTGGAGGGTTCCCCAGCCCTCTGGAGCAGAGGCAAGACAATGTGGTGCAGGTCCTTTGAAATGAAGATTCTGCAATTATATAGGCTCCCTGATTGCCTCAGCTGCAAGTAGCGAGGTGGGGAAGAGCCCACACCACTGGGGAATCTTTTGCCCTAGTCTGAACAAATAGATCCATAGGGAGATGATAAGAGGTATAATAAGGAAGGATATATATAATAAGGGAATGAATAGGAGACAGCCACATTCATGCTTGAATGAGAAGCTGATACTTTTAAGATGCTTATGCAGCCTGTCTCTAAGGTATAGCCATGCAAGCCTGTTTCTCTATTACTTATCTCATTTCCTGTGGAAGTCATTCATGCTGGTTACATGGGAAAGTTTCTCTTTAAAACCAAGGGCAGCAGAAGGTTAATAGTCAGATGGAAACGCAAGGGATAAAGACTACATCCTCCTTTAACTGAATGCATAAAGTGATAGTTGCCAAGAAGGTGTTTATGCATCAAATCCAGCACCTCACCATGGTTTGGTGTTTTCAAGTCCCACAGCCACTATAGCTATAATTCTGCTCTCCAAGCCTTAATGTCATTTCTTCATTTTTTAAAAAAATATATAATATTTTTACTCACCCTGGGTCAAATGAAATGAAATGTGATTGCTATTAATTTAAAGATAAATATTGTCCACTGCTGGTTATATATCCAAGCCCTCCCTCCTTCTTTTGAAGTACCGGTATATAATATAATCTGACACTTTGGGCTTAGTTTTCTTAATGCTTGAATAGAAATGGGGGGAAAGACAGAGGTTAAATTAATTAAATCAGGTAGAGATTGAATATATTTTTTGAAAGTTAAAAAACACAGCTTTGAGTTGTGAGTTGCTGTTGAAAGGGTGCATACCCACACGCATACAGAGGATTCGTTATTTGAATGGAAGTGTATATTACATCATGGAGTGGATTTTTTTCCAGGCAAGTGCAGGAGATGAATATCTTAAGACCTTAATTGACTATCTGATTTGACTTGCAAATTCTCAGCACATTGAAGCAGACACAGTGACTGCTGCTCACAGTAGACTACACATTCAATGTGTCATGCATTCCAATGGACTGTTATCAGAAAGTAACTGTGTGGAGAATTTAATTTAGGGCCATGCAGAAGAATAGGATCTGAACAGAGAAGCCAAAATGACATTCTTACATTGTGAATTGATGCTTTCTACTTTTGAAAGCTGGGGTACATTCCACAACTCTTTATGTTTGATTTTTTAAAATTTGTTTATAGTTAAGTCATTCATTGTTTATTTACATAATTTATATCCTGCCCCTTTAATATGTATTTACACTTCCAAGACACTCAAGAAAAAGGAAAAGTACAAAAAAATACAGTAATAGTAAAAAAGAAGAGAATGACGTGAAATTTAGAAATAGTGGGGCCCTCTTTGTATGACAGACAGAGTGGGAGTGAGTGGGGAATTCTAATTGTTGCCCTTAGTGTAGGTTTTTTTAAATCATGGGATTGTTAATTAGTTCATGTGATTTATTGGACTTGTTTTTATGGATTCTGTGATTTCCATATATTATTTTTTACATATATTATCTTTATTACTATTAATAATAATATTCCCCACCCCACACCGGGATTGAAATATTCACTGAAGAGCAGGTTTGAATTTAGAAATAATAAAGAAAACTACAATATAATAAATAGGGTTGGGGAGCAATCTTTACCTCTATGCACACCTCTCAGCTCAGCAGGGCTTTTTTTTTTTTTTACTGCCTTGCCAAAGTTGGCAGCTGGGCCAAAAGGTGGGGGGGTCAGGCAGATCACTGTACCAACCTGCACCCCCCATGCCTTCATGTGATGGCTGCAGGTCTGGCTCAGGATCCAGCAGATCCCAGGACAGCTCAACCCCCACCCCTGGAAGGCTCTATTTTGTTGGGTGAAAGAAGCTGTGCACCAGCTCAGTAATACTGGCATCACTCTGCAGTTGGGGTCTGGCTCCCTCGGCCTGAAGCAAGATGAGTGCCGAATCCCATAGTTGTCTTTGACTGGACTTAACTGTCCAGGGGTCCTTTACCTTTACTTTTTTACCTAATGAGGGCACCAGGCAGGCCCCCTGAGGGGATTGCAAAGGTGAGGAAGCTCTCTCTGTGTAGTTGCCAGCAATTACACTTCAGATTGTAAGGGACGTGGGTGGCGCTGTGGTCTAAACCATAGAGCCTAGGGCTTGCCAATCAGAAGGTCGGTGGTTCGAATCCCCGCAACGGGGTGAGCTCCTGTTGTCCGGTCCCAGCTCCTGCCCACCTATCAGTTCGAAAGCATGTCAAGTGCAAGTAGATAAATAGGTACCACTCCAGCAGCAAGGTAAACGGCATTTCCGTGTGCTGCTCTGGTTCGCCAGAAGCGGTTTAGTCATGCTGGCCACATGACCCGGAAGCTGTCTACAGACAAACGCCGGCTCCCTCAGCCAGTAAAGCAAGATGCTCCGCAACCCCCAAGTCATACACGACTGGACCTAACGGTCAGGGGTGCCTTTACCTTTACCTTTTACACTTCAGATTGTGTAGTGCAGAAATGTCTCAGGTGGCTGTCTCAGTGGACAGGCTGACTGATGTGAGAGAAGGCACCCTTAACAGGTATTTCGGGCCTAAGCCATGTATGGCTATAAAGATTAAGAGCAATAGTATACAGAGGCAAAGCAAACTGCTCCAGTACCCAAAGCGGTGCTCGTCCCAAGGGGGAGTGGCGCGTGCCCAGGGGGGCATGCGTCCTGGGGGGACACGGTGAGCGGTGTGTGCCCCGGGGGGTGCCGCCAATTGGGGGTCAACATCTTGGCGCACCCCCCCTTTGGAATGGCACCTGGGGTGGGCCGCCCTCCCACCCCGTAATGCCCCTGACAGTATATCTAGCATAGTTGCACCAACCCATTTCATGTAGCAGTTCATAGGAGGGTCAGAGCTTGAGGATACTTTATGTGCTCTTCTCATTATTTGCCTAATGATGACTCTTTCATCAATCCTTGGCCCAGCCTGTGACAGTGCACTAATTTCAACTGCGTCAAAATGATCTCTCACACACCTTCCATCTACACACGCATACACACAAACACACCAGAAAATACGAAATAGGTTAAAATACATATCAGAAATCCAACTTACAACAAATACAGATAAATCACATGAAAAGCAAATGTGTTAAATGCAGCATTCTTGTTGATGTGTGGCAATCAGAACCACTCACAGTATTCCAAGTATGGTTGCAGCGCATGATGACATTATGATATTAGCAGATTTTGCTTCAATCCATTTCCTAATGATCCCTAACATGGCATTTACCTTTTTCACAGCTGCCAGCCACAAACTGGGTTAACATTTTCAACAATCTATCCACTATGACCTCAAGATCTTTTTCAGTCAGTCATTCACCGCCACTTTAGACCCTATTATCATCAGTGATGTGGATATGAATTTTCCCCAGAGTGCTCTGTTTTTCTGTAATTTTCTGTGTCTTAAGGTCATTAGTAACAATGAATGGCTGCCAATTGCAAATAAGAAATCAGGCTAGCTTTGTTTACTAAATACAAGCAAAGTAAACATGCTAAGTTAGGCTATTCTCTAGGGCATCAGAACATTATCTGTTGCAAATTACCGTATGCAAATTATCCTAATTTGTGGAAGCACTGATAATTATATCCTGTTACAATTCACTTACTAGTGGAACCACATTAGGGCTAATTTTTCAATATGAAGATTGGCTTTTGATAGGGGAGAGTGACAGGAGAGGAGCAGCTACATTATCCTTTTAACATACACTTACTTTAGTTTCTTGAATATTTTGGCTTCAGCAAGGGCAAACTCCCTCTTGGGATTCCCAATTGCTTTCTTTTTTTGATGCACATACTGCTCAGGCACACCAGTACCATAAATAACTTGAGGACATTGGTTGCCAAACCAAATGACTACTTTACTGCTACACTTTTCCAGAGTCTTACTTTTCCTCAAGGCTATAGTACTCTAGTGCGTACTTAAGTTACAGTTCAGTTCATTTACCGAAGGACCTGGGGATATATTTGAAAGATATGCCCAGCTGACTTATTCATTCTCACTTTAATAGAAACTATAGCTCCTGTAGGAGAGACAGGAATTCACTAGCTAGGTGAGTTTAAATCTTCTTCAGGGAGCCTGGCACAGTGTTTTATGAGTGAAGAGGAGCTGCCCTTATAAGACCCTTGCGAGCTACACTCCAGGTCAAGTTATAGTGAAATGAATAGACCATTGTTGCTCTGCAGAATAACCTAGCAGACTTGCTTATCTACCTTTGCCCTATCCTTGGCTGATAAAGCATCTGAGAGAAAACTGTCTACAGTGGGAAACCCAAAAAGAGAGTCAAGTATAAGGGCAGTGGCAGAGGAATATGTAGTGCTGTTGTTGCTGTTCAGTCATGTCCGTGTTTATATATCTGAATAGAATGCCATGGAATACTTTCTCAAGTGAAGTCCGCCTGGCATGGATACTGACATCTTTTGGGTGCCTAAATTAAACCTTCCCTCTTTTTCCAGGCATTTCACAGATTATGATTGAGCTATGTTAATGTTTTAAGTTTGTATTACTCAAGTATTATTCGCATATATAAAAGTATTTATAGACCACTATTTCACTGTAAAAAAATCAAAGCAGTTTAAAACAAAAGTACATAAAACCATATAGTGAAAACCACATAGTCCCCAGACTTGGTAAGTTAAGCACAGTTCCGAATCTGAATAAAAAATAAATATGGTATATTTTGGTATATACCAAACATGGCATAAGACAAGATAGATACCCAATGTAAATCCATGTTGCTTCATTTGATACTTTTGAAATTTACACCAGGTGAGGATCAAACTTAGTGTGAAACATCCAGCAGATAGGTACCGACTTCACGGCATATCTTTCGTTCCCTCCTGTGAAAATTGTTTAAATCAGAGCCTTTGTCATGTTAAGTTATGAGCATCTACTTTTCCATATGTTGGCTTGATTGGGATTTAATTGTTAATGCTCACTTAATCAAGGGCTTATGCTTCATTGTGCTCTTTGCCTCTTTACTGTCTGTACACTGGTGAAAGTTAATCACCTTGCTTAATAAAATGTTAATGTTAACAAAATGATGTTAAATATCAATGTTACTGAAATATTAATACGTAATAAACTGAAACCTTAATTCCACAAAGCTTAGATAGATTGTGTTTTGCCAATTCACATAGAAAATCTCTTCAGCATGACAGCTATTTTGTGGGTTGTTATCTCTTGAATCTCCTCTAGGCCTCACTAGTATTAGTATTTCGTCATTAGAGTAATACTGTACACTGAAAAGTTAATCTCTCTTTTCTTCTTGTGAATGAACAGTTCTTTCATGCATAAAGAACAGAACTGCGAAAGATAATAGTCATGTCATTCTTTTCACAGATTGTGATCCCGTTCTTCAGCCTACTGATCAAAGACATTTACTTTTTGAATGAAGGATGCGCCAACCGCCTTCCAAATGGACATGTCAACTTTGAAGTAAGTGCAGCAAACATCTTTGTCAAGCAAGTGGTTGATAGGTTCTTTGAGCCCTTGTGCTTACATTCCAGAGTGCAACAAAAACCATACGTGAACAAAAAATTATTACCTTGATTATCCCAAAGTCAAACAATTCCCAGCAGACTTTTTCATATAAATCCTTTAAACATTTTTACTTAAGAGTTTTCAATTTCAGATGGCATGATCTAAAAGCTCATATGCAGAAACACCATGCACACACCGGGGGGGGGGGTTCCCCAACTCCCTTTCATGCTGAACCCCCCCCCCAACTACTCAAAAGTTATCTCCCCCTTCAGAGATTTTAATTTTTTTGTTTTACATGTTTTAAAAGGTAGAGCAGTTGGTGGGATTAAACTTCTGGTTCATATTCAGTTCCACCAAAACTGTTGTAATTTTATATTCCAAGTGTTGCATGAAATGCATGTTATTTAAAACACAGTTTAATAGCAGCAGAAGAAAAGAGTAGCCTGTGTATTGTGTGAGACATGTGCATTGTTTACCTGAGATATGCAGATTTTATTACAACTGCATAACTCTTTTCTTTAAAATATTTCTATACTGCCTTTCATATGCAGTTACCAAAGCACCATCATTTCCTTTCATGTGTTACAGAAACATAAGGAAAGCTGTACTGGACAAACAAGCCACTTGCTCCTACCTTTTAAAAATAATGTACCAGACACATTAAGCAGCTAACATTTTTGAGGAATGTTATAACCACAGAAATAATTTTACTGACACACAAATTCCGTTTACCTAGACAATACTTTTTCTTCCCCAATCCTTACAGAAATTCCTGGAACTGGCTAAGCAAGTAGGTGAATTTATAACATGGAAACAAGTAGAATGTCCATTTGAGCGAGATGATAACATAATCCACTATTTACATACTGCGCCCATCTTTACTGAAGATGGTAAGAAATTCCTTTTTTGACAAATTCTATAGTGGTTCAGTACTAGCATTGTTCCATAGTTCATGATAAAATATGATTTTCAAAATGTGTCATTGCACAGATCCATTGTCTACAATATAAGAATGATTATCTGGGCCTTTATTGTTTCCATAACTTTTTGACAAGGCATCTTGCTCGTTGCAAATCATCTGCATGCAGTGCTCACAGAGAAACAGGCCTGACAGTCATACTATGAGGGGCAGTTCTGAATGTCATTGCTGAAAGCATTCAAAGACAGAGTTACTGTTCCCTATAAGTCAACCAGTCTATCTCTCTCTGAGTTTGTGATGGCTGTAGGCAGGGAAAGCAGAGCTCAGCTCACAGCAGAGATCTAGTTACCTCTTAATATGTGCTTAAAGGGGGAGAACCCTTTCAATTCAGTTCTTTCATCATGCAATTAATCATACCCATTTGCAAATGAGTTTTTGTCTGACTTCTCTTCCTACCCATCCAATCTATCATGTTGCTCTCTGCCGTCTCCTAATGGGTTAAATCAGTCGTATCCCATTATCATCAGCATCGGAGATAAGGGCTGAATTTGCTAGCTTTGCCTAGACATGCCCATAGGCTTCACTGACTTTTAGATTGCTTCTGAACTTTTTGATTTTTAAAGAGCAGTCTTTAAAACTCATCCACATTAATCAAACAGGACAGCTGAGACTTCACTGGCCACACATGAATTTAGAATGTAGCAAGGAAAAATTATGTCCAAGCTGCACAAGCAACAGCTGCCCAAGCTAACATATATCTATATAATAATTATAGTGAGCTCTATAAAAAGGAAACAAGAAGAGCGTAACTCTGGCAGTGCTCAGAGTCTTCTGGAACAGCCAAAGGCATTTCAGAAGATCTGCTATTAGAGTCCAAGCCAGGAACACTAACTTGTTTAAGTATTGATTCCAGGAAGGTGAAGCCCACAGGTTGGTAAGGAGAAAGCAGGTCTGGTAAGACTTCTGAGGCTGCCAGAGAGTCTAGGAATAAACCAGGCAGCCCAGATTTAATCTACAAGTTCCAGGGGCTCTTGGCTAGAGCCTCCACAGCCCGAGCTGACTCTCCTAACCAGACTGGTTCCTCCTGTGTTCCATGTCAGACTCTCGGCTGCTACTTTTAGCCAGACCCTGCCCTACTAGGATTGCTTTGCACACTATTTCTCTTAGTTGATGCTACTTCTCATTTAAGCAGAGCTGCGACCTTCTAGATAGTGTTGGACCCCAAATCCCATCAGCACCAGTGAGCATGGCCAGTGGTCAGGGATGTTGGGAGTTGTAGTCCTGCACCACCTGGAGTTCCCCAGTCCTGTTGTAGAAGAACCTTTTACACATTATATGTATCACCCATGATGATACATACACTAATATGGTCCAGTACCGGTTGCACTAACAAGTGGTTGGTCTGAATGAAGATGCACATCTTTTCCTCTTTAGTAGAAGCTGTTTGTGGCCAATTCAGTCAATTAACATTTGAATAGGTATGGGGATGAAGATCCAGATGCACATCTGTATCTCCATTCATGCTGGCCTCAATCACCAATTAAATTTAAACCGTAGTTACAGGTATTTAAGCACTTTGAGCATGTGTTGCTTGATCCTGTGCATGCTTACTCAGATGTGAGTCCCACTAAGTGTGCAGATGAGTGTCAGCGTACCTAAGAAACATAAACCTCCTTGTTTGATTAGAATGCTACCTTGTGGGCTACTGATCGTCTCAATAAGGAATGTTGCCTTTTAAAACTTCCTTTTTTTTTAGGTTTGTACCTGGCTTCCTATGAAAGTGAAAGTCCGGAAAACCAAACTGAAAAAGAGAGGTGGAAAACCTTGAGGTATTATTTCATTTATGGTGGGTCATGATCTTCTGAAGTGGAAATAGGTAGACATGGGCATAGAGAGGGCGGCTACTGGAGTTTGCACACATAGCTCAGCTAGTAGAAGATGAGGCTCTTTAATCTCAGGCTTGTGGGTTCAAGCCCCAAGTTAGGCAAAAGATTTCTGCATTGCAGGGGGTTGGACTAGATGACCTTCGAGGTCCCTTCCAACTGTACAATTCTGTTTCTGTGAACACATACACATACGCACATGTAATTGATTCCTTTCAATGGGAGAACCCTTTTGGGAAGAGGCAACTGATACTGGAGAAGTGGAGCAAGGAGGGCATACTACTGTGACACGCACTTGTGTGTGTAGCTTGGCTCAAAGGCAGTAATACCATAAGATACTTACTTTTGCCTAAAAGTACACTAATGGCCAGAACACAGTCATGGCTGCTTGGGTTCAGATTGACCTTTGAACTAAGTCTCCAACACTTGAGAACCCTTAGGTATTCTCTTCCACTCAATTGTTACCAGTGATTATGTTGCATTATGCTGCTGGAGTTGCTGGTGTTGCTTATACCATAGAGATAGCTGTGCTAGTTTCCATTCCTGACAATAGAATAAAAGGGCACATCACATGAAGCCTAGCTTTTAGAGGATGCCTTAGTTAAATGGGAGCCACTCTGCTGTGACATACTGATTCTAGAATGAACAAGCTGAATTAGATTAAAGGGTCAGGACTATTACCTTTTTTAAAAAGTGCATAGCAATGCTCATAATATGACTTCGTTAGAAAGCATAAATACAGAAAACTTGACTATTTAGTTTCTTTTTACTGCTAGAGTAGGACAAATTTTAAGACTGAAAATGCTGTTTGTGGCCACTTATCTTTCCTAAATGTGTCCTCACAATAAATGGGCAGAAATAGCTGGAAGATGCATGTCTTTGTGTCTTAGAAACATTTGTTATATCAAAATATGAGTAAGAAAAGTGGTAACATGGAGAGTGATAGTTTCCTTTATTGCTTGGTCAGCAAAGCATCTTGTTTAATATGTGCCCCAGCAGTGTAGGTATTTCGGAGGTTCTCCTGAGGTAAGGACTACACCATTTGAGTTTCTCCTTTGCTCCTGTTACTTCCCTTGGGCATTTGACATAGCCAGTCATCTATCCAGTTCAGAATAGAAAACATGGCTATTCTGAATTACTCTATGTCACACTAACTTTCTTGCTCTTTTACCTATTCTCACGTTTCTCCTTTGCAGGACAACTATCTTAGGAAAGACTTGAAGCTAAAGATCTATAATTGCAGTAGGACAAACAAACAAACAAACAAACAAACAAAAATCAGCAAAACTACTTTGCACTACTGATTCCAAAGATGCCTATTTGGGATTTATGAGATTTTATCCTTTATTTTTGTGTGCATTTTGGACTATTTGTGGTTCACTGGATTCAGAGGTGTATTTTTACTGCACGCACAATGATGTTTTCTAGCTACTCTCGAACAGCAAAAGGCCAGGAGGTGGCTTCTTCTTGGCTGTACCAGAACAGAGTCCTTATCGCTGTTTACACTTGCCTCTGAAGGAAGAGCAAATGGCACGGAGAGCCATGATGCTGCAAACACAAAAGATTTTCACTGGAAAGGTACAGGGTGTGTATCTCTGAAGCAGGGTGTATTGGACAATAACTCTCCAAGAGCTGTCAAAAGTGTATTATGCTAAACACAGCATTAATCTGGCCACTTGCTACATAAGGGGGAGGAAAACCTTGTTTTTCCTCTACAGCTTTCAGCCTCAGTGAACAATATTCTGATGGCAGGAGATAAAAGACTTAATACAAAGCCACATCAGTATGGAAAAATCCATGCAAACGCTTCCCTTTTAAAAAAAATAATAATACAGAAGCATATGAGCTGTGAACATTCATTATTTCTCCTAATGTTTGGGGTGTATGTCATTATTATTATTTCCTTAAGTCAACTGCTAAGCTGTTCTGATGAAGTCAATGGCTTTCAGTCATACTTACCTCTGTATAAAGCATGTAGCATATTCTCTAGTTCTGTTGACTGATGACTCAGAGAATAGTCTTCAAAGGGGCCTTACCTCATTGACAATTGATGGAAGATTAATCTGTTAAGGGCTCTAACAGTTATTTTCCTTTTGCCTGCTCATTTTGTCTTCATGTCTAAGGCAAACAATATTTGAGAGGGGGAATTACTAGACGTTGGGGCTCTTTGTCCAGTGCATTTGAGAGAACACTTTTCACTCCATGAAATGTTGCACTTTGGTAAAAGAATTGTCTACACACTGTTCATAAGGTTGGTTTCTTATTTTATAATTCTCTTTATGGTCACTGCTCTCCCTCTACGTGAACAGTTTGCCATCTATTGTGTTGTTCAGTAGAAATCAGGAAGCTGCTGCATAATACAAATGCCAAGTAATAATTGCTTAGTTATTGTACTTTCATGTAAAACAGATGTAACATAACTCTTTTTAATCATTTAAATATGAGTAATAGGATGGAAGAGAAATTCATATCTCTTGTCACTAACTGTATAGAACTATGGGGAGGTGTGCAAGCCTTCACTTAGTAACTGAGGCTGTTTTTGTAACAGGATTACCAGTTCAGATGTCGACAACCACACTGTACATGTTGTAAGTTTGGTCTTGGAATGACATGTGCTCACTACATATAAAAAAAGATAACTGACACTCATCTTTAGGTGCATATCAATGCATTCATGGTGCAGCCAAATTTCAGGATTCTTCCATCTCAAAAAAAAAAAAGCTGGAAGGAAAATAGAAGTTGGGTGTATCCTGTGAACAATTGATTGCCACACATTACTTCTCACATGTAGTGGCAGCTGGTACAATCCACAAGAACCACCTCTGTTTCCCACCACATGTAAGCTTTTAGCATAACGATCAAGGATGAAACAGACACTCTACTGAACAAGCATTAGACACCAGGATGTGTTTGAACAGTAACTTAGCTAGACTGTTGATTTCAAGCTCTGAGTGTTTACCCACATGAGACTTCCTCTGGGGCTGCTCAGAAGCTGACACTGGTGCTTTCTTTTAAATGAGGCAGTCCTAACCTCTGAAATGCAACTCAATGACTGCATCTACAGGGACTTGTGTTATCACTTCTTGAAAAGCCTGTTTATACACTCCCTTGTTATTTGTGTTCTACAGTGACATCTTGTATCATGGCAGCTAATGCTGGCTTGAAAACACTTGATGCCAGTCTTTTACAAATAAGTTACTAGCTCATAAAAATGTATGCTTGCCTGCCCACCTACCCTCCCTATGTGAATTACTTGTAGCCTAAAAGAGACAGGACAAAAAAGAGAGAGGGGAAATATTTTGTGAGTTGCCTGGTCACCTTGGCAGATTCTTATTTGTCACAGACAACCAGGCAAGTGTCTATATACAAGCTTGATTTGTGTGATCAGTACCACTATGTGGTAAGGTTTTTTGTTTTTAACAAAGTTTACATTTTTTGCATAGAGTGCCCCAATGTAGAAGTTGTTTTGGGTGGCTGTTGCATGAGAGCTGCAGTGTTTGGACCCACTGTTAAATCTATTGAGGTCTCTTTCCATAATGGTTTTCAGCATCTGGCTTGGAGGTAAGAGACCCGACTCTGAGAAACCTTAGAGAACAGGTGAGTTGCTGTAGGACTGGAGAAAGAGCAAAGGTTGTCTTAATCTTCAAAAGGGGGGGATCTGGCAAACCACACACCAGTCAGTTTGCCTTTGGTACTAGAGAAGATGCTGCAGTAAAGTTAATAAAGGGTACTGTATTGCTGGAATCATTGGTTGCATTTCTTATTGAGTTCCCTACCAGGAATGAACCAGAGGGGTAGTCTCAGCAATACCCTTGATAAACAGAATGTGAAGCAGCCAGTCTGTAAGCATCTTGATAAGCAGTGATTAGCAGAAGCCAGAATTGATTTGTCAATAATAAATTCTGCCCAACTAATCTTATCTTCCTCTTTTTCATTGGCTAACTAGTGTAATGGATTGTGGAAACACAGTGGATGTGATTTAACAAAGCATTTGGCAAAGTCCCCCGTGATATTTTGATTGGCAAAGTGGTTAATTGTGGGCTAGATGATAATACTGTCAAACAGATTCAGAGCTGGCTAGAAAACTACTCAAAGAGTGCTCATCAGTGTTATTCATCAAACTGGAGGGTTTTAAAGTGGAGTGCCATGGTGCTTCATCCTGGATCCGGTACTCTTTAGCATCTTTACCAATGATTTAGGTCAGGGGTGGATAATCTTTTGTTCTCCAGATGTTGACAAACTATAGCTCCCATCATCTATGACCATGGGCAATCGAGTTTTGAGTTCAGCACCTGAAGGGGCACAGGTTAGCCACCTCTAAGGATAGGTGGATGCTATCCTAATCAAATTTGCAGATGACACAAAACTGGGAGAGATTGCTTCAGAAGACAGGATTTAAATGCAAAATGACCTGGATGGAATGGGAAGCTGGGTCGACCTTAACAAAAAGAAATCCAGGTAAGCAAAATGCTAAAATCCTCCACTTGGGTGAAGTGGGGAGGGAAATCATGCCAAGGTGTAAGGCGAGAAACACATGGTTTGGCAGCAGTACATGTGAAAAGAATCTTGGGATGGCAGTAAATCAAAAGTTGACTTCGGCTTGCACAGTGGGGTTTCCCTTTCTTCTTGTCGCCCTTGCAGCCCCTTGTGTACCCTCCAGATCTGCTGCAGAGGGTTATGGAGTAAATTTAGGGGAGTATATGAAGGGTTGTGGGGAAAGGGGGTGGATCTTGGAAGTCTGTTTGCACACCATTGTGTACAACCAATAGTTTCCAAGTCATAGAAGTAATAGTTTCATTTTATTATGTACTAATAGGGAGACGTAATCTGGAACATTGTGACCAATTCTGGGCATTTCAAATTGGTTCAGAGGAGGGTCAAAGGTGTAGAAAATAAATCCTGTGATCAAAACTGAAGGAACTGAATGGGGAGGATTCACCTAGCCAGCCTGTCAGCAGAAGCCCTGTACAAGGACTTCCACTTGTGCGATGGGGCTACCCTCCCTCCACTCTCCCTGCCTGCCCTCCACACACCCCAAAATTGGCTCAGTGGAGGTTAGGAGAACCTCCAGAACTACACACAGGGAGAAAAACGCTATATTGAGTGCCATTCGGTATGTTTAGGCAGGAAAAGAGAATGCTGAGGGAGGACATGATAGTACTCCTCAAATATCTGAAAGACTGTCCCACAGAAGAGGGCAGAAGAAGACTGGACTAGAGCAAGTAGGCTTAAATTACAGGATGGCAGATTTTTGTTGAGCATTAGGAGAAATTCCTTAATGGTAAGAGCAGTTTGACAATGGAATCAGTTGCCAAGGAAAGCAGTGGCCTCTCCCTAGTCGTTGAAGTCTTCAGACAGAAGTCTGTTGGGACTGATCGAATTTTGGATTTCCTGCATGGGCCAAGAAGTTAGCAGGTGGACTCCAGTTGTATGATTCTATGAAGCAAATGTTATGGCTGCTCGTCGGACATTACAGCTGCACTCTATAGTTGCAGCATTACACATTGACCAATTTGGCTGCACTGATGTTACAGGGGAACAAGAAGTTGAAAACTAAGTCCATTCTCCTTAGTTTAAAAAAAAAAAGCTAGTTGGTCCTGGATTATTCACCCCGCCCCCCCAAAAAAAACACTTAATAAAACTTTATTGGTCAATTAATAGGCTGTTTTGGGGGGTATGTTTTTAGGGAGGCTATCTGATAACCAGGATGATAAAACCAGAGCCAGTTTTGATATTCCTAAAGAGTTTGCTATTAACATTTGAATATGTGCTGATGAAAAGAGGTCCTTTTCAGCTTAACAGCCTTCTGTATGAAATCAGTCCCAAAATGGTTTCTGTGTGGACTCCGTAGATTCCAACCAGTTCTAGAATATATTCATGAATAACAATCAAAGCCATATGTGCATTCTCTAAATGGCCATTCGCTTAAGTACATGCATCTTTTAAATTGCCTGTTTATGACTATAATGGCTAACATTATGTGGAAGTGGTGAATGATGATCTTGCGTTTTAAAAGTGAAAATTCTAATTTGTTTTCAGTGGCCCATAGCAGATATGTCTGTAGGAAGTAAAACCGAATTCCCAACAATGTATAATAGCACTCTGGAAAGATGACGTACGCTCTGATCCAAAACGGGTGTGCTTGTACATCTGCCTGAGGCAACAACATACTGTCTGATATTTGAAAGGCATAGCTCTTCATCTTTCTGCTCCTAAGCACTTGCATGCTGGTGCAGATAGTCCTAGAATTGTAGTAATTCCCTAACAATAAATCATACAAGAGTATTTGGTATGTTGTCTGAAAAGAATTCTGCAACTCCAGCTGATCTTAATATCAGGGCATCTTACTGGAAGGTAGACTTGTCAGACGTTGAACCGCAACTATAGATTGTGAAGATATAAAACAAAGCCATATATTTGAATAAGTGGCCTTATTTCTCAAATGTGCTGTTAAGCACCTTTTTAACATTGAAAGGCAGCTGAAAATTCACATAAGGCTCACAGCATTAGAAAAACTGAGCAAGGCTTTCTCTTCACTGTTTATTGAATTGGCTTCCTGTGGTGATGTTCCACATCACTACAGAACAGCCCTTATGTATCCAGCAGTTTGTTTGTTTGTTTAAAGTCTGTCTGGCTTGAACATAACTGCAAACAATCTAATAATTGTACATCAGGTATCTGTACATCAGGTATCTGTGAAGAGCTTAGATTCCTAAAAAAAATAAAAATTAACTTCTAGGAGTGCTTTGGTTTTAATCAAGTTTAGCTTTAATAGTTGTAAAAAATATTTGAAAGTGTGCATGTGCAGTCAACAAGAGTCTCTATGGCAGGGATAAGGAATATTTGGCTCCTAGGTGTTGTTGAATTTCAACTCCCATCAGCCCCGGCCAGCATGACCAATGGTCAGGGATTCTGGGAGTTGGAGTCCCACAACATCTAGAAGCCCCATCCCTGCTGTAAGGTTAGGATGGAATGAGCTTCTGTGCCTTGTTTTGTTACTCCGCACCCAACAAAGGGATACATTTTATTCAAGAACAATATCTCATATTAATTTACCCGCCAACTTCCTTCCCTTACGCCACTCTTTGCCTGCAACCAAAACTCCAGGGGGGAAAATGTAAAACTTCACAAAAAGTTAACCACACTTATGTAAAAGTAGCCAAAATTTGCATATACTGTTGATTTTAAGTAAACATATTTTAACTTTCTTGGGCAGGCTGGAAGATCCCAAAAATGGATGCAAAGGAGGCTGCTTTCCTGGCCACACTGCAATTTAAGTGGCCATAGCCACGCCCCCAGGCAAACCCGATTGGCCGGCTGGGGGCGTGACGCAGCTGGGGTTCCTACTGGCATGGGCTGCAATACTCTGCCCACTGCCAGGTTGCTGTGAGGACCTGGATTCCCGCCCGCAAAGCAGCCCCCCCGAAAAGAGGGAGCTGACTTGTCACTTGGTGACATTGACATTCTGCAGCTCCACTTAGCACCTGCAAGCATTCACCGAAGCAGCTCCAGTACATATAATAGCCCAGCACCTGGAGTACCTCAGTGAATGAGTGATTTGGGAAATGGAATTTTCCAAAAGACTTGTCATATATACCAGCTCTTTAAAGTGATAGATTACCTAAACTATTCCACAGTAGCTGGTAAAGACATTTCCCTCCATCATTTTAGTTGACAGAAGCTAAAAGAGTAGCTCGTAGCACCCATGTCCTGGTCCATTTTAAAGCATGCTGTGGCTGACCTAACCTCTCAGTAGCCAGCTGAGAACTGCTGCTGATGTTTAATTCAATTAACTGCACTTGTGACAACTCCCTCTGTGGCTGCTACGTGTGAGGAGCAAAGCAAATTATTCTCCAGAAATATCACATGAATATATTATACAAATCCTTTCAGTGAGCAGTGGCATAAATACTCTTGTTTAGCACAAAAGGATGTTTGTGGGGAGGTGAGGTGAGAGGAGGAAGAGAGGTAATTGAAATAATTCACCTAGATCTCATCAGAAGCAACTATGATAACCCCAGTGGTCTGTTATTTGGGTCAAAATCTCAATTAATTAGTAGACCTAAAGGCCCTGGTTTATCTACTTGTGCTCCACTTAGCTGTTGCATGTGAGTAGAACCACACAAGAGTGGATGGGACTTGCATCTCCCCCTCCCTTTTTACATTTAATGGTAACACTTTATTATAACAATATTAAAGAGATGGGAATTGTTACATTTGCCTAAGTCTGTATTGGATATAGATTTGTTCAAGAAACAAAAATAGGCCAGTGGTTTATATATGTTTTAACTAGAGCAGGATATTCTCTCTCCCCCCGTCCCCCTGGTGTTCCATCTTAAGACTCCCATCAATAAGAAACTAAAGAGAATGTTACCACAAAATAAGTAATAGGGATTCACAGCACTGGGACATTGGACCAGCCTTCTAGGCTTTCAGACAGGAGTCTCCCAGTCCTACCTGGAGATACTGGTAGGGGCCTTCTGGATGCAAAGCACTTACCACTTAGCTACAACTCAGTGCAATATAAAAGACTATTATTGATTAGATTCTAAACTATCCCACAGGAGCAGGCAAAGAAATGTATTTCTACCTAAAAGGAAACAGTTGCCAGAAGTGGCCTGTCCTGGTTTGTTTTAAAGCATGCTAAGGCCGAGTAATGCTGACATAACTGTTGGCAGTAATTCTTGTATTTTTGCTAATCATAAAACTATAACCAGAAAAACAAGGGGTTAATATAATTACCTAGCTTAAAAGGGTAAAGGGACCCCTGACCATTAGGTCCAGTCGCAGACGACTCTGGGGTTGCGGCGCTCATCTCGCTTTACTGGCCGAGGGAGCCGGCATACAGCTTCCGGATCATGTGGCCAGCGTGACTAAGCTGCTTCTGGCGAACCAGAGCAGCACACGGAAACGCCATTTACCTTCCCGCCGGAGAGGTACCTATTTATCTACTTGCACTTTGATGTGCTTTCGAACTGCTAGGTTGGCAGGAGCTGGGACCGAACAACAGGAGCTCACCCCGTTGTGGGGGTTTTTGAACTGCCGACCTTCTGATCGGCAAGCCCGAGGCTCTGTGATTTAGACCACAGCGCTACCCACGTCCCCTAATTACCTAGCTTCGAAATCATTAAAATATTCAAAAACTGAATGATCAGAATCCCAGACAGGAGACAATTAATTTTTCAGTGTCAGTGCTGCTGCCTTGAAATACGTTGCCATACTAGCAAGAACCTACTAGGCTGGTAAGTAATTTGCATCATCTGCCATTGGGATGGAGAGCAGAGTATATGCTTTCAGATATACAAATGCAGTTTCTTGGGGATGTAGTGCAACCTTGGAACAAAGCTTTCATGGCTTTATCAAAATAGTGCTAGCTATTGTTAATATTCACTGTGAGCCAAGGACAGTCCATGCATATGAAACAGCTGTTTTTCTTAGTTTTGAAACTCCAGTATGCGGCTTGTTTTTAATTAAAACAGCAACTGAAGCATATTTTCGATTACCTTATAGGTAATCTAAAACGCTAAACCAAGGTTTGATGCTACAGGAGCAAGCCCTGTGCTGACATGCTCCTTTTTTCACTTCCACACTCAGAGGAGCTTGTTATTTCCCATATTGAAACAAATGGTAGTATGCTATTACTCTGAACTGGCAAAATATGGTGTGTGTTTACTGTGCAAACCATGATTGTATCCAGGAATCAAACCCTGGCTATAATCCTAGTACAGTGGTACCTCTGGATGTGAACAGGATCCGTTCCGGAGCCCCGTCCGCAGGTCACGATTCGCCGCTTCCACGCATGCACATGACGTCATTTTGAGCGCCTGTGCATGCGCGAGCGGCGAAACCCAGAAGTAACGCGCTCCATTGCTTCCGGGTCGCCGCGGAGTGCAACCCGAAAATGCTCAACCTGAAGCTACGTCAACCTGAGGTATGATTGTATTCAGGGCAAGCACAAGCAGTTTGCCACTTTGGATTTATAATAATAATTATTTATTATTATTATTTATAACTCACCCACTTTACTGGGTTGCCTCAGCCACTCTGGGTGGCTTCCAACACACATAAAAACAATAAAACATCAAATATTAAAAAAACTTCCTGATATAGGGCTGCCTTCAGATGTGTTCTAAAAGCTCTTATCGTTATTTACCTCCTTGACATCTGATGGGAGGGCGTTCCACAGGGAGGGTGCCATTGCCTAGAACAGTAAACGATACATAACCAAATAATATAAAATGATTATTTTAAAAATGTCTTTGGAAATGAAAGAAGCAACACACAAACACAGAGCTCGCTCATGAAGCACCACCCGGTGGCAGCTGGAACCTGCATGTAATCCACCCGCCACCTCCCCCCCAGGAGAGGTGGCGGGCGGACACGGGCCCCACGCCGCCTTTTCTGGTGGCGTGGTACCTGCAGGCACCTAAGCCACCGTGTTACTCCCAGGAGAGACACGTGGTTCTGGCACACTGCAGCCCCCCCCATGGTAAGGGCTGCTCCCACACTAAGTAGCTGCCCAGTTGCACCCCACCGCCCTAGATACGCTAGTGGCTCATGGTTTGTATATTACGCATGAACCAACTGTACTCTCCCAAAGGTACAAACTGTTAACTCAGCAGATGTTTCCAGATGTTTCCTAAAATTACAAGTGTAAAGGATTTATACTGCAGACCCGTATGTGGCTACTTCCAGGCAAGCCCCAACAAGTTGAGTGGGACTTATTCCCTGGCAGTCTTCAACTCTTAAACCACAGTCCCAGAAAGCTATGTGCTAACCAGGGAGAACCTTATGCAAAAGCAGAAATGTCTTTGAAACTTGAAGCTGCTACTACAGACACACAAACACCTGGATGAGCAAGATGTTATTTCAGTTGAAAATCAGCTTACCTGTTTTGGTAAGCAAGCAGCTAAAGGATATATTTTCAAAGAAACTTTAAACTTAAGCGGTTGTCTCCCATGTACACACATATATTCTTAGTATAGCAATCCTTGTTATCTTCATATATCACTTCACTTTCAAGGAGTGAAACTGGAAAACTCAATTGATGTGTTGATGTGCACAACAGGACTTTCCTTTCCCCTCCTCCTGCTGTTCCCCTCCCCCTAGATTTGCATTGGGAGACTGTCTAGGGCAGATGGGGGTGGTAAAGGACAAGGAGAGGAAGGGAACTTCCCTTGAGAAAGTGGAAATCCTCTCACACCATGTTGGCTATACCCATGTTGGCTATACACAGAATTATTTGGCTCCTTAGGTACTGCATTTTATTATAAACAAGTAAAAATGCACATTAGAATTCAGATCTACTTAACTGGCAGCATACAATACCCATTGGGTTGCATTGCTATAGAAGATTTGTCCCTAGAAGCTAGATAAAGGACCATAGTTAATTTTAGAATAGCAGCTGGACCTGCTGAGAATATGTGTGGTTTTTGTTTTTTTAAAAATAGCGTATGTTAGGCTTTTACAATAGCTATGGCTATTTTTATAAAAAGTCATTTACAATGTTTTCCAATAATTCTAGCTCTCTCTGGTGCTGCCACTAACAGTGGTAGATGGCAGATTAGTGGTAATACCCCCACTTCCTAAACCCTGTGGGCTCGCTGTGACCACAGTGAGTGCTTTTCTGGTTACATAATATATAATCATTTTTCACACACACCCCAATCTACTGTGCCACCTCCAGGGTTGGCATAGTTTACAGCACATTTTCAGGGGGAGGTGATAAGGGAACAAGGCCATTTATGGTCCTTGGTTCTGAACAAATCTGCCCTGGGAAGTCCTGTTTTGGGCCCAACCAACTGGTGGAACACCAGAACTTACTGCAGATGCGCCTCCAACTGCAGAAGTGTTTGTAGGTCTCACTGTATGCCAGCAGAGCAGCCAGCAGAGCAGCACATATAGCACTTCAAAAAACCTTTGGGCAACTTTCAGATAATAATAATCTCTTGACGTCAGATATGATAACTAGAAAAGTTGCTTATTATTTAGGCAAGACAGATTCCACTCACCGCCAAAGAAACCTGTTCTCATTTATTCCACTACAAAAACTGTCAAGGCTTGATGATGTGCCAAACAACACGTTATGTTGTAATTTGAACCTGTGCTAAGCGGTGTGTGTGTGTTTTCAAATCATGTTTACTTGGAAGATGCAGAAAGGACTCGTTGAAAGTGAACGAGTTCTGGTTCTGCTATTCACAAGCCGTTTTTTAAGGTAGGAAATCCAGCACCTATTTTGTCCAGCAGAAAGCCCAGCGCAGGATTCTAGATCATGGTCTACAATACATAATTAAGGTTGCAAATGTAAACTCATTTTGGATTGGGCAGCTTTCCAAGTAACTAGGACTGGGGCATGAGGCAAATGCTTGGGAACAGCTTCCATCCAGAGAACATAGTTGTGCAGAAATCTGCAAATTTCAAACATTTCATTTATTTGTGTATAACCCTTAATTATACACTTGTTATATTTTATAGACATGACCTTGTTGCAATAACAAATGCCTTTGGAAACTTATGAGCATGTTAAAACATCTTGCTTCCCTGCAAACCACCTTGCTTTATACAGGAAGATAGAAAACAATGTAACCATACATAAAATCAATTTTATTTTTATGAATACTGAGTGTGAGAAACAAAGTACCTGAATTTGCTCATATGAAATCGTACCAACAAATTGCAAAGCTATTGCGGTGTTTAATCCTGCAACTAGGACTGTATGCAGTGTTCTGCTTGAACACTGGTGTTTTTTTGGGGGGGGGAGGTTGGCAGCTTTGCACTTCTGCCCCATGTGTCTCTCAAAAATCTGCTCCTCAAGTTTGGAGAATCTTCGAAGCAGCAGCACAAACGGCTGCACCTTCACGTTGCACACGGCGCCCTTGGGCTCCCAGCCATTATTCTTACAACTGCATCCTTAGTAACTTGCCATGGATCAAAGACTTAATAGACAGGAGGGAAATCACTGCAAAACTGCATGTCAAAAATTATAAAAGAGTTTCTGCATTTCAGAATGCCAGGTTCATGCCTTGCAGTTTCAAATGTGTGTCCGCTCTGTTTACCTTCAAACATTTCACAGGATTTGCCATTGCTGCTCTAGGACTAGCTTATAAATGCAGCAGAATCACATGGTAAAGCTTTTCCAGGTTTGTACCACTGTTGGTGGGGGATTCCATGTCTGCTCTCAGATATAAAATTCTGGCATGTACAAAACTAGCATGCTTAGGGGAACGCGTTGCCTAGCTTTCTCCCTGGCATGCTATTGTGGAGGCAGTAGGAGGAACACTGAAGCATCAGAATCTGTAGTTGTATAGTGGAGGGGGGAAGTTCACCGCAATTTTGCCTACTGTATGAATTGCCCTTTATAGTAGAATTTACAGAGCAATCCACAGCCCTGTCTGGGAGCAAAAGGGTGGAATGGAGCCACAAATTTGACCACTGTATCTGAAGCCCTGTCCGCGAGTGCTGACCAGGATGGATGCTGGAGGTATTTTTCCCCATTTTGCCATGTTAACTCCAGGCTGGCACACCTGAGGAACCCAGATTGAGCCCCTCTCTGAGGAGTGGATTGGAATCTCCCATTTCGGGAGCTCCTGCCAGGTCATCACTACTGACAGATACAGACACAAAACAACACACCCCAGCCAGTGGATGGGGAACTCTGTTACATCCTAACCTCCAGCAGCAAGGGGTCAGGGAGTTAGAATTCTAGCCTTAGATGCATTCCTATTCATTTCAAACTTCAGAGAGGATCCAAAGAGCTATTTTAGGCATCCCTAAGGGGTTTGGGCATGTTCTTTTGAGATCTGATTAATATTCCCTTTTTAAAAAACAGTAGGCTGCCATATCATAACACAAACTAGGTCTGAATTCAACCTGCTAACTAAACTAATAGGAAATAATCTCTAAAAAGACAAACCATTTTAAAAGCTAAGAACATAAAGCAATGGAAAAGTAGAATATACAAACACTTAAGCAGTTCCCCAAATATGTAAGCATGAATATTATGTGTAGATATACCATCCCTCCCAATTGGTAATTTGTGTTTTCAGAAACAGCTCTCTTCATATTGTGACTTGCTTTGTTATTTGAAGTTCTCAAATTATTACCAATATTTTGACCCCCTTGGCAGACAAACAGTAGGGTACTTGGGGTGGGGGTGGGGAAGGCTGTTGTTGTTTTGTGGTTGTACATATCTTTACAAAATGTTAATGGTGATATACTTACCCTGCCTTTCATTAATACTACAAAAGAGCATGGTCATAAGTAGATGATAGCTGTTGGAGATGAGCCATCCCATGTGGCATTCTTGTTTTCAGTATTCATCTCCTCCCATGCTTTTTTATACTACTGTGGTGAGATTGTTATGAAACCCTTTTGTCAGTCACATACAAGCTAATTTACCTATGTACAGAATTTGTATTACAAGCCTAATTTATACTGTGTTTTAACAGTTTGCCTGAACTGTCTATGATTTCTAAATTTTGTAATGTGGGTGTAAGATTAAAAACATTGACATGTGGTTAGTCCAGACTTTTGTCTTTCTTCAGTGTGTACATATTTTTATTCTTGTTTTCCCCTGCTATGCAGTACATAGAAGCAGTTTCCTTTACCTCATCTTTATAGGAAAGGTACCTCCAACTCCTGAATCATTTTATTGCCCTTTCCCAGGTCTTATAATACAACTATTCTTTTCCTTACTTCTGTTCTAAATAGTTAAGGTGATGCATTTGGTTGAAGCATGGGAAGCATGGCATAGTGGTTAGGGTGTCTGACTAGGACCTGGAAGACCAGGGTTCAAGTTCCCACTCAGACATGAAGCTCACTGGGGTGACCTTGGGCCAGGCACTTACTCTCAGCCTAACCCACCTCTTAGGGTTGATGGGATTAAATGGGGAGGGAAAGAACTATGTATGCTACTTGAGCCCCTTGGAGGAAAGACACAAATGTAATAAATACAAATGTAATAAATAAAAATAATGGTAGTCCTTATATAGCAGGTGCTTACTGTATCAGTTTTTTTCAGTAGCTATTTTACACATCTTATTCTCACAGTGAAATACAGTGGTACCTTGGGTTAAGTACTTAATTCATTCCGGAGGTCCATTCTTAACCTGAAACTGTTCTTAACCTGAAGCACCACTTTAGCTAATGGGGCCTCCTGCTGCCGCTGCACCACCGCTGCACAATTTCTGTTCCCATCCTGAAGCAAAGTTCTTCACCTGAGGTAATATTTCTGGGTTAGCGGAGTCTGTAACCTGAAGCGTATGTAACCCAAGGTACCACTGTATAGCAACAAGCCTGATATCCAACATTTCTTTTTACACAGCTGTGGCTTAGTGGAGATCATGTGAATTTGTAGGCTGCTGGAAGCAACCTGGTGCTTTTTGCTGCCATGCAATAACCCCTGGACTGGGAGTTGTGCTTAAGCTCTCGCCGCACTAACCACAAACTGCTATGGTTTGCTTAGTGCAGCAGCAGAAAGGACCAGGGCAGAGCAAAGTGGTTGCAATTTTCTCTCCAGGAGCCTGCACAGTCTTACGGTACTAAGCCATAGTTTGATTTATTGTTTTTTGTTTGTTTGTTTACAAACTGGCTCATTGCCATTCCCTTTGCTTTACCAGTGTTGCTCTTCTTGCCTTAGTACTTAGATGCTTACTACAATTAATCTGCAGCTTTGCTAACATATGAACTAACATAGTTTTCTTTATTTCTGGTAAGCAGAACATAAAAACTATGGTATGGGAGGGATATTTTGGTCATTGAACTGTGTAACCCCTTCATGGTCTCAGAATAGACCTTGTTATTCAAAGACATGCAGAATGCAAGCAGGCTATAGCTGTAGCGCTATTGCCACCTGCTGAACAGTAAGAGAACAAGTAACAATTATTTAAAACTATGGTAACGTTTCCACCATTTCATCATTTTAACATAAACCAGGGTATAATTTAAGAGAACACGATAAAGATGAGCAATGGTCTAATGTGCAGCCTCATCACAGGTTCAGGACCATTCAGGATGCAGGGTGGATAAATTAAATTTAAAAAGCTTTAACAACACTATTTCACTAATCTATAAAATAATTTATGATTTACTTATTTCTAGCTCTCCATCATAAAGGCTCTGGGCGAACAGCAATATACTAATTATTCTAGCCTCCCTGTCCTTAATGTCTCAATGCCAGTTTGAATAGAAATATCTTTGTGAAAGTCCATACAGTTTTAAACCTTTAAAAAGGTTGTGTGTGTGAATACAAAACAATTACTAGTTTGCCAGTAAGCTTTTACAGAAAAGAACTAGATATGTGCCAGATTAAGTTACAGGATATATATTACCAGATGGGGAAAATACAGCTAATTTAACAGCCTTTAGGGATTTTTAGCATTGTTTGGAGAAGAATATTGTGGTTACTATGGCTGCAATCATAAAGTCCACTGGGAGTAAGCCTCATTTAACAAGACTTAACTTCTGTGTAAACATGGTTATGATTGTGCTATAAACCATTTCCAAGATTTCAGGGTTTTTTTAAAAAAACACCTTCATTTCAAAATATTTAACCGGAAGCACACATTTTCAGATTTAGCATTTGATTTATGGCACCCAAAACTTTCAGAATTTCAAGCTTCAGAAAAGGAAACACCCCATATTTCTTGCCCTCCCACCTCTGTTGTTTTAGAAAGCTAAATAAGTAAGTAAGTAAGTGAGTAATTTCAAGTTTCAGTATAATGTGTAACAGTTCAGTACTACTTAAGCTGCAAATTTGTGCCTACCTACTGGGGAATTTGTTCCATTAAACTCAGTGAGACCCAGACAGGTTTAGGTGAGACCAGGGATCTCCAACCTTTTTAGACTAGTAGGCATATTTTAATTTTGTGAAATACAACATGGCTGCCATGAGGAGCACGACATCCAAAATCAGAGAGAATACAGCCATTGCTGCTACTCCTGCCCACCCCACCCAGGAGACAACATCATGCTTACTACAGGAAGTCAGCTATGTCCGACTGCAAAGATCACACAGTACAGTATTGATTTCTCACCCACACACTCACATACACAATAATGCTGCTGCTGTCTAGTTAAAGGGAGCGTTCCCCAGTACCAGATAAAATACAAGGTAGCCACACCACACTCACTGCACTTATACAGACCATGGACACACAAACAGCTGCATCTTTTTCACTCATATGCACACACCATACACACATGTCACATATACATCTCTCTCACACACAGAGATCAACTAGTCATGCCGCCTTCTCACTTCACATATATCTCCCTTGCATAGATGGCACATACCGTCTCCCTCCTCTCATCTCGCACTGACTCACATGTACATAAATCTGTCAGGGTGGAGGTAAAACACCAACATGGTAAAAGGTAAAGGTAAAGGGACCCCTGACCATTAGATCCAGTCATGGCTGACTCTGGGGTTGCGGCGCTCATCTCGCTTTATTGGCCGAGGGAGCTGGCATACAGCTTCCGGATCATGTGCCAACATGACTAAGCTGCTTCTGGCGAACCAGAGCAGCGCAGGGAAATACCGTTTACCTTCCCGCTGGAGCAGTCCCTATTTATCTACTTGCACTTTGACATGCTTTCGAACTGCTAGGTTGGCAGGAGCAGGGACCGAGCAACAGGAGCTCACCCCGTCGCGGGGATTCAAACCGCCGACCTTCTGATCGGCAAGTCCTAGGCTCTGTGGTTTAACCCACAGAGCAGGCTAATTTCTCCCACAAACTGAGAATAATGGGGTTTGTACCTTTTGCCTAACATTTCAGGTTCTAAAAATGCTAGAAACTTTTTTTTAATGAAAGCTGGAAACCTACATATTATGGTTCATCCCAAAAAAGGCATCGAACCCCACAGCCCTAGGCAGGTGACCCCTGGGCTAGACAGTGTCCTGTATCTTGTCAAATATAATTGGCTAAGAACCTTTGGTATTAGCTATGAATGCCTATTACAGCAAAGTGACAAAATACTCGGGTTTTGAAAGTAGAGGGTGCTACTAATTCCATCCACCCTGCAAAATCACCTCCTCCTCAGTTGTGCTGACCCAAAGTTTCTCCTACCTTTTCTAGCCATACTCTTCCCAAAGAAAGATCCCGGGAGGAAGTATTTACAAGTGCTGCTACCTTTTATTATTGGAGATGCCCTCTCCTATAGGAAGAACTCATTTTGTGCAACTGTACCAGAACCACAGAAGAGGAGTCTGAGCCCTAAGAAAAGCCACAACTCCACAGACATTTTTTCCCCCAAGCCCAAGCATGCAAGGTAATGGGAAAGCACAACACATTATTATTTAGTAACATCTTAAGGATTGTTCCAACTTTAGCTCGGGGAAATCAATATAACCATTACTGAACATGTGTAGATGCCTAATAAGCCTGCTTTAATAGCTCACATACTTTATATTATGCATTATTATGTACAGCTAGTTATTGATGTACCGTATTATTAGCAGTATGTTACTTTCACCCGTGACCACCTCCAGCCTAGATATACCGGTAAATCTAATTTCAAATGTGAATGCAAAACTCAATTTCCCTATCCTCTACGCAAAATAACCTCCCAAACCGAGTATTCCTCCAAACATTCAAAAGTTCACTTCCAACCACTTATTTCTCCCCAGTCGTGCAATCTTGAACAGCACTCACTAGGTAGATAAGTCCCCATTAGATCACTAGGGCTTACACCCGAGGAAGAGTGCGTAAAATCGGGCTGCAACTGCGAGCACAGCAGACGGATGAGTTGGGAAAGAGGAGCTTGCTGCTCCTGACATCCAGAGCAAGCCTAAGCATGTTTGCTCAGACGTAGGTCCTACTAGATTCAGTGGCGCTTACTTACTCCCAAGTAAGCAAGGCTGTTCTCATCCCCACCACCATCACTCGTCTAGCCAACTTCTGTCTGTCCTCCCAGCAGCAGTCCCGCTGTGGGCGGGGCCTCAGCTGGAATGAAAACGCAGAATCTACATTCCCCGCGCCAATCCCGCTCTATATAGAGATAGGAAACTATAGAGGAGAAAATCCCATTGTCAGGAGACAGTTTTCAGGTTGCATTTCATGCTGTTTCGAATTCACAGGGCTGGAGTGCAGAACCTCGCAAGATCTTAAAGAAGCGTGACTCCCTCCCCGCCACTTCAAACAACAGCAAAACCCCAAAAGGTAGCATCAGAAACAGAGGACCCCCCCTTTCAAAAGTTGGGAACGTAAGAGCCCTGAGGTCAAAGGCTTATATAAAATCCCAACCAGTGGCCAACAACTAGATGCCTTCGATAGCAACAACAACATTTATACCCCGCCTATCTGGCTGCTTTCCACTAGCCATTCTGGAGCGCTTAGAGCGCTTATATATATATATGACCCGCGCACAGGAGAAGCGCTATTTTTGGCGCTGCTTTCTGCCGCAGCTGCTGATACAAACCAGAAACAAAAAGCGTAGTTCACAGCCCACGCAGAAGTCGGGCATTGTTTGCGTGTGTCCGCGCGCCTCTATTATTATAAGTCTATGCATCAGCACGTGTGACGCAACCCCGCAATGACGGGCGTGGCTAGGGAGAAGGAGAGGGAGAGGGAGAGCAGGGAAGCCGCCATTTTGTTTGTTTGCAGACGGAAGAAGACACGTTTATCCTTCGCAGCTCGCCGTTGAGCGTAAGTGGCGGAGAGACGGGAAGCGGCCTGTTTCTCTCTCTCTCTCTCTCTCTCTCTCTCTCGTTAGGCCTTTTGTAGAGGCGGGAAACCAGGTCCTTTGTTTTGCTCTGTGGAGCTTCAATTCCTCTCAAACCCCCCCCCCGACAGTCGTTGGGATATAGAGAGTAGGAGGATGCAAGGTAGGGAATAATTTTTTACGCGTTAAAAGGGTGCTTTTTTAAAAAAAGACCTCGCTTGGAGGGGCGGTTTTGAGCTTCGGAGACGGAGGCCTCCAGCACTTCCTAACATGTAAACCTTTCCCTCACCCCCTGGACTTGTGCAGCCTGAGGTGGGAGGGGCGTAGGTGGGTGGGCAGGGCCGGATTTAGGTTTGATGAGGCCCTAGGCGACTGAAGGTGATGGGGCCCTTTATATGTCCAGCTGTCCTTTGTCAACAACAAATTGTCGCTGTTTTTTGTGTTGAATATATGCTATATGGTAATTTATGGACCTAGTAGGTATCTAAAGCCATTTGCACATAACAAAATATGTGATATTTTAGGGAGCAGGCTAACAGGTGGGGCCCATTACTTACATCATAGGAGCCTACACAACACAAAACACTGTTGCTGTATGTAGGTTTTATTTTATTTGTTTTTTATCTTATATTTTGGAAATGTACATCTAGTTTAAATTTTTGGGCGGCCCCCAAGAGAGTGGGGCCCTAAGCTATAGTTTGTGTAGCTTATAGGTAAATCTGGCACTGGGCAGGGGGGAAGGACCCTTAAGCAGGAGAGCCTGAAGTCCCTCTCCTGATGAAATGTCAGCTCTCCTTGGATTGGGGACAGCGGTCTCTTCCATGCGGTAGGATGCAAGCGTGGCTTCCAGAGAGTGGCAAAGCCCAGCATTTCTAGTTTTAGAATTAAGCCTTACCACGAAGAAGCAACACTTCTTATAGCTAATGCATATTTTACACAGACAGCCTTGATGGAAGCATTGGGTTCAGGGTGCACACAGAATAAAACACCCAATTAGCTTTGGAATAGAAAGCATGTTTTGTTTCATAAACGTTGACGGATGTGACAGTTCAATCCGAGTGTTTAGACATGCGGAGCTTACCGTTAGAATTAATTTTAAAACATCCTGGAAGTGCAAACGAATAACTTTCTGACTATGGGAGAATACCTTTCATGCACCAAGCGATCGTGGGTGCAGAAATGTAGGCTTGGGGGTGGTGTCATTTTGCAGGCCATCTAGTCCAGCCTACTGCTTCATGCAGGAAATTGAGTCCCAGAGCATTCTTAGTTGATAGCTGCACAGGTTATGTCTCAATCCATTTGGGATTAGTGGAGATACCATTCAGATCCAGTGTTGGCTCCAGGCTTGAGAACGGCCCTCTTTTTATTTTAGAAATTCACCGACCAATTTTGAAACAGTCCTCCAAGAAGTTGGAGAATTTGTAGCTTTCTTGGCACCGCAGATATTCCAGGCTTGATGGGCTTATTGCATCACTATCTGCTTCACACTCTTCTCGTGCCATTTTGAGTAACCCCAACAGCTCTTCCCTCCCCAACTCAATGTAAGCTGAAATGGCTATTTAAATGAGAGTCCAATTAACCAAAATACAGGAGCTCAAATAAAAGTGTCAGTCAAAAGTGTCAGTCTCTTCCAACTCTATGATTCTATGATTCTAAAATTTTTCATCCTGGTGGGAATGGAAATTTGGTTACTCAGGTAAACAGCAGAGGGTAGGGAATTGAAGTCAACCACATGAACAGGGATTTTTGTTGTTGTTGTTGTCTTTAAAGTATGCCCCCCCCTTCTTTTTAGTATGTCCCACTTTTTAGAACAGGTTGTGGAGTTATATTGGATGGAATATTATACTCCGGTAATATTTTGATACATATTTAATTAATGTCCTGTATGGATATTTTAATCATGGAAAGCTGACACAAATTATGATTGAGTTTGATTTGTTTGTGTCCATAACTGCTGAAGTCTTGAGCGCTCTGCCTATGAGAAGACCTATTTTATTTATTCAAATATTTTTATGGTGCTTTCAGTTCCAATATGCTTGAACTTTTCAGGTTTTATATAGATCTGTAATATAATATTGAGAGCTAACAGATGATGAAATGTTATCCAGCAAGGTAGGATTTAAGTTACACAGCTAACCTTCAAATGACTAATGCACAGTGAAACCTTAAAGCGTATACCGTATTTTTCGCTCCATAAGACACATTTTTTCCTCCTAAAAAGTAAGGGGAAATGTGTGGGCGTCTTATGGAGCGAATGCAGGCGGGAGAAGCAGCTCTTGCTGACTTTTTGGCGAGGTGGAAGAAGGGACCGTCCCTCCTTCCGGCTCATTGGAAAGCCAGCAAGAGCTGCGTCGAGCGTGTCTGCCGCTCTTGCTGGCTTTTTGGTAAGGTGGAAGAAGGGACTGACAGGCTGACTGTAATTCAAGCAAAGGGAGAGCCGTTTACACGTGTGTAAGTAGCTCTTACTCTGCTTGCTTTACAATGAGCTGGAAGGAGGGGCAAAGGGCAGCCCCTTCCACCCCTCCCCCCAGCTGACTGTACCGTAATTCAAGCAAAGGGAGAGCAGCTTACAGGGCTTCTGCCCCAGTGTCTCCTCCTCCTCCTCTTTTTGCTCCTGTTCCAGCAAGGCAAGGCAGCTGCCCACTACAAGCATGCACAAATGTGAACTCTCCCTCCCTCTTCCAACTTCAATAAAATATTGGGGGAGCAGGTAAGCCCCACCTCACATACCGCAATTCAGCCTTTCTCAACCTGTGGGTCCCCAGATGTTGTTGAACTACAACTCCCATTGCCCCTAGGTACAAGGCCAGAGCTCAGGGAAGATGGGAGTTGAGGGATGATGGGAGTTGTAGTCCAATAACATCTGGGGACCCACAGGTTGAGAACTACTGCGGTCTTAAGACAAAGTGCATGCACACTATATGAATAACTGCCCATCAACATTGGGGGGGCGACTCCCTCAAATATTTAATGGGGGGGGGAGCGAAGGCACCTAGGCCTCTAGGAGTTGGCTTCTATGCTTAGGACAATTCAAGAAAGTGATGCATATGCTATAATATCAATAAACTTTTAGGGTGATACTGTAATTTTTTTTATACAGACTGTATGTTGGCTATGTTTACTGTGATGCCATTAGTTAAAGGTATGGTCAGCACTCAGTGGTAAACATTGGAGAAACCGTACATTACTGACAGTTTGTACATCACTGTATTTTCTTGCAGAAAACCTCCCCCATTCTGATAAGGATGATAAAGCAGAAAAGACTAGCATATAAAATTCCTTTTAAACTAGAGGTAGTAAAATATGCTAAGGAGCATGGAAACAGAGCAGCGGAGAGACATTTTGGGTCACCTCCAACTGAAAAAATGATAAGAGAATGGAGGAAGCAGGAGGATCAGCTGCAAAAAGCAGATAAAAGTAAGCACACTTTTCGTGGAAATGCTGCAAAGAGGCCTCAGTTGGACGTGGCCATGAAAGAATGGATCAAAAATCACCGGAAGAATGGCATCGCAGTCTCTACAAAAATGATAATATATGAAGCCAAACGCATTGCTGTAGAGAAAGGCATTCACGATTTTACTGGATCACCATCATGGTGCTACAGATTTATGAAGCAATGTGGCCTTGCTATGTGCACCAAAACTAGAATTGCACAAAAAATGCCAGAAGAATATGAATCTAAGATTCTGTCTTTTCATAAATTTGTAATTGATGCTAGGAAGAGAAATGGATTTGAAATTGGCCAGATTTGGAATATGGATGAAGTCCCGCTAATCTTTGATGTGCCATCTAATAGGACTGTTGATCTGAAAGATACCAAAACTATCGCCGTGAAAACCTCAGGACGTGAGAAAACCTATTGCACAGTTGTGTTGTCTTGCTGTGCAGACGGCACCAAATTGCCACCCATGTTAATTTTCAAAAGGAAAACATTTCCAGAAGAAGTGATTCCACGAGGAATTGTTGTACATGTTCATGAGAAAGGATGGATGGACGAAAATGGAATGAGAGTATGGGTTGAAAAAGTGTGGTCCAAACGTCCTGGAGGGCTTTTGAAAAAACCTGCCTTATTAGTACTTGACCAGTTTAGCGCACATATTAGCGAAATTACAAAAAAGTGCTTTAAAGAAGTGAAGACTCATCTAGCTGTAATTCCTGGAGGTCTTACCAGCCAGTTGCAACCTCTTGACGTTTCCATCAACAAGCCATTTAAGGTCTTTATGCGAAAAGAGCGGAACAAATGGATGGCTGCTGGTAATCATGATCTGACACTTACTGGACGAATGAAGGGGCCCACTATCACTCAAGTTTGTGAATGGGTGAAAACATCATGGCACTCAGTAAAGGAGGAAATCGTTGTACAGTCATTCAAAAAATGTGGCATTAGCAATGCTTTGGATGGAAACGAAGATGGTATTTTATATGAAGATAGCGAAGAAAGTGATGTCAGTGATTGTGAGCAACTGGAGCTTCATAAATTCTGACTCTAGCACTGTTGAGTTCTTAGGGTTCAAAGAAGACTAGAAGAGTACCCGAACCTTAAAGTCTCTCTTCATTTGTTAATGAATGTGATGATGGTTCTTAATGCCACTGTTGACTGCTGTTCACTTTACATGGTTGTAATATGATTCTGATATACCAGTTGTTTATTAAATCGTTTAGTACAACATTTGATTCAGAATATTTTTTTCTTGTTTTCCTCCTCTAAAAACTAGGTGTATCTTATGGTCGGGTGTGTCTTATAGAGCGAAAAATATGGCAGCTTGATTCTTAAGAACAAATTAGTGTGGGAGGGTAGTTTCACAACCAATTTGACATATATATAGTATATCAATCATATTTAACAATGGATGAAGAAAATAGGTTTTCATCCATAAGTATTTCTATTCATAAAACATAATGGGGTAGGATATGCAGTTCCATATCTTAAATACTCTTGGTTCTATCCTCTAAGTATATATTTCTAGTCCTTGTGATTGCAAAGTTTGAAATACACTAATCTTGATTGTTTTGTACAGTGGTACCTCTGGTTGCGAACGGGATCCGTTCCGGAGCCCCGTTTCCAACATGAGCAGAACGCAACGCACGTCTGCACGTGCATGGGTCGTGATTCGCCGCTTATGCGCGTGCACATGGCGTCATTTTGCACGTCTGCGCATGTGCGAGCGGTGAAACCTGGAAGTAACCCTTTCCAGTACTTCTGGGTCGCCGTGGGACGTATCTTGAAAGAATGTACAATGAAGCGGACGTAACGAGGTATGACTGTATATTCGTTGGTCTTGCCTTATGAGATAGATAATGTAACCTAGGTCCAAGTGAAACAAGGGCAGGGATACCAGAGCAACAAGATGGGGCAGCTGAAAATAGTCTGTATTGATGATATATTCTCACCCCACACTTGTTTTATTTCTTCACATTTTCAGTTGTAAATGCCTTTCACAGACTAAAGTTATTTCACAACCCAATCTCTGTATGTTCACTCAGAAGCCCCTTCCACTGTGTACTGTGGGACCTACTCCCAAGTAAGTGTGCACAGGTGTGTGCTATCTAGGCGTTAGCCCTGTTTAACATCTAAATAAACACGTGCAGGAGGGGGTTGTTAATCTCTCATCTTTATTTTCTCATTGAAATGTAACCTTTTTGCTTTGGTATATTTTCCTGTGTTAGATGAAGCACTCAAAGCCAACGCAGTGCTCTGGGCAGGGTGAAAGAAGGAGCTGGGATGAAGAAAAGAGCACACATAGCCAAAAGCGCAGGCGGAAGTCACATAGCAGTGAAAGAGAAGGCAGATACTATAAATCACTTAAAAGTGCCAACAGGTAAATGACTCTTGACTTAATGATCATCTAACTAGATGTAACTTAAATCTTTTATTGATTTACATTTGTCGTTTTTAAGTTTTCATATTGCAGTTACAATCAAGAATTTTTCACTGGTAGTTCACTTAAAAATAAATAATAGTTGCTGTGATGTTAATCATTATTTCTTTCAGCTTGAGAGTATGGAAATGAGCAAAAGCTTTTAAAGCACTATTTAAGAAGGTAATTGTGGTCCAGATTGCTTTCAGATATATCTCTGTGTGCACACACATATGTGTAGTTATGTGTATATGTAGACAGTACCGTATTAATACATCAGTATATACATATAAATGAAATAAGATTCTTTTCTAATCCATGCTTTCTCCCTCCATGCTTTCTGCCTGAAATTGCTGCAGCCATCTCTCTTGCTCACTGATTTGTCTGATCTGTCTCCCTCCCCCAGTGATTTCTGCCCACCAGCAAAACACAAATAAGGAAGTGGGCAGACTCTCGTTTGGTTATCTGATTCAGCTATTTGTGTAGTGAGGTTTTGATATAATACTTTGTGTTTGGATAAGTTGAGATTTTGGAGAAAGTGTTTCAATAGTGGGACCTTTATATTTACTGATATAAATAAAAGTCCAATTTGACTCGTGACTTGTTTTCTGTACTGCTTTGTATGGGTTTCTGAAATCAGGCCCTTTGAATTGGTAGTTATTTTGCTCTAGGCCTTCACTATTCACCTAGCTCTTGACTGTTTTTAGTTTTGAAGGTAACTTCATGAGATTTAGCAAGTGAGATAGAGCAAGGCTGATGAATAATAAAGCTGTCCTGAGAAAGCAGTCATTGCCTTTGAAGAAGAGGCAATTCATGACTTTCTTGTGAATCCAAGTGATGCATTGAATTAGTGATTTTCCTTTTGGGAGCACTCCATACTTGCACAAGTTATTTAAACGCAGGTTTTCATATTGTTGCAATGTACATGGGAAAGTTTACTAGACTTTCTTGAAAATCTAGCAGGAAGGGTGTAATTCTTGTGATGAGCTCAAGATAATAAGTGTCTGTGATGGGATGATGAGCTGCTTGTGCGTGAAATTCCTAGTCCCTCAGAGTTTGGCTCAGTCCACAAACCTCTGTCTGTAACGGAGCTCCTTAAGCATGGCTCCGTTAGTCGCTTGTAAAATCCTACAGTGGGCGTTTACGGAATTTCTTCCAGCATAAAAGCTCCTTAACGGAAACGCGCCTTCTGGACTCTCGGCGTGACAGTTTCCGACGAGGAGTGGGTGTCCCTATAGGAGGTCCTGAAACCTCCCCACTGTTTTCGCTGGAAGTGTCTCTGAGCCATCCCTCCGCCTCACTTTCCCTTGGAACTCCTTCTCTCCCCCTGCTGGTTCCCTCCTCAGCTAATAAGTCTCTCCCAACCTCTGTGAGCCCTTTCACCTCCTGTGCTTCCGATGGCAGTTCCCTGACAGTGTCTTAGTATACTTTTAATTCATTTACATTTTGATGGTGGGTAGATTTATCTTTCAACAAGATTTTTTTAAAAAAAAGTTGAAAAAATAATTTTTATTTCTTTTCAGCAGTTACTTGGAAGATAGATCCATAACTAAGAGAGACCGTCATGACCGAAGATATGTTGAGGAGTATATAAATGACTTCCGTGATGTAGATGACTATAAGCATTGCAGAGAGTATGAAAAGAGTCGCCAACATCATTTTAGCAAATCCTCTGGTCAAAGTGGGAAAAGTAGTCATAAAAGAAAGCATAAGAAACATGACCCCCATGACAGCTTGTGTTCGGTATGCATACTTTAAAAATGTATTAACAATGTATTAGTGTTTTAAGTTTCTTCACGGAGTATCAGATTCTCTGAGTATCAATATTTAAAAAGTTTCAGTTACCTGAGCTACAATTAAACCTGGGTTCTCTTAATCTGCTGTAAATATATACATAGCATGTATTCAGACATTTGAAAATGTTTACATAGTGAGTGGTGCCAACCACATGAGTTTTTGTCTGAAGCTTTCAGAAACTTGAATGATTTCTTAGTTGAGCTGGTAGAGAGAAGCAGTCAAGTGCTGTTCTCATTTGAATGAGTTTTATATCCTTTTGAAGCCACTCTTTCCATCCCATTTCCAAAGACACAGAAGGTATTAATTTACATGGAATTAGGCTGTGAAAAAAGTCTAATGAATTCAGCATGTTTCTATTCAGTAGTTTAGTTCAGTCCCATGCAAATTTTGATCATTCACTGATCTGTCAGAAAGCATTCCCTCTACCAATTAGCAAGGAAAGGAGTTTGGATTTTCCAGAAACAGTATGACACTGCTGATGTCTACATTCAAATTTAGGATTATTATGGTTTAAATAGTATTTGTACTTCTGAATCAATACACTCAGAATATTAGATTGTAGACTGCATTTCATGAATTATGAATATTTTCCCTTTAGCTTTTTGAAATATGGAAGAAAAAAATTAATTGCTTTGAAGTTCTGCTTTTTTAATAATAATTATTTTTTTAAAATACTTTGCTAGATATTCAAGGAGATCAGACCTAGTTATGATTTCAAAAAAGTAGACACAAATGACAATTTTTTTTCAAATAGCAAAAGTAAATATTTACATTGCAAATTTAAATTTTAGTCTTCAATTAATCCATAATTTGAGAAAAAAATTGTGTTGTGTTTCTGTTGTCTTACTACTCTTAAATATTTATCTGAAAATCTGTTCCTTGCCATGTTTTTCTTCTGTAACATAAACTGTGCCCTGTGAATTTCTGGGGACTGAATTTGAAATTGCTCCTGCCAACTGTTCGTGGCCTGGTGCGTAACTGAATGCCTGAATATCCCCGCTGAATGAATTGCGTATTCTACCCTGAATTCACTCTGATATATTGATTGGCTGGACGATCTTGGTGCCGTTTCCAGAAGAGTCACCGAAGGAAAAGATCCAGGAGTGTAGAGGATGAGGAGGGTCACCTGATCTGTCAAAGTGGAGACGTACTAAGAGCAAGATGTATAGAATATTTTTCAACCCTTTTTTTAAAAAATCAGCAAAAAAATCTGTTTAGACTAGTATGTTAGAAGAGGAGTAGGGGTGGGGTGGGGATAAAAAAAAAATCTTCATTGCCCTCTCTTTTCTTTTGTCTTTGTATTATTTTACATTTCTTTTCATTTCTGTATTCTTAAATATTGCTATTCAATGCTACAATAGTAAATGCAGCTTAAGTTTAGACTGATAGCTAGATAGCTGTTTCATGACACCTATCCAATAAAATAATGCTTTCAAAGGCAAACACTAAGTTAGTGTTTTTACTACGACATGCTTAACAATGTTAATCTTTGTTCAGCTACTTCAATAAAAGCTTTGGTTTATTTTTTAGATGAAATTATTTCAACTTTAGGGGAAGGTGCTTTTGGAAAAGTAGTAGAATGCATTGATCATCACATGTAAGTATGCAATGTTTTCAATAGTATCTCTGAAACAATTTTTTCCATCTGAAGGTAGAAATCCAATGTACATGCTATCCAATGTACATGAAGTTTTGTGAGACTTAAGAACAGAAAATTAGACAATAATATTTCTGTAATACAGTATTTTGAAATAAATAACAGGTGCATTTCAACAAACACACCATCCCCAGTAAGAAGCAGTTCTCCCCACCACCAGCTGTTTTTTCAACTCTCCTTGTGGGCATCTGGGTGCACCTGGCTTTAATTTGTGTAATGCAACTTTCAATCATACTTGGGCTAACAGTAGAAGTTATTTCATTCTTAACATTAATAATTAGATGGTCACTGCAGTTGCTATGTTCTTCTGTGAACGTGTACAACAAATAAAACGGATGATAGCACAAAGTTGTTAGCTTTTTTGTCTCAAAAATAAGTGTTATAATAAGTGTAAAATAACCATGATTTACCGATGCATCCAGTCTACAGTAGAATGCTTGACACTTGGTTGAAAATGGGCAAATTTAATTGACAGTATTTTACTTTATTCCATAGGAAAGGGATGCATGTAGCTATAAAAATTGTGAAAAGTGTTGGTAGATACCGAGAAGCAGCTCGTTCAGAAATTCAGGTATTGGAGCACTTAAATGCCTTGGATCCTGGCAGCAGATTGTAAGTATAAACTAGAATGAAAACATTATTTTAAACAGTATTCAATTACCAATTGTTTTTATTCAGTTATTGTTCTGGTTGCTTTCTTTTTTTTCTAGCTGTTGTGTACAGATGCTGGAATCGTTTGAACATCATGGCCATGTTTGCATTGTATTTGAGCTGCTGGGACTCAGTACTTATGACTTTATTAAAGAAAATAGCTTTTTGCCTTTTCCTATTGAACTTATTAGGAAGATGGCTTATCAGATTTGTCATTCTATAAACTGTAAGTACGTTTTAAATTTTAAAGAATTTTTCCATAACCTGAAATTATAGGCATTGATTTGAGTTTTGCGTTCCTACTTTCTCTCTCTCTTTTTTTGGCAGTCTTGCATCACAATAAGTTGACTCATACAGATCTGAAACCTGAAAATATTTTATTTGTAGAATCTGATTATATAGTAAAGTATAATTCTAAAATGGTAAGTTCACTTGCTTTAAGACTTCTTCCCAGTGGGCTGTTTCTACTTTTTTATGGTCAATACAATTTCATGCCATATACAATTTCTAAGTTTTGCTCGCATCAAGCAGCCTTTACCATAACACAAGATGTATTCAAGTGCATATTCAGGTATTCTACTTAAGTGCTTTGTGGCTGCTAAGACCAAAATCTATTGATAAATGATAGTAAAGGCCTTGAACAGAAGATCAGTCATTTTTTCACATTTATGTGAAGATGCAGCAGATGTGCTGATGACAAAGCAAACCAGTACTTGTACTACTAATTGTTATGTTGATGTGATTTCTCACAAGGCTTATGGATATAGTATAACTAAGGAACTGTGAAACTATGGATTTTTGAATTTCCTATGTAAAAATTAGTTCACCTAGGTTAGCTGTTGTATCATTGCTCTTAATATGAAAAGCATGGCTTGTTAAACTACATTTGCCTTAGGTAAGTATAGAGGCTTCCCCCACCCCCAAATAGGAAGAAGGAGAGTCAAGGGTATTACATTTTGCCAATTCCATGTGCATGAACAGTAGACACAGGACGGAGTTAATCTGCAGAAAGCATGGTTTGTTAAGTCTTTGTGATGAGAGCAGGTTAACAATGAGATTCAACTTCTTTTTAAAAATTAATGATGTTCATTTTGACTTTGTTACAGAGGCGGGATGAACGGACACTGAAAAATACAGATATTAAAATTGTAGACTTTGGAAGTGCAACATATGACAATGAACATCATAGCACTTTAGTGTCTACGAGGCACTACAGAGCACCTGAAGTTATATTAGGTTAGTAGAGAATTTTCCTGGAAATGTAACAATTCAATGAAACATATTTAAATAATATTTATATAATTTAAACATTTGAAAAATTACTTTTAATATTCATGTATAATATTACTGCTTAGTTGTGTTCCATAAAAGTGGAGGAAAATAGTAAATCTAAGAATGGTGGATGGTTTATGAAATAACCTCAAGATTGTTCAGGAGATGGCTTTCTAGTCTGGATTGAATTTTCAACTAACTAATGTTTTGTGAATTGTGTTATAGCCCTTGGGTGGTCCCAACCCTGTGATGTCTGGAGCATAGGATGCATTCTGATTGAATATTACCTTGGTTTTACAGTCTTTCAGGTATGTGTATGTCATTTTTATTTAGAACTTTTCACTTGAGTTACAGTTCAAAATCTGGTTTAAAATATATGTTAATGCTTTCATTTGATTTTTGGCATTTCTACAAGTATGTAGAGTTGAAATGCTCGAAATGTTAAATGTACCCTAGTCCTGCAAATGTTTCATAACACACTAACATTTAAAGACTTTGGCTGAGATTGTTTGGAGAACAAAGTTACTTTGTAAAATGTGTGGAAAGAGTTTGAGCTGCATCCATTAGAGCCACTCAGCTGACGGTAAGGTCTCCACCTGCAGATCAGGGAAGGAAGTTTTCAGCTCTTACCCCAGGGTCTCCCTTAAATCCTCCCCTGACAGTCCCCAAACCCTCTGGAGCAGATTTAGGGTGGGCTATGAAGTCAGAAGGGTGCAATCGCCAAAAATTGCACCCCTTTCTGTTCGGTTTAAGGAATCTGTACCATTAACTGAGTGTCACTGTTGGATACAATCCAATATATTTATGGTATACTTGTCGATAACATCTTTGGAGGGACTGCATGCTTTTTGGTATAATGTAGATCTGAAACTGCTGCACATTACTGGGGCTTCTATCATGCTTATGCCAGAATTCTATCTGTTATCAATTTTTATGGGCCAGAACAAGGATATGCTATTCAAGGACCTGCTGTTATTTCTGTTGGTCATTGCTAGACAAACAGTTGCTCAGCAGTAGAAGTTTCTGAACACTTGGGACTTGCTGTGTGTATTAGAAATGTCTGGTTGGTGGTGACAGCAGAAAAACTGACACATAAGAGACAAGGAAAAACCACAGCCCTTTTATGCCACTTGTTGGATATTTATTACATCTGCTTCTAGCAACAGCCTGCAAAAAACACAGTTTCAGTTAATTTCAGTTATTTGGGAAGTTTAATGTTTTTCTGACCTCATTTGAGACTTAATTACAAATTTCAATTCTCTGTATGATCTTGATTATACCAGTTCTTTTTTCTGTTTTCTTTATTCTGTATTCCTTGGTTTGTTTCCTTCTGGTGTTCCATAAAGCTGAAAACCTGAGCGGTGGGTGGGAATGTTATACTTAGAAGATTAACAACACTGAGTTAGAGGGGGAAAACAACGCCTCTATACTACTGTATAACTTTTTAAAATCATGTTTATGGGCAAAGTATATTTTGATTCTAACTTCAGCAGTTGGTAATGTGACAAAGAATAAATATTGCATACATTCAATTCCTGCCCCTCCCCTTTCCAGACACATGACAGTAAGGAACATCTGGCAATGATGGAGAGGATACTAGGACCTTTACCCACACACATGATTAAAAAATCAAGGTAAATTTATTTTAAATTGTATAAATGTTCTATACAAGTGGTTAAAAATATGCTGTTTTCTGTTTTTGTAAACTACTTAAGCATGAAGTTATAATTGTATATGCCACTTACACATTCTGCAGTTAAGAAATTAAACTGAACAAAAATTTCCATTTCATTGACTGTTGGAATTCTTACATGATTTTGTGATTGTTATTACATAAAAATGCTAAGAACAACAGGAGACACCAGTAGTTATTATGAAACAAGGGGAGTTGGTCTGTCCAATTGAAATTTATCACTTCAATCCTGTTGAGCTACAACATACATAATGGATCTGAATATGTACTCTGGGCTCTCCCTCTCTTTCTCCCCTGTATTTGAAATTCGCAGTTGATTTTAGCAGCAGCTGTTTAATTTCATTGTTTGACTTGTAGAGACCAAAGTGGTAGGGAAGCTCTCTCCCCCCCCCCCAACTGCTCTATATTAAGGTGCTGCTGGAGGATTTCTAGACCTTCCTCTTGGCTTCCTGAGGAGGAGAAACAGCAGAGTAAGACCACAGCAATCCATGAGTAAATAACAGAAGGGTGATGGGGAAGTGAGGAAATATGCTTAAGAGATGAAAGAGCACAGGGGAGCTTAGGTAAGAGACTTGCAAGGATGGACACCCATTCTTTGAAGCTTGCATTTAAGCTGCTAGATTTAAGACTGATATCCTATGTACACAGTAGAATACATCCACTGATCTCAGTGGGACCTGCTTCCAAGGACACGTGAGGTAGCAATGGCCACAAAGCTGACAGTGGTCAGATTGTTCAGAGGAAGAACTTTTGGAACCTTAGAAACTATTGTCGGGAAAAGATCTGATGAAGATTATACCTGTCAGGATGTGTAAAGGAAGTGGCCCAGAGCTCACAGAAATGGTGAGAGAAAGGAATCAAAGAGAATCAGCTGGAAATTAAAAATATCTCAAGGACAAGGGGAAGAAGGCTGCACTTCAACAACTAAAAAAGAAAGGATATATTTCATGCAGCTTTTTTGTATACAGGAAACGTTACTTCCACCATGACCAGTTGGACTGGGATGAACATAGTTCTGCAGGTCGCTATGTTAGGAGGCGGTGTAAACCACTAAAGGTAAGAGCACTATTTTCTTCCCTCTACTTGATTCTGGAATCCAAAGAGATGTATCTAAAGTTTCTTTCTCTTTTTCCAGGAATTCATGCACTGTCATGATAAAGACCATAAAAATCTTTTTGACCTTATTCGTAGGATGTTGGAGTATGACCCTGTCAAGAGAATTACTCTAGATGAAGCCCTGGAGCATCATTTTTTTGACCCTTTAAAAAATAGATAAACTCATTTGATCTATCTTCCTCCAAAGAGACGATAAGACTGTGTCAGTTAACAACATAATGTGAGAAGATGTAAATAATAAATTATTTTTTCAATTTATTTTGTAAATATTACCATAATTTTTTTGTATCGATGCTGTGGCTCTCTTGTTGAACAGTTGTGGTATTACTGATCATGGATGCATTAATGTACACATTAAATTTTTTCATTTTCTACAAGTGATTGCACTTTTTTTAATTGATATTTTGAAGACTGTAACATGGTTAAACATTGTTGGACCATTTTAGTACCGAGTGTTTTTGGGACTGAAGTCAGTGTTTGGTAAAGGTCCTTTTTTAGGCTCAATGTTTCCTTAAATTGTTGTGTTTAGGCAGGTTTAAAATTTTATTAACCTTTTAAAACACTACAGTATTTGAAATGAGATCTAGTTTGATTGCCTGCCTGCCATTTTATTTTTCAGAATATATTTACCAGCTATTTTAATTAATGAGTGCATTGTTTCCCCATTTTTATTAAGTTGATTTGTAAAATCTACTTTATTTCATTTGGGAGATATTAAAGACAGTTGAAAAGTAAAAGCATTGTATTAATTGGGTGAAATCCAGTGTTGTTCATGTGTGAGCATTCACACTTCCACTCATGTAATGGGACTTACCCTTTTTCTTCATGCCTACAGAATCAGCTCCACAGGAATCTGATCCTCTGGAGCAGATTTGGTGGGGTCAGCTGCAAGGGGGGGGGGAGGAAAGTCCAGTTGTGCAAGCAAAACTTCACTTGTCCACTGTTGGATTTCACCAGTTGTCCTTATGAATGTGATTGTTTATGGTAGGCAGATTGTGCTCTCGGTGCTTGAATATTGGGGGTGTGGATAAAAAGCCATGCTTTACCTTTGCCAAAAATTGCTAGATAATTCTACTTTCTGGTCTGCTAAAGAGACCAGAAATTGCAGCTAGCGATATTATTCACATTTTCATTATCAACTTTAAAGTAGCATGTGTCTCAGCATTGAATCTTTTAATATTATATTTAAGGTCTGTTACAGCATTTGGATTTATGTAATGAGCCTTGTAACATGATGTTTAACATCCTGTATAGTAACTTCAATCCAAGGAAAAGTAATAATAAATGTACTTACTACATGTATAGCCTGTTCTTCACCAAGATCAGTGTACATAGGATTCTTCTTATTCTCACAACAGTCCTGTGTGGTAGGATAGTCTGAGAGATGGCAACTAGCAGTCAATGATGTTAACAAAAGAAAATGTCAGGGAATATGTATTGTCACAATCCAGATAGGGTTGTCAAATCAGCCAATTTGCCCAGTCAAATGATATTATTTGGTTGTCACTGTGTTGGTGACAGCTTGTAGCAAGAATAAGAAGTGAGGAATTCTTTTCTCCAACCATGTAGAAGTCAGACGCGGCAAACCTAGAAGCACAGGAATACATCTCCTGCTGCCCACCTGCTATAATTACAATAATCTCCAACTAAAGAGGAAGACAAGTAGTCATCCCTGGGCAAAGGTGACCTATCAGTCAGTGGCTCCTCATTGCTGCAGGAACCGGCGAGCACACCTTTTGTTGATCTATCAAGCTCCAGTGAGGAGTTAGACTGATCTAAGAAAACAAAACTCAGTACAGTGGTACCTCGGGTTACATACACTTCAGGTTACATACGCTTCAGGTTACAGACTCCGCTAACCCAGAATTATTACCTCGGGTTAAGAACTTTGCTTCAGGATGAGAACAGAAATCATGCTCTGGCAGCGCGGCAGCAGCGGGAGGTCCCATTAGCTAAAGTGGTGCTTCAGGTTAAGTACAGACCTCCGGAACGAATTAAGTACTTAACCTGAGGTACCACTGTAGTGTTTGAAAATACTGAAAGTACTACATGGAGTAAAGTACAAGAGATGATGCTGCAAATGAGACAATGCATTTTGGGAAGTTATGAAAAGCCAAAAATCTAATTAGAGTGAGTTGGGTTTAAATGAAATGTAAACTAGTGGCAATGAAGCAGGTTTGCATAGTTGCATTCAGAGAACAAAACTTTGTTGCTCCTGCCTGAGATAAATGAAATAAAGAAGGAAACCAAATACAGAAGCCCTCAGAAGGGATTCAAATGGTTTTCATTTTGATAAGAATTTTTCAAAGTGAAATGGTGGAAAGAGCAGATTTCAAACTAATGAGCACGAGAAGCTAGCAGTGGTAAGTAAGCCAAGTTATTTCATATTTAGAAATGGGTATGATATTGAAGTAGGATAACTGAGCTGTCTTTGTAGGTTGGTAGTTTACATTTTAATTTAAGGTGGGGCATTTCATCCTGGTAAACAGCATAACATTTATATTTACTTAAGAGCCCAGGGCAAAGGAACATGTATTCTTCCAGATGTTGGGTTTCAGCTCTCATCTACCTCATCCAGCTTGGTCAGTGGTCAGGAATGATGGGAGTTCTCAGACAACATCATCTGGAAAATAATTCACAGGTTCCCTGCATTAGATGATCAGTCACTGGATATGTACCATGCCTTTTTGTTAACTGATCTATATAGAGCCTGATGGGTGGGGATCCCCAAATTTACAAATTTAGTCATTTACAAACACAGTTTGAGGCATCATTTAGGTGGAAGTATATTGCAAGTAAAAAGGTAGGATTATTACAGACTAAAAGTAAAAATACCCTGAGATTATTTTATATCCATTTATTCACTAAAGTCTATTTGGAAATGCTCTCCTTTTTGAATTTTTTAAGGTGTGTCTGCATGGAAAATAGAACATTGTAAGTGTTTTGGGGTTTTTTAGACTTAAACTGAATTACTAATACACATTTTAATTGGAAGTGCTTGAAGCAGGCGTGTACTGGCTGTTATGAGAGTGGTAATATCTCTGGTGGGTGACACAACATGCGCCTTCTGGGATAATTTGCCACCTTTGGTCCCTATCCTGTGCTCAAGTCTCCATGTGTGACAGTAATGCCACCCTGAGAAACGGCTTTGACAAGTCGGCTAAACTAGGTGAGGGTAGCCAGTGGGTCTGGTGAGGTGAGGTAGAGACTTCCCCTGCATGCAAAGACAGGCTCTGGTGGATTGAGCAGATGAGACCAATAGTGGGTCCAACGGTCAAGAAGACAGTTTCTGTGTGTGCTGTAGAGGGAAGTGAGGGGCAGATGGGGTTTGTTAACCTGGGAAAGTAGCCCATCTAGGAGAAGAAAAACACTGATCTTAAACCTTCACTGCCTTGTGGGACATCTTTGGGAGAAGAAAAGGCTGTGGAGGAAACCCTACACAAATCCAGAGTGAAGTCCCTAAAACGGTTGGATGGTGCCTTGTACGCCTCCTGAGAACTGCAGCCAAGCTGGTGCCAAATGTTTTGCTCTGTTTTATTTTGGGCCACATCAGCAAGGCCTTGTAGTCTGGACAGCCCAGGACTTCTATACACACTGCCCAGGTTTGTGCCCTGGAAAGATCACTTCGGAGCTGCTAACGCAGCCATTTGACTTCACCCCTGGAGGCACACTGTCTCTAGAAACATGGATACCAACAATAGCTTGAAGTGGACATGACAAGCGTCTTCTTGTAAAAATGAGTATCAATGGTCCTGTTTGGCAGTGTTCTATTTAAATATATTGATGTTTGTGGTATTAACTCTCAGAAATGGAGGGTAGGGGGTAGAGTTATAAGAATGTTTAGGAGTAGAGAATAAAAGACAAGATTTTTCTCAAGACATTTTGAACGTATTTGCAATTTGGGCATTCTTTTTCCACTAGGTGGCACTATATGCTAGTATTTAAACGCAATAAATTCTGAACTGTTACATTATTTTGCTTTCCATTTCCAGCCTTTCCTCTGAGGAGCTCAGGGTAGTGTACTTGCGGTCCTTCCACTTAACATTTTATCGTGCAAAACCTTGTGAGGCAGGTTAGACAGATGGTGACTGGCCCAAGGTCACCTTGTAAGGTTTATGACTGAGGATTTGAACCCTGGTCTTCCAAGTCCAACACACCCTAACCATTATATACAGGGTTTAGAACTGGGGCTAGCAGCCAACACAGAACCAGAGTTTTCTATTGCTATGTAGCCAGGATAGGAGTATATGTTAAGAGCTTCCATGCTGAGCTGCTGTCAGCAAGAGACTTAGGCCCCATCTCTACTATCCATTTGAAGCAGTACCATCCCTTCCCTCAAACGGAGGTTTCTTAAAGGTGCTGAGAATTGTTAGAAGACCCCATATTCCCCTCACAGAACCATAATTTAATCCTCCTTCCCAGGAAACTCTGGGAAGTGTAGTTCTCTGAGGGGAATAAGAGTATCCTAACAAGTCTCAGCACCCTTAACAAACCACAGTATGATGCAGCTTAAGTGCAGATGGGACCAAAGGTGCTAGAGTCTCACAATCTGCTTGAATGCCATTTCCTTTGTTTTCCTTTCCCTGAGTAGCCCACATAAAATAACGGGAAAATCCATAATTTCTGCATTGTGGTAACTGGGCAACTGCATGCTTCCCTTTCTTCCCCTCCCCAACAAAATGTACCAGTAAAGACATGCATCTCTTCAGATTGAACCTGAAGTAGAATGAATGAGTTGCTCTGGAATATTTGTTTTCAAGAGGGGTAGCTGTAGTAGTGTCTTATAGGAAAAACAATGAAAGAATTTCTACCTTAAAGACTTAACAAATGAAATGCAGAAAGTACAGGTGGTGATAACTGTGCTATTGACACTGACCATACACACAAAACCAACAAAAAAACAAAACTGACGATGAAGAACCTGTGGCAATCCATAAGTTGTTAGACTCCACATTCTATAAGCTCCACAGGTTCCCTATCCATGGTGTAATGGGTAATGTTAAAACAGCTTGGTTTGGCTTCCCCTTCAAGCTACCTGAAGAGTTCCCTGCATGTTTGTAGATTATCTAAAAACACTTTTTTGTGTGTGCCATGAACAAGTCAGATGAAGAGGAGCATTGCGAAAGAGAATCCCTTTCTCTCCCCCTCCCATCTTGGGTTTGTAGAATGGGATCTTTGGCATTTCCGAATTGTGTAACAGGAAATAAACCCACAAATTAGAATATGTTATGGGGACTTTGTGAATTAAAATGGTTAGGCATACCTGGGAATGTTATCAACGCACATTTAGATTTAAGGAACTTCCAGATGTTCGCTTTCGACTGTGCTTGTGCCAAACCAGGAAATGAAACAGGAAGTACCTCATAAAAGTGGTTTTTGTTATGCTGGTGGACTGTTGCTACCATTACTGGTTTTGGATGGCAGTTGCTATTTTGTTCCTCTGTCTTGATCCTGCCAATACTTTTTGTAGTAGAGGGCATCAACGCGAACCAGTTACCTACAGAGAATCACAATCTTAGCAAAAGACAGTACAGTGATACCTCGGGTTAAGTACTTAATTCGTTCCGGAGGTCCATACTTAACCTGAAACTGTTCTTAACCTGAAGCACCACTTTAGCTAATGGGGCCTCCTGCTGCAGGAGCACGATTTCTGTTCTGTTCTCAACCTGAAGCAAAGTTCTTAACCTGAAGCACTATTTCTGGGTTAGCGGAGTATGTAACCTGAAGCATATGTAACCTGAGGTACCACTGTAGATTAAAATTGCTACAATTCTGCACATGTTGAACAGCCGCAGAATTAAAAGTATAACAGTTGAATGTGGTTTTATATTGTTTTCAGTTTCATTTTACATTACAGTCAAACCTTGGTTGTCAAGCATAATCCATTCCGGAAGCCCATTTGGCTTCCGAAATGTTGGCTTCTGATTAGCTACAGGAGCTTCCTGCACTCAGTAGAAGCCACGTTGGACGTTTGGCTTCTGGAAAACGTTTGAAAATCGGAGCATTTACTTCCAGGTTTTTGGTGTTTGGGAGCAGAAACGTTCCAAAACAGAGGCGTTTGGGGACCGAGGTTTGACTGTATTTGTTTTTTAGACTGTAAGCCGCCTAGAGATGAAAAGTCGGCCATCATTCATTTGATGGTTTTTCTGCAACAACAATATTTACAGAATAGGTGCATGTTCTTAGTAGCCTGGACAGAGCTGATCAGGAACATGCTCTAAGAACAGAGGGAGAACTTGTTTTTTCTAAGAACACTTGGTTTGCCCTTAGGCACAGAGATTTGATTATGTCAATGTCCCATGAAGCACAATCCTAAGTATTTTTATTCAAAAGCAAGCATCAGAATTTAATGGGGCTTACTTCCAATTAAATGTAAACTTTATTTATTTTTAATATGTTTAATATGTTAAATTTATTTATTTTTAATATGTTGGCTTTCAGAGATTACCCTTCCCAAGCAGGAAGCCAATATTACAGTTCTGAAACATGAAAAAAACGATAACCAACTGTTGCTGGCATCTGTCTGTCTCAAGATACAATCTGTGTGCCTCTGGGGGGTGAACTCAAACTGCTGTGTTAGCAGCACTGAAGTGATCTCCCCTGGGCAGTGTGTGTGGAGGTCCTGGGCTGCCCAGATGACAAGATCCCCCTCTCAGCCTCACTGATGTAGGCTAAAGGAAAGCAGAGCAATATGTTTGGCACCAGCATGGCTGTAGGAATTGCTGGATGGAGACGTACAAGGCACTATCCAGCCGTCTTAGGGACTTCACTCTGAATTTGTGCAGGGTTTACTCCTTCATCTTTTCTTTTCCCAAAGATATCCTGCAAGACAGCAGAGGTTTAGAATCAGAGTTTTCCTTCTAGATGGGCTACCTTCCCAGGGATGGGGTGTATAAACAACTAAGATACCCCAAAAGATTATAACATCAGTTGTTAAACTCGTCAGAAAAACAGCATCAACAGGTTTCTGAAAAGCAGCAAAGCAGACATCAAAACAGGAGCAGTTAAGTATAAAGCAAGTGCAACAGAACTTCCTCCCCTGCCCCATGCTCCCCAAATGTGCTCTGGGTCCCCCCCCCAAATCTTCTGGAGCAGATTTGGGTGTTGTGCAATGGCGTGCAGGAAAAGGAGACGGGGGAAGTTCTGTCATGCTCATGGCAGTTCTTCAGCACACAATGATTTAATTGGTTACAACCCAGAGTGACTGGCCCAAGACCACCCAGTAAACTTCAAGACTGAGTAGGAGTTTCTTTTCAGTTGTAGCAGAACACCCTAACCACTGCACCACCCTAACTCACAGGGACAGCTTATTGTTACTGAAGTAATCAGGATTCAGCTTGCTAGAACTTGTCTTTGCCATGTTGTTTTACCAGATAGGAGCAACCTCAGCCATTTAGCAGGCCCAACTTTCTCATTTAGTAGTGGACATGGATCGTAGGACCACACAGAGAACAGGATTATTTTTCAAATGAAAGCTGCAATCCTATCCACACATTAAGGAATGCAGCCCATTGAAAACAGTGGGACTTACTTCTGAGAAAACGTGGGCAATTATGAGCCAGATTCCCAGCTTGTCCTTATTTTATTATGATCTGCTCTGAAAAGATTGGTGGTGCTCACTTCTCCTTTTTCAGTCTAAACTGTCCTGAAATATAGCCGTTTGGAAATTACAGAGTTTATTTTAAAGTTCCCTGTTTTATTTTCAGAACTCCTTAATTCTGGGAAACAGTCGCCACAGAGACTGAATCTGTTCTAGGGAAGGGAATTAGCTCAGTGTGTAAGGGCCATGGTTCTGCCACTGGGGGTTGCTGGGTTGTGGTGACCCATGGCACAGCCTTTTTGGTGGTGGTTCCCTGTTTGCTAAATCCCTTGCTTAATGATGTATTTCAGTCTCGCTTGCTATTGGCTTTTGGGATAAATGTTAAAACATTCCTGTTTACCCAAGCATCTGATGGTTGAAAGTTAGTTGTACTGGTTTAGTATTTATGTGTTTACCACTCTGGACCCACTTTGGGGAAAGTGCAATATATAAATGTAATAAAGAAATAAATACAGAGCTCAGTGGCAGAAGCATCTGCTTTGTATGGAAAGGTTCTCGGGTTCAGTCTCCAGCAATTCCAGGTAGGGCTGGGAAAGACCTGCCTAAAGGCCTGAAGAGCCATTTCCAGTCTGGGTAGACTGTAGTGATCTAGATGACTCGTGCGACGCAGTTTCCTGTGTTCCTTTGTTGTTGTACACACTGCTTAAAGTACATGAGAGATGTGTTGCAGCGCAAGCAAGTGCTAGAAGCTGTGTTCTCCAACCTAAACACACTTTCCTCCCATTGCTACAAACTTTCTGTGGTTGCTAACTGGGGACAACTCAGGGACACTGTATTTTTTTCCAGCTGGTAAATGTATTATGTGTTTTCAGATCCAATTCAGTATATATTTCAGCATGCACACTGAACACACTGCAACTTACTTCTCTGCTATTCATTGCCCCACCTTTCCTCTTGGAGCCCAATCCTAAATGACTGTACTCACTTTTACAGTTAATGGGATTTGTGTTTTTCAAGTTTAGTATAGACCCTTCTCTAGCAGTGTTGCAAGTTAGCCTCACATCAGCCAAAGGAGCCAATCCTATGAATTAGAAACAAGCCAATCCTATGAATTAGAAACTCAGAAACAAGGCCAGAGGAACACACAGGATTGCAACCGAAGTTGAGCTGGGATTTGAATTTGTGCTGCCCACAAGAGCTCTAAATAAATGCTTTGGGGGGTCAGGGTTTTGGAAACGGGCACCGTCGCTTTGCCCTGGCTCAAATTAATACCAACCCTCCGGCTGTGATCTCCTACCTGCTTATTTGGGAGTAAAAAGGTAAAGGGACCCCTGACCATTAGGTCCAGTCGTGACCAACTCTGGGGTTGCGGCGCTCATCTCGCTTTATTGGCCGAGGGAGTCCGCATACAGCTTCCAGGTCATGTGGCTAGCATGACTGAGGCGCTTCTGGCGAACCAGAGCAGCGCACAGAAATGCTGTTTACCTTCCCGCCGGAGCGGTACCTGTTTATCTACTTGCGCTTTGACGTGCTTTAGAACTGCTAGGTTGGCAGGAGCAGGGACCGAGCAACGGGAGCTCACCCTGTCGCAGGGATTCGAACTGCCGGCCTTCCGATCGGCAAGTCCTAGGCTCTGTGGTTGAACCCACAGCGCCACCCGCGTCCCTTATTTGGGAGTAACCCCCAGTAATTCCGTGGGAATACTTTCGACTGGCATGTTGCACAGTTAATTTCCCTGCAGTTCAAATACTAAGGCGCAACGCTACGCATATCTACTAAGAAGTCCCACTGATTCAACTGCACCTCCTTCCAGATAAGTGGGTGCAGGACTGCAGCCTAAGGACACTGATATGTTTTAAAACAGTTTTCTTTCTCTCTGTGTGTAAACCTTCCTGCGGGTTTGAAGGACGGGTTGCCCATAATAAGTGAAGCGTCACAAACACATGCCTCTTTCCGAGTGGCTTCGTTGGGGTCTTTCGGGACTTTTGTGGCCCTTCCGTTTCGCAAAGTCGGGGCAAGGAAGAGGAGCCTCAACCCCGCCGCCTTCCACGTCCCTTGACAGACCTCGCCGGCTGCCTCCAGCGCTTGGAAATAGTCCCGGTGGCTTCAAGGGACGGGACCCTCTCCCAGAGCAAGCGACGGACAGGACGGCAACGATCACCCTCCTCAAAGCGCGGAGGCGCGCGGAGAGAGGAGAATCCTGCCGCATTTGACACCTCCGCAGCTGCAGGCACGACTCGAGACTCGCCGACGAGCCCCTTCTTAACCCACCTCCCGCTTTGGAAGCGTCCTTCTCCCCTTTCAGCCGGGGCTATTTGCGCAGCTCCCGCGCGCGCTGGGAGGAGACTGAGGAGAAACCATGGGGGGGGGGAGAGGCTACCCGCATCGGAATCCCCAGGGAGGACGAGGAGTGGGCTGGCGAGCTTCTCCCCCTCCCCAGTCCCAGAGCGCTGAGGGAGGAGGAGGAGGAGGAGGAGGAGAGTCCACCACCCACCTACCTCCCCGCCCCCGCCCCGCGCAGCTGGAGGGCCATGCTAGGGAAAGAGGCCACGCTTCCCAAACTTCCTGCCCCACTTTCCTCAACAGCCGGCTGCCAGGAGGTGCCGCCGCCGAGCGCGCCCCAAGTGTGAGGAGCGAGGAGAGAGCCGCCTCAGGAGCCGCCGCCGCCTCCCCCCTGAGGGGACCGTGTGCCCGCCACCCTCCCCGCGCAATGAGCGAGCCCCGGGAGAAGAAGGCGCCCGCGGCTTCGCCCCCCGGCGGCACTGGCAAGGGCCCCGCCGTCGTCTCGCTGCTCTTCTCGCTCCTCTCGGTGGGCGCCTGCTTCCTGCTCAACGCCAAGACCTCTCGGCTCGAGGGCCGGCTGGTGGCCCTCGAGGAGGAGTTGGCCGCCGGCCGCGCGTGGAGCCCCGGCGAGCAGCTCGGCGCCGAGCCCCTGCTCGCCCTTCTGCAGCCTCAGGTGGACGGGCTCCTGCAGGAGGTGAGTGGGCAGGGAGGCGGACGGGCTGCAGGCGCCTGCGACGCCTAGGACTCTGGAGGCGGGCAGGGCTGCGGCAGCTCTCTCCGTCTCCAACTTCTCCAAAAACTCGCGGTGATTGACAGGGATCCACCGTGGCGTATGCCGAGAGCCCTGAGCCGCATGAAGAGTGCCTTCCAAGGCTGACCAAGCCTGGGAGCTTCACGAACGGGTCGTGGCCAGAGCTTTCGATCGGATGAAGCGCTGGCAGACCGTCGCTCCCCCAAGCGCGCGCTGTGCTATGTTCGCCTTGAAAGTGCCTTCCAGGACACTGGTGTCGCTTCTGCTGCAGCAGGCGAATCGGGTTACCACTTCTCACTTAGCTGCTGGAGGGGCAGGCAGACTAGCGTCTCCCGCTTCTTTGAATGCGAAGTTTATGGGGTGCCCTTGGTTGCGTGCTGTTATCCTCCTCCTCCCTCCAAGGAGTTTGGAATAGCGTTCCTTATCCTTCTCTCTCCACCCTCTTCCTCATTAAAACAGCCTAGGCTGAGATATATCGACTGGCCCAGTGTCTGCAGTGAACTGAGTGGCTTAGAACTCGGATTTCCTTGGCCCTTGTCACACACTGCCAGGAAAATATGTTCAGATTCCAGGGCTATGGGTTCCAAAAGGTGGGGAGCAAAAGAGTGCTTTTGAGCATGTGCAGAATGCTGTCCATCAGTACACTACAGCCAGCTCCAGTACATCTGGGATTAGAGGAGAAAGAGCTTTCAGATTAAAGGGTGTGATTTCATAAAATCATAGAATTGTAGCATTGGAAGGGATCACAAGGATCATCAAGTCCACCCCCTGCAGTGCAGGAATCTTTCACCCAGCATGGGGCTCAAACCCAGTACCCTGAGATTAAGAATCTCATGCTCTACCAACTAAGCTATCACTCAGGGAAAAGCTTGGCCATTAGCACCTTTTGAAAACATACATTGGTGACTGAATCAAATTTTCAAAAATAAGTGCTATGGACCACTGAAGAAGTTTGAATATTACAAACATCACATTCTGTAAGACTGATAAAATCCCCATCATTTTAACAATAATTCCTCAAAATAAGAGGTACTTTAGTAACCTTTTCATGTTAGTGCTATTGTAAGATTTAAAGAGAAATTTAATTGCATTTCTCGAGTACTTCTGAATAGAGTTGCAAAGGTTTACAAAGTGTGACCCATATCTTGGAGCTTGTGTGCTAATTGCATGATGAAAAGCATTTTGATGGATGCTAAGGCTTGTATGGAAGCAAAGTGCCAAACATTTTACTGCTTACAAAAGTTAATTGTGTTTCCTCAAGAGGACCTTCCTAATTGCCCAGCTTCTTTGATCCGTGTGGTGATGAAACTTCATGATTCTCCACTGGTGGGTTCTCTTTTTGTGAGAACCACTAATATAAATGTGAGAAAGAGCCTTGTGGCACCATAAAGACCAACACATTTATTTATTTATTGCATAAGCTTTCATTATAATATAAATATACAAGTCTTTAAAGTGCACAATGTTTTTTAATTATTCTGTTGCAATGAGCTAATATTGATTATCTCTCCAGAGACTAGTGTGAAGGTTCATGCCAGAGGAGACAGAAAATGATATTGAACCAGTAGTTTTAGATAACATTAATGATGACACTTAGGGTTTTCTTATCCATAAGACGTTGGAGTATGCGGCCAGCTGTTTGAATTCTGGAGATCATGAATAGACTTTTTAATTGTTAAATGCTTCAGATCCAGACTCGCACTAAGAGCACAGTTTCCCTGTGAGTTGTCTTGATATTAGATTGTACAAGACAGCTCAGGTCTCTTGGTTGTGAATACTTTATGAAAAATATATGTAAAATAAGCTCAGAGTAAATCATTATGTAGGTATAGCTCCATTATGGAAAAATTGCCCCCAAATTGCTCAATGTTTAAACCTGACAGCAGTCTATATAGGCTGTCTTTAACCCGTTTTGCTGTTGATTGTGAGCAGGCAAGTCAAGGAAATAGTAGCAGGGAGTTTTCAGATGGACCTGACGGATACAGATCTTGCAGAGCTTCAAATATCATCCATCAAACATGGACAGTTCTGGATAGTGTGGGCATGCTTTCCAGGCTACATGGATTCTTAAGTCTGCTGTATTACTAACAGCTCACTCATGTAAGGCAATTGTCCAATAACTGTTAAGCATATTCCATGCTAATCCCTTTGCTGTCACAGTAAAACTTGCAGTATATCCTGGAGTGCGCTCCTGGCTATAGATAGAGCACTTGTATCAGTATTTTGGATTTGGGATGGAATTTCTATGTCGTTTGTATGATCAGTTCAAGGTTATTTGTATGTGATAAATAACTAGAACAGCCTTCCCTAGCCTGTTGCCCTCCAAATGTTTTGGACTACAACTCATATTGGCCCCAGCCAGCATGGCCAGGTTCGTGAGGACTGATGCAAGCTGCAGTCTGAAACATCTGAAGGGCACACGGTTAGGAAAGACTGATCTAGAAGAGCAAGAGGGGAGGAGTGGGGAAGTCGCTTTTGGAGTAGGAGTAGGAGTAGTGCAGCAAAAGGAACTGACATAGCAGAATCAGTTCTTTACTTGGAATGATAATTACGGATAAGATATGGACAGCGTATATATGTTGGTTTGATTTTAGGTTGAAGAGGCATCATTGTAAAGATAGCAAAATACAGATGGGAGGCAAAATCTTAGCTCTCTAATGGGAACTTTCATTTCTGTCCAGATACATTTTGCAAATCATTAATTTTTGTATAGTATTACAAATTATTTCTTGCCCTGTAAAATGGAATTCGATTGTTGGATAATATTTAATTGTTGAGCATATTTGAGAAATTTTTTGAAGTCTTTTGACTGTACTGAAGCACTTGGATGTTAAATCAATGAATAATTAACACTGTTGATTAGCCATTGATTAATACCATGTATGGTATTATTATTATTATTATTATTACTATTATTATTATTAATTATTATTATTATTATTACTATTACTAAGTCAGCTGCTTTGTTTTAAATGAGTGCCAGTGAAATTCTATGTGTGTCTGCTCCAGGTTAAGTTCTGAGCTTATATCCAGTTATGCGTGTGTAGGATTGCAGTCTAAGTCTGCAAAACTTTACACATTTAGTGGTGTATAAGCCCCATTGAACTCAGTGGACTTCTCAATAAATGCACCTAGAATTACACTATAATGTCTTGCAATTATTGGCTACGGTGAAGGTTACATTTCCATGATGGGCATTTACCAAGATCATATTTACGTTCATATAAACAAATAATATGGAAATCCATATGTTCCTTAGGGAATGCTTTCTTATTATTTATGTTCTTATGATGATAGGGTGGCCAGGTGAAAGAAAGAAAGAAAGAAAGAAAGAAAGAAAGAAAGAAAGAAAGACCAGGGCTCCTGCTCCTGTATTAGTTGTGTAGAAGAGAGAATTTTATGTAAGCTACACCTGCTGAAATTTCATTCTCTGCAAAACTATTAAAGCTGCCAGAGCCCTCACCTCTCTTTTACTTGGCCACCCTAGTAGTAGGCTCATATCCTTAGCAACACTCCCTGAAACTTACTACTACATGTTAGGTGTTTGACAGTTAACGATTGTGCATTACTTGTTGCATTATGTGAATCACTTCCTTTTATGTCATGTATGTCAGAAGATAATTCTTACCCTCAAAATCCACAGTATGAAGAACTAGTTCTTCATTGCCTTCCTATATTTTATAAGATGGTTCACTGGTTTCCTTGATGCTATTTGCTCATGTGCATAAGCCACAAACGGACTTGATGGCTTCAGGATTTGAACAATTCACTGGTTGACTAAGGAATAACGGAAGGCAGTATAGAAAAGCAATCTTAAACCTTGGAAGTTCTTTTTGCTAAAGCGTTTCCTTAAGGGAAGCAAATGTAATGTTGCCTATTAACTGTATTGCGAGTTTGTTATTTTTAGTTGTTATGGGACAGTGCCAAAGAAGGGAGGCGATGTCACTGAAGGGAGATCAGTGATGGCATGCTAGCTGAAAGAAGAGAGCTCCAAGGGGGCATTGCAGCATGTGGTATAGCTCACTCTCATACTGCACAAAATGTCCCAAGAGTATGTCTGTAGGTGAAACCACACAGTCATGGAGATCTCAAATGAACTTGCATAGAAATATTCTTAAGGACAAGAACAGCTTGTCATCAAAGGGTGAACATTTCTCCCAGGCTACCACCTCTCTGACCTGTCAGACCTTGTCCTAAAGGAAACCTGTAGAATTCCTCTAATCAATAAGTTAGGAAATCTTTGGTGAATACACAGAACCAATAGGCTAAGTAGAGAAACTTCTCTGTTTTTGTTAATAGATTGTATACAGCTGGGCAAACTGCCTTCCTCCAACGAACATTCAGAGTTACTTTGGAGGCAGCCAGTTTGCCCAGCTATATCCATCATAATCTTGGAACTGGTCCTCACCAACAGGGAGAAACTGACCAACAACGTGGAAGTGCTGGGAACTTCTGGAGGAAGTGATCGTGTCCTTTTTAGTTTCATTATACAAAGGCATTTTGATTCAAAAATAAAAAAGATTAATGCTTTTCATGAAATATTTTTCCATCTTATCATGCATTTGCCACTTTTAGTGAAATCCTATGCAATCTTGTTCAGAGGCAAGTCCCATAGAGTTTAATGGAGTCTACTCCCAGGTAAATTGTGCATAGGATTACAGCCCAAATGACAGTTCCAATTTGTATGTTGTGCCCTGCATTTTTTCATTTACAGTGGTACCTTGGCTTAAGAACAGCTTAGTTTATGAACAACTTGGATTAAGAACGCTGCAAACCCGGAAGTAGGTGTTTTGGTTTGTGAACTTTGCCTTGCAATAAGAACATGTTTTGCTTCCTGTTGAGTGTGTTCCATTTGTAAAATGCTGCTATGGGAAAGCACACTTTGGTTTAAAAACACTTTGGTTTAAGAACGGACTTCCGGAACAGATTAAGTTCATAAACCAAGGTACCACTATGTTTGCACTTGTCCTTTTGTCACTTTGGTTCCAGATAAATCCTTAGGACGGCTTAGAAAATCAAACAACTTAATCTTTTTTTATAGAATAAATCAGTTAAATCCCCATAAACAAGTACAAATTGTACTCTAAAAAGTAAACATAAAAAGTTGCTTGAAATAACACCCAACTCACTTCTCAAACCCCTGCTAAAATTTATGTTTTCACTGTTCTCATGTTAGATTGGAATCTGCCGGCAGGCTTTCCTGGGAAGGGAATTCTTATTCTTAAAATTTATATACCACCCTTCACCTGAGGATCACAGGGCAGTTTACAATATAAAGAGGAGCAGTTAACTACTGAGAGAGTCCTGCTCTTTTGTGTCTGCCAATCAGGGCAAAGAAAAGGCTCTGGGCTGGGTCTCTTCTAAGTGTATTCTGAGTTTGACGAAAGAAATTTTTCCTCAATCTTGGCTGTGGTTGTTTAGGGCTTAAAGGTTAAAACTAGCACTCAGAATTGCACTTGAAAAGAAGGTGGAAAGCAACTGGTTTTAGCATCTGGTTAATGTATTCCATTTGACTCACCCTGTAACTAATCAGGCAGACACTTTTGGACCTGGCAAAGTTTCTCAACAGTCTTTGGAGGCAACCCCATACAGAGTGCATTACAGTAGTCCACGCTGAAGGTTACAAAGAGGCCATCCTTCTGTAGGAGTGACCACAGCTGCTAAATGAGTCAAAACTGAGGGGTATTAATAGTAATAATAATAATAATAATAATAATAATAATAATAATAATAATAATAATATCACAGCCCTACTTGGAAATTCAGGTGTGTTTTATCTTGTCTTCTTTTGATTGTAGAACTTTTAAAGGCAGGGATTATCTCTTACTGTGTTAGAAAAATACTTATAAGTGGTTTTAGTTAGGAATGTAGGTGAGCACTATATAAATAATCTAAAGAAAGCAAAGAAGGAAATATAACAGTGAATGGTTAAAACTGCTTTGGACTCTGGACATGTGGATTCTTATGTATTCTCCATGAGTGGGGATATAGTTTTTTAAAAAAACATGACAAAACTCAGCAAGGAAAAATGCCATTCTGACCTAACTTCTTCTTTGCTGTCATGTACACTTCAAGCTCTAGATATGGCAGTTCAGCATCCTCCACTTTGGATTCTTATGACATCATTAATTGCATATCATCAATGTGAATTTTACATCTGGAAAATTAATTGTTATTTGAATTTGCAACATTTAATTTTTTAGAAAATTGGTTTCAGCAGCTAATATTTACACTTGATTTTAATGTAGAATATTGTTAGAAATGTCTGTCATTGTTTAGTTAAAATTTGAGTCATAGGGCATAAAACCAGCAGAGACATTGGGAAGTAATTAAAACTTTGCAGGGGGTGCAAAATCCGAATATGGTTATCTGTTCAAATATTTAATAAGTTTACGAAGAGCTTTTTGGAAGTATAGCCAAATGAAATTCTAAATAGTGCAGTCAAAGGCTTCTCTGTAAACTTTACTTTGGTACCAAGTTGCCATTTAACTAAAAAATTTAATGCATTAACACCCCCTGCCCAAAGACTGGGATGTAGTAATACCTCTCTACTTGTTCTGAAACAAAGACTTCAATTCAAAGTGGATGGTCTTCATGCTAGAGCAGAAATGTTAATGAGTGCAGATTAAAGAAGTATGTAGTTGTAAACAAACAACACTGGTTTAATTTACAATAGCTATATTGTTTCCTAGTAGCCTTAAAAACATTCAGCTTATTGGCCAGTCCTAAAACTTGGAAGTATCTGCAACTATGGTTGGAACTAGACATTTTGGAACAATATGGTTTTGCAATTGAGGGAGTGAATCAAAATGTGAATGCTTAATCCTTTCCTTGAATTCTCCCCTGCATGTTCTCCCAGACCATAAATGATCTACACACACCCAAAGGAAATCCCTATTTAAGGAGAAACACTGTGGCTTGGCATTTGTGGGAGAGAATTGGAGCAAAACATGGCAAAATGGTTGTGGTGTTTGTGCTACAAGCAGATCCATTATGATTGCTATTGCTGCTGTTTTTGTTATTTAGTATTATTTACCGTATTTTTCGCTCTATAAGATGCACCAGACCACAAGACGCACCTAGTTTTTGGAGGAGGAAAAAAGAAAAAAAATATTCTGTATCTCAGAAGCCAGAACAGCAAGAGGGATCACTGCGCAGTGAAAGCAGCGATCCCTCTTGCTGTTCTGGCTTCTGTGATAGCTGCGCAGCCTGCATTCGCTCCACAAGACACACACACATTTCCCCTTACTTTTTAGGAGGGAAAACATGAGTCTTATAGAGCAAAAAATACGGTATTAAATTTATATACTGCCCCTCATCAGAAGACTGCAAGGTGGTTTACAACATACAGCACAAATATCTGTACAATACAAAAACCAAAACTTGCATTTCTTCATCTTAAAAGACAAAACAGTCCCATGGATGCTAGCTTATGTGAAATACAACCAAGAGTTGTTTAGTGTTGCTACCCATGTTGTTGGGAATTCAGCAGTCTTTCTAAATGACAACCCTTAAGCATTTCATAAAATAAATAAGTTAGGGATTTGTAGGTAAGCCTTCTAGAACTCTGCACAGAAGAACATGGAGAAGTACGCTAGTCACTAATGTACTAAGATTGTTCTGTTTCTGAATCAGTTCATCACACTTGGTTTAAAAAAACCCATCACCTCCACCAAAAATGACCCCAAGATTAGAAAAGCCTTCTTCATATACAGGCAGGGACAACCTTTCATACCCTAATAAATTTCCACCATTGCCATGTATTTGGGAGTGCTGTATCATAGAATCTCATAACTGTATGCTAAAACAGTGAAATGGACTTCCTCAAAAGGGGTGGACTCTCCTTCCCTGAAGGTTTTTAAGCAGAGGTTGGATGGCCATCTGTCATGGATATTTTACTTGAGATTACTGCTGTGCAGGGGGTTGGATTAGATCAGGCACCCCCAAACTCAGCCCTCCAGATGTTTTGGGACTACTATTCCCATCATCCCTAACCACTGGTCCTGCTAGCTAGGGATCATGGGAGTTGTAGGCCAAAAACATCTGGAGGGCCAAGGTTGAGGAAGCCTGGATTAGATGATCCTCAGGACCCTCCCAACTCTACAATTCTGTGGTTCTATGAAGTCTTCTACAAAGAAAGTTAAGACGGCACATCACATGCTAACAATACAGATTGTGGTCAATCTGTACAGTTTTAAATCTCACAGTTTCAGTGGGCGGGGGGGTGGATGTAAGCATGTGCTTAACTTTCCTAATGAAATCAGCGGGCCTTAATGCTTAACTTCGGATTGTATGTATATGAATAATAGCAGTAATACAGTTTAAAGGGCGCGCTTGCATGCATACACCCACACCACTTCTTTTCTGTAATTACATGTTTTTGTCCTCCCACCCCCCAACAGAAACTGAGTGAAGGATTAGCCAAACTGCGTACAGCAAGAGACGTATCATCTGAATGCAGGTGCCCACCAGGTATGTAGAATGGTCACTTGTTGTTACTGAGAATGTCTTACCAGAAAAATATGAAAAACACCTGCAGTGATTTTTTTATGACGAGAATTGTCCTCCTGACATGCATTTGCCCGTGTGCAATTGCAAAGAGGTTTTGAGTGTAGAAAGGTTATCTTCCCTCTCAAAGTAATCTGACAGACTTTGCTGCAGATGGTAAGAAACGCGTAGCTGATGTGATAAATTCATTGCCTTTTGCGATTTCTACATTGGCTTTGCTCTCATCATGCTATAAATTATGCCTGATATATAAATTATACACTTACATGCTTTTTCTGTTTATCAAAAGTAACCCTTATCAAATCTCCAAGTCCTTTCACTGAGTCGGTGGCGGACTTTGAGCTCTCAAATTTCAGTGGCGCCCTGTGCGACACTAAAATTTGGCATCCCTCCCCCCTCTTGCTCCATTCTACAGCATTGTTGTGGCGCCCCTTGCAGCGCAGCGTCCAGTTCAGCCACACCAATTGAACTACCCTAAAACCACCTCTGTAAGAACTGCTTTTACATAGTCACCCTGTAAGCTTTCCACCGCTCATCGTAGCAAATAACTCAAATGAATAATTGAATGGTTTTGATATGTTTTTGTTACAGCTGTCTTTTGTGAGGTCAAACTAATGAATAAGTGTCTAATGGCTTCAGTATGGACAAAGTATGCAAATACTCAGTTGTTTGTATGAATATTGCCCATAATACTTGGAGCAGCATGAAGCATGCTATCCCATATTAGACATGTCTGCGCATCATATGAGCAGGGTCGTTTTTTAGATGATGGGGTCAAATGCTTCCATATGAATATCTTTGTTTTGTACAGAAACCAAAGTCCACCTACACATCGTTGGTTCATATATTATTTAGTAATGAAAACATCGCAGGCTCCAGCATTTGGAACCATAACAGACAAAAGATTGTATGCAGGAATTTTCTTGACCTAAGTGGACATAAAACTTATAAGTCTGGCTCAGCATCGTTTCTGAAATCGTGAGAAAGGGGAAAGCATGCTATCTTCTTTTGATCTTTAAATTATGTATAATAGTTTTAAATATTCGACTTATAGCTCTTTTAAACGTAACAGGATAATTGTAGTCCTCTTACTTAGCTAACCACTAGCAAATAAATTGATAGCTGTCTTTAAGCTCAAAGTCTAGACTGACTTTCTTTAAAATAGGCTAGATTGATTGAGACGTTAATCTAAAATTCTTTCTTGCATGTCAAAATGTCAGTTACGTTTGAGGAACAGGAAGTCTGTCTAATTTTTAAATGTATGTTTTGGTTGTTGGAGCAGAATGAATATCTTTCATTGGGGTTTCCGATTACAGTCTTGTGTCCATTTTGCATTGAAATGTATGCTTCCACTGCAGAGTTAGTCTCAATTCCTAGCAGAGTAGACATAGCATTATTGTTACAATGGGCTGGGCATTACTGTTGGCGGACCTTATCCTTGGCACGAAAGCACTTGTGAGGCTGATTTGTAGGATTGAGCTGTTCCATATTTTTGCCTTCTCTTTTGTGTTAATACCTACACTTGAAAACAAAATACAGCTAGGTTCCCTGATTATGATGACACTGGTCTGCTAGCTAGGAAAAGTGATGCAGGATCTGGGTAAGTGAGAGAGTTTGGGGTTGCATTTGACATTTTGCAGTCAACTGATATCTGCTAATGTTAAGTGGTTAGAATAGCTTAGAAAGTTCTCTTGCTGGCCTTTTGTTCACCCTGCCTTCTGGGTCATAAAGCCACCATCTTTCTGAAGCTAAGCAGGTATGAGTCTGGTCAGTGTCTGGAGGAGTGACTGCTTGGGAACCGCATGTGTGCCATTTTGAGCTCCATCTCAGGAGAACAGTGAGATATAGATGCAGAATTAAAAAATATGACAGGAAGACAAAATAAGAGAGTGTGACGGGAAGGATTGAGGGAAACCCGTCTCCTTCTTTATGTGCTTCTTTTTGTCCTTCCATTCTTCCTGAGAAGCAATCTTCTTGCCTACCTGCCTTCTTCTCCATCCTCCTCCATTCTCTGGTCTCTTCAGGGCCAAACTGGACAATAAATCTGCACTCAGATTGCCAGTCATTTTAAAGGAAGATATATAGGGAGAGGTTTGGATCAGGGCTGCAGTGCTGAGGGGAGGGACATTTATCCCTCTCTGCACATGATTTCCCCTATCTGCATTGTTCCTCACTGTGGGGGAAATCATGTCAATTTCTGTATGGAACTGAATTCGTGACTTGGGAACAAGGGAAGCATGTGGCTGTGGCTTTCAGCTTGGCAACTGCCATGCCTATAGTTCTGCTTTAAAAGGAGAAGAAAAATATTCCAGGAACATGGTAAAGTTGCCTTCCAGCAGAGTGATTATACTCATACACAGACTAATTTATTGGTAGATCTACTTACTGGGCAATTACAGGAGTTGCGGCCAGTATTGTGGCAAAATTCTCATTTAACTGGATCAGTATATGAGGTGCCAGTTATGGCCAGCATCCAAAGAGCTACCACTTAGCTGTGCTCAGAGTCTTGGGGCATGGCCAGTAGGACTGGCCTTTTTAATTTTAAATAGCAGACACACATGTGATGTAACATAAACTATTTTGGAAAATCACCTCCACTAAAAAAACAACATTTGTTGCATGGGATATAGGTTGCTGATTGAGACATATGGAACCAGTGGTATAGGCTCTTGGGATCTTGGCCTGAAACCACAGAACCATGATTCATTAAACAAAAAAATATTTGGGTTCAAACACTATTATAAATTGCAACACATGATTGAAAATTGATCAAAAGATTCAGACACTTGCCCTCCTCTCCTTGCTGCCTTGGAGTCTATGTTAGGACCTATTGCGTGTCGAGACCCCGCAGCCACCCTCTCATTGAAAATAACACACACAAGGACACAGATATCAGGTTTATGTTATTGGGCAAATTTTGGCCACAACTTTATTGAATTACAGAATGTGAGCGGTATTGGCTTAGGCATTGATTGGACATGACTATATCTGACTCCTGCCCATTGTGCAGGAAGTCCAGTAAGGGTAAGCCACCAGTAGGGGGAGCCCTTCGATGCGAACTAACTCAAGCTCCCCCTGGTGTTCCCGTCGGGGTTGTGTCAAGGCCCTAGCCCCCAGCCGGGCTTCGGACAAGATCAACACTCCCGGATTCCTTTAACAGAATACCCTTAAGCATGGAGGGGCAGGTGATGGCCACACCTCCCCTCCCCCATACAAGGTCAAAAAATGCCTAACCACAACCCTAACAAAATTGTGACGATTGCTACGAGGTAGGCGAAAACCAAGTGGCCAGTGCCAATTTGCCAAGAGGAAAAATTCCTACCAGGCCCCTCGGACAACCAAGGCAACCAACCGAAGTCCATAGCAAGGCCATTGCCTAACCTGCAAGATAGGGAGGGAGGGAGGATGATTGAGGAAGCGAGCCAAAGTGGAAGTCCTCTGGCTCGCTCCTCAGTTTAAACGGCCCCAGGCCACGTCCCCCCGGCCAGCGGATTGGCCGGGATCCCCCAGGCAACGGGGGACAAAGTCCCCTGCCCCCGGTGGGGAGTAGGTGGCCACGCGGTCCACCGCAACTCCTCCCCACTGGGAAGTGGAGCAGATTTGTAATATCACTGGGGTATACCGCTCACTTACGCCTGGTCCAGTGATCAACAGGCGCCACAGAGGCTGTGGAACCCTTTAAACGACTCTAGGGAGACATAGGGAGGGCAGATGAAGTAACTGGGGATTAAGGAGAAAAGCATAGAGGAGAACCAGAATGAAGGAGGATGGCTGTTTGGGACATGGGAAGAGGGAAGACAGTACTTTCAACAGGTGTTCCTGAGGAAGGAGGCAAGGCAGCCAGCAGGAGTAAGTGTCATTCTGGGCAGTGAGAGGAAGGCAGGGTGGGGAGAGCAGTAGGAACTTGCCCACTTGAAAGAGGTGATCTATACTCATACCCTTGGCAAAGAACAGAGGCCCTGGGAACAGCAGTAAAGTTAAGCTGGATCCTTTATTAAAAATATTTCTTAATTTAAAACCAACAAATAAATGAAAACATGAAACAAGACAAGAGTCGAACAAAAACAGAAAAAATTTAAAAACCCACAAAATCATTCAAAATGTTTGTGCATATAAGTAAAGCTATGAATGTTGGTGCCAGACATGCCTCCTTAGGAATGACATTACAAAGGTGGGGTGCTACTCAAGAAAAGGCCTTCTGCTAAAGAGGCTACCTGATCTTAATTCATAGACACTGTGGTATGGTATTTGGATCTCAGGCTGTTTAGGGTATTCAATATAAACTGGGCATTCTTTAGGAGAGGAAAAAGGTCCTTCTAGCTGGGACTCATGGACACCTGACGTGGCCTGGCACAACCTGGGTAACCCCTGAGAGGCACGGGTGGGACCAGGAGAAACTTGTGATTGGAGACGAACCATTCCACTACAAAGTATGAGAGAGATGACTCTGGGAAAGATCTGTGGCTGACACCCCAAGGACAGCCCTTGGGGGGCCACAAGAATGCTTCTTCAGGTCCACAGCGGGTGCTAGACAGAGCTCCGTTTCTTGAGAGAGAAGCCAGACTATAGACTTAAGACCCCTATGCCAGCAACATAAAATAACTGTTTAGAACTTCTCCATGTCCTGTCTTTCTTTATGGAGCCCATGGATGAGGGCCTGCTCAGCATTAGCCTTACTGAGGGATAGGATCACAGTTGTCTACAAATAACCAAATGTTCTTGATCTTAAGTTAACTTTCTGTAACTTTCAAAAAATAAATTGCGAGGTTTATTGATCTCTCATTAATGCAGAGGCTCAATAGGACTTGCTCCCAACCAAGTGTGTACAGGAACACAGCCTTAGCCACAACTAACTTAAGTTGTGTGGAAAATGCAGATATTACACTGGAAGTGTCCTCTGAAACTCTCAAGTAGCGATCTTTCTATAAAGCCTTTGGCATAGTTGACCACCAGAGGGAGCTAATATTATTTCATGAATACCATAGAAACCAAAGTATTGAAACCATTAAGAGAAATTTGCTAATAAATCATCTGAAATCCATTCTATAATGTGGAAAATTGCTCTAGAGCTTTGCAAGCCAAATAGTCTAGAAAAACTGTTCAGTTTCTCATTTGTTCTCTTTATTTGGCTATTAATGCATCTAGATAATGTTTTCTGCTGTAGTGTGACTGGAACTTCATGCAAGTGCCATAGCTCAACTACAGTCTCAACAGTATTGTGTGTACAATATTGTTTGTACAATAAGGGCTTTTTTACACTTTGGACTGGAACATTGCATGATGAAAGGGAAACTGAATCAAAATACATTTTGTACAAGCAGAAGGACAGTAACTGCTACAGAACCTACTAAACGTATCACAGTATGAACCTAGTGCAAGCATTTTTTGAATCTTACTTTTTGAAATAGTTTTTTTCCACTTACGTTTCTATGAATTTAAGTAGAAATACATTATTACATTGGAAGGTTGCAACATTGTAGAATATTTCACCAAAATATTCAAGTTGTAGAATTTATTGCTAACAGTGCTTTCCTCCCCTAATGGGCACCACTGAAAAACAGTGTTTATGATTTGATTTTAAGCTGAAAAGTAAATTTGTGCCCTAATCCAATTTCTCTCTCTGTGTGTGTGTTACACAACCACCCACAGAGTAGGTGTGGTATGTATTTATGTATCATAAAACTTGTGTATTCACAGGTTTTGGATTCAGATTAAAGCTAGCATGAGTGAGCACTCGTGGGAGGTACCTCTGCTCTCCTTTCAACAATGTGCCTCTCCTTTCCTTCAGCTCCTTGTGCCACAGTCATCAGGAGCAAGTTTGTTTGTTTGTTTGTTTTTGAGATGGGGGCTGCTGGGGTGAAGAGGGGGAAGGAAAATCCATTTTTGGCAGGCTTGTCTTGGAGCCATGTTTTGTACATGACCAGGATTTCTTCTTCATTACCGTTTGTAGACGAGAGCCATTCTTCACTGTGTAACAAGGGATTTCTTTTTGCAAAGTTAGAGGCACAGACCAGTGTTGTTAGTGTTAGATCTGAGACAAATATTCATTCAATAATTGATTGCAACACAACCTATATAAAGTAGGCCATTTTCATTTGAAAAATGCATTGCGAGGCAGGCACATAACTGTCACTCTTTCAGTAACAGACATCCTGAGATTGTCAGAACTGGTAATAGATCCTAAGGGGTTTACCTTGTAATCGTTTTTTCTTTCATAATTCCTATTTGTTATATTGAGGAGCAACCTATAGGGTGAAGGAGAGTAACTCTCATTTCTGAAAGCTTTGGACTTCTGAGCAGATCAAGATCCTTCTTGTAAGAATTTTACTCTGGTGTGTGAAATAACTGTGTGTCTAGCAAATCCATGACTATTTCACAACAGTACTACAGTAGCTAGCCTCAAACAAGCAAAAAATTGGAGAATAAACCTCCATTCATAATGTCTTGTCTCCTGAAGGATTAAAAAAAAAAAGATGTTTCCTTCTCAAATTAATAATGTCTGCATGTATAATTTTATGAAAGATTCAGGGTTGTTCGTGGAACATTAAGTTAATTCAAAACAAGTATTTCCCAATATTGTGCTGGTTTACAAAAACAATGAAATGATTCCTGTTAATGCCACATGTTGCTTCATTTCTCAGAGTGAATGCCATGTGGCAAGAATAGGTGAACCTAAATTAATTTGGTGGGCTCAGTGACTCCACATAGGACATGGTAAGCAGGTAGTTACTGTTAGTAGTTGGCAGGATCTCACTTAGGTGGTTGAAATAAAGGTGCATAATTGTTAGCTGATGTTTGGTAGTAACCTAGGAACTTGGCCCATGTTTAATCTTTTTGTGTCATCTTTCTCCATGAGAAAAACATGGTTGAATTTCGTGGTGAATTTTTACAAAATCAGAATATTTCCTGCACTGCAAATTAGGCCAGGCTTTAAAGTATTATTATTATTATTATTATTATTATTATTATTATTATTTAAAGCTCCCAAACTTTTAAAACATGACAAATTATTGGGAAGTTGATTTCAGTCTTTTAAAAACAAAGACAGAGTGGCACACTTAGAATATCATATGTTCCAGTCAAGAGATCTGTTAGCAATTTTGTTTAAAGAAGGAGCAATTGGCAGTATTATTAGTTGTAGACCTGTTGCCAAATCTGTCCCCATTGCACTTTCCCATGTTCATGTCCAAAAGATGACAGAGCTGCCCTTCCTGGCTCCATCTGCATATTTATGACAGGCCTCAAAGGGGCATCTGGAGTGATATCTGTGCACCACATGTGTTGATGTTGCAGCAGAAGGTTGGCTTGTCCAAGCAATTACCTGCAGTAGTTAGCAGTGTCCTGGAAATAAGTGAAGTAATGCACATCTGAAACGGCTCTCAGGAGCAAAGGACTTCATGCTGCCTGAGAACACGGTCAAGAATATGATTAATCCATAGTGAATAATACTCCATAATATGGAATGAGAAACACTAAGCATGTCTTCCATCTATAGCTATATTATTATCTTTAAAGACATAGCAATAAGAATATTGAAACGAAGAGACCCATATAAACCATTGGTTCAGATTTTGAAGAAGAACAACATTGAATTTAGGTGGGAATTTCCGGAGGGAATTTCCTTTTTGTACAAAACTAAAAAACGAAGATTGACGAGTCCAGAAGAAACAGGTAAATTTCTGAGGAGGTATAAAGAACTTAAAACAGAAGAAGAGGCAGCGGAAGAAGTTAAAGGTGCAGGAAAAGGTGCAGGTGCCAAGGATGAACTGGAAGAAGAGAAGGAGGATAAGACGGAAGATGAAGAGGAGGAAGAAAAAGAGGATGAAGAAGAATCGGCTAAATTATAAAAGACTTTAAAAACAAATAAATTTATTTAATGGATAATCAAAATGGCACTAAAGTTGTGGAATTGGAATATTAATGGGATAAATGAGGGGAAAAATGGAATAAAATCGAACAATTTTTAAAAAAGAAAAAACTGGACATTATATGTTTACAAGAGACACATGTCGCAAAGAAACACAGGAAAATTTTGATCAACAAGAGACTAGGAAATGAATTTATATCATCAGACAAAGAGAAAAAAAAGAGGAGTAGTTTTATACATCCAAAGCAAAATTGAAGCGCAGCAAATCTTTAAAGATGAAGAAGGAAGAATTATAGCAGTAAGGATCAAATGGCAAGGCGAAACTTTGATAATAGTCGGGATCTATGCACCTAATGGAAACAAGACTGATTTTTACAAGAGGTTGGAAGAAATGCTATTTGAATATATGGACCAGAAAATTATAGTAATGGGAGACATGAATGCAGTGGTTTCATTGGAGATGGATAGGCTTAGAGATGGAATGAGTAAAGAAGGAAAATTACCCAAGACTTTCTTCTCAATGGTTAAAAACTGCAATTTGATAGACATTTGGAGACTCAGACACCCATTGGACAAACAGTTCACTTATTTTTCAGAACCAAATCAGTCGTTGTCAAGAATAGATCAAATATGGGTCTCGAACGACTTGACTTCAAGAATCCTGCAAATTGAGATACAACCAAGAATAATTTCGGACCACAACCCAATAAAAATGGAACTGAAAGGATTTGAGGAAAGAACCTTTAGATGGAGAATCAATGATTATCTTTTAGATGATCAAAAAATTGTTGAAAAAGCACGAAAGAAGCTAACAGACTACTTTGTGGATAATTGCAACAAAGGAACGAAGATGAGTGTAGTTTGGGACGCAAGTAAGGCAGTGCTAAGAGGTTTCTTCATCCAGCAGAATGCATTGAAGAATAAGAATAGAGAAAAAGGGGAAAAAGAAATCTTAAAGCAGATAATGGACAATGAACAAAAACTTATCAAAAAACCAAACAACACAAAAATAAGACAGGAGATCAAGGCTCTACAAACACAGTTTGCAATGATCATAAACAAAGAAATAGAATTGAATATCAAAAGACTAAGACAAAAAATTTTTGAATTTGCGAATAAATCCGGCAAATGGCTTGCGTGGCAAATCAAAAAAAGGAAAGAGCAAAATACGATTAATAAAATCGTGATAAAAGGAGAAGAGGTTGACAATCCGAAGGAAATCAGGAAAGGATTCGTGGACTATTATAGACATTTATACAAAAACAGAGAAAGAAACAATATGAGAAAAATAGAGCATTTTTTGAAAGAAAAAAAGGTGCAAAAGATCCCGACAGAAAAGAAAGACCAACTGAATGCCCCAATAGGAGAGGAGGAGTTAAAAGAAGTCATAAAGGAATTGAAGAGAGGGAAAGCCCTAGGACTAGATGGATTTACAGCAGGTTATTATAAAGAAATGAGAGAGGTTTTAATGTCGCCACTGAAAGAAGTTATGAATAATATTTTAAAGGAAAGAGACATCCTAGAGACTTGGAAAGAAGCATATATTACGTTGATTCCCAAACAAGACTCAGATTTAACACAAGTTAAAAACCATAGGCCTATCTCACTACTTAATACAGATTACAAAATATTCGCAGGGATTTTAGCGAATAGATTGAAAAAAATACTGCAAGAAATTATTCATAAAGATCAAGCGGGTTTTCTTCCAGGCAGGCAGTTGAAAGATAACATAAGAAATGTAATTAATATTTTGGAATACCTGACTGCCAGGAATGAAAAACAAGCTATGTTAATGTTTGTTGATGCAGAAAAGGCCTTTGACAATATTGCTTGGGACTTTATGTTGAAAAACTTAGAGTTTATGGATGTGGGAACTGAGTTTTGCAATGGGATAAGGGCAATTTATACAGAGCAGAAAGCAAAGTTAATTGTAAACAATGTAACCACAGAAGATATAAAAATAACAAAAGGAACTAGACAGGGATGTCCACTCTCTCCACTACTATTTATAACGGTCCTGGAGGTCTTCTTGAGTGCAATAAGACAAAATAAATTAATAAAAGGGATAACAGTTGGTCAGAATGAATATAAAGTTAAGGCCTTTGCAGATGATCTGGTAATCACGACTGAAGAACCATTAGAAAGCGTAAATGAGGTTTTGGATGAGATCGAGAAATTTGGTAGTCTGGCAGGGTTTAGACTAAATAAGAAGAAAACAAAAATAATTACAAAAAACATGGATCAAAATATGATAGAAATAATGCAACAAAGAACAGAGAGAGACAAAAAAGGTTAAATATTTAGGAATTTGGCTAACTCCTAAAAATATTGATTTGTTTCAGAACAACTATATACCGGTCTGGAATGGAATAAGGAAAGATCTAGATGTGTGGGGAAGAATGAAATTATCTTTTTGGGGTAGAATTTCCACGATAAAGATGAGTGTTCTCCCGAAGATGTTGTTTTTGTTTCAAACTATCCCCATACTAAAGGGGGTAACAATTTTTAATGAGTGGCAAAGAGTGCTTTCAAGATATATCTGGCAGGGCAAGAAGCCGAGAATTAAATATAAGTTGTTAACGGACGCAAAGGAAAGAGGTGGCTTTGCCCTGCCGGACCTGAAATTGTATTACGAAGCAGCAGGTCTTTGCTGGTTGAGAGAATGGATAAAATTAGAGAATAGACAGCTATTAGATTTAGAAGGTTTTGACAACAGATTCGGATGGCACGCGTACTTATGGTGTGAAAAGAGGAAAATTCATAAAGGCTTTGGGAACCACATATTCCGGAGTTCATTAATGGAAATATGGGACAGGTATAAAAACCTGTTAGAGCCAAAAGTTCCACACTGGTTGTCACCACTAGAGGTAATGACTGTAAAGAAAATAAATATGAGAGATAATTGGATTACATATGGAGAGTTGATAATTAAGGAAGGAGGAAAATGGAGATTAAGGCCATATGAACAAGTTAAAGAACATGTTTATGATTGGTTGCATTATTTTCAAGTCAATGAAATGTTTAAAAAAGATGTTAAAGAAAGGGGCTATGCAGAAAAAGATTCAAGGTTCCAAATAGAGGTGATAAACAACGAGTGTAAAATTTTATTGAAAATGTATAAAATTTTGTTAGAATGGAATACGAAAGATGAAGAAGTTAAATCAGTGATGATTCAATGGGCCAGGGACTTTGGGTACAATATACAGTTTGAAGATTGGGAAAAACTGTGGAAAGAGAACTTAAAGTTTACTGCTTGTACGGCACTAAAAGAAAATGTTATGAAAATGTTTTACAGATGGTATATCACACCGGTAAAGCTTGCAAAAATGTATAAGACGTGCAATAAGTGTTGGAAGTGTAAAGAAAAAGAAGGCACGTTTTATCACATGTGGTGGGAATGTAAGAAAGTGAAGGGCTTTTGGGAGATGATTTATAATGAAATGAAAAAGATGTTAAAATATACATTTGTTAAAAAACCAGAGACCTTCCTTTTAGGAATTACAGGAAATGAAATAAGAAGGAAAGACTGTAAACTTTTTCAATATGCGGTTACAGCAGCAAGAACTCTACTGGCCCAGAAATGGAAACAAGAAGAAATTCCGACGATAGAAGAATGGAGACTGAAGTTGATAGACTATTCAGAATTGGATAGATTAACTGGAAAAATTAGATATCTTAAAGACCAAAAGTTCATCGAGGATTGGGGGAAATTTGTTGAATATCTGAAAAGAATATGTGACGTGCAAACAACGCTGGCAGGGTTTCAAGAAACACTGTAAAAGTTGAGATATATTGTTAAAAAGCAATAGAGGTGGGAGGGAAGATCAGTGGCAATATAATCAGAGAAATGCGTAACTGAGAGGTAAATATGGATGATTATCAGAGAAGCCGAAGGAAGTCAAAAAGGAATCAAATGTATGGAAATTTGTGCAATTTGTATAATCGTTTTGGAAAATTAATAAAATTATATATATGGAGCAGCTTTCACCAAAAAAGAAAAAAAGAAAAAAAGAGAGAAACACTAAGCATGTAAAACTAACATTATTGAAGCAACTAGTAATTGAAAACACTGCAAGCCCTTAAATGCTGAGTTCTTCATTACGTATTCTGAAAAATAAAATAAAAATGGCTTTTATAGCATGTGCTGGCTAATAGCTGTCTGATTCTGTTTTCCAACCTTCAGAGCAAAGAGCATTAATTAGGTTAAAACACAGTTGTTCCTCTCTAGGCTTCAGGGTTTTTTTTAAAAAAAGATCTTTGGTTTCTTAAGCTCTTCAGGAACAAAGCAGTAGCATATAAATTAGAATGAAATGAAAGGGACATCCAAAAGAGAAAGTATTGTAGTAATGCCCAATATTTTTCTGCCTTCAGGGAGAAAGTTGTCACAGGGACCACAAAATAACCATATCACAAGGGCGGTGGGAAGTCTTCAACCAGAAAGAAAGAAAGAAAAGCAAGCAATTCTCTCCTCTCAAAAATAAAAACACAGGGGTAAGAAGAGCAGGCAACAGCTCCACCCTAAAACAAAACAAAAACAAAAAATAGGAAAGTCTCAACTCTTAACTGAAGTAATAAAATAAAACTCTGTGCCCAAGGACTAGAACATGGTCATGGTTCCGTGAAATTATAGGCCAGTTAGCTTAATGTCTGGGTAAATTGGTGGAAAGTATTATTAAATTCAAAATTATCAAGCATATAGAAGGACAAGCCCTACTGAAGAAGAATCAGCTTGACTTCTGCAAAAGTGAATCTTGTCTAACCTTTTCAAATTATTTAAGAGTATCAGCAAGCATGTAGATAGAAGTGGTTATCTGAAAATTGCATCTTTGTCTATACAACCCTGCCTGGATGCCAAGGTCCTCGGGTGAGCACCTTCTCTTGGCCCCATCAACATCAGAAGCACAGTTGCTGGTGACATGAGAGAGAGAGCCTTTCCTGTGTCTGCTCCCATATTGCCGAATTCCCTCCCAAGAGAGATCTGATTGGCTCTCTCCTTTTTATCCTTCCGCCAGCAGGCTAATACCTTCCTAAGGCAGGCCTTTGAAAGCTAAGGTGCAGGTGTTGCTGACCACTGCGTTGCTGTCAGGGGAAACTGTATTTGAATGGTGGTTCTAAATGTATTTTAACTATTGTTTTTAACTAGCTTGTTTTTATTACTTTGCATTTCATAATGATATTTTTAAATGTTGTAGGCCACCTTGAATCCTAGCTTGAGAGAAAGGTGTGATATAAATGCATTAGTAGTAGTAGTAGTAGTAGTAGTAGTAGTAGTAGTAAGTACTTAGATTTTCCAAAAGCTTTTGACTCAATGGATAGCCACAGAGGAAAGTAAGAACTGTGATCTCTGAAGGATTGTATTGGCATTTCTTCTTTTATGTAGTTAGATGGGAAACAGTGAGGTGGCTGCCCCAACTGGGGTAGTAAAACTAAAAAGGATTGCAGATGGTTACAGATAATTGCTACAGACTGGGTGAATGGGAATAAAATGTCAGATGCAGTTCAGTGTAAGTGTGAAGTGATGCATGTTTGGGATAAAATGTTAACTTCATATATATGCTAAGGGAATCTGAGCCCGCAGTGACTGAGCAAGGAAGAAATCTATCATCTTCATAGTGTGATGAAAAGGTTGACTCAGTATTAGCTGTTAAAAAGGCAAATTCTATTATAGGGAGCATTAGAAAAGAGACTAAAAATGAAACTGTCAATATAATTTGTTTATGTATTTATTTCTAACGTGTATATACTGTTTCTAATCGCAATTTGGTCATAAAGCGTTTCCAAAACTATCAATGAAACCAGCCACCTAAAATAATGCAACACTTTAAGCACTACGGCTAATAAATGTCATAAAATCAGCATGGCAACAACAGTACTGTTTCAGTATTATAGCATAATATCTTTATACACTACTATGGAATGACTACACTCGGAATACTGTGTCTAGTTCTAGGTTGCCATACATGAAAAGTATATGGTAGAACTAGAAATGGCTCAGAAAAGGGCAACCAAAATGATCAAGGGGTTGGAGCAACTGCCCTTGGGGGAAAGGTAACAACATTTAGGGCTTCTTAGGTTAGGCAGATGGTGAGTAAGGTTGGTGTGTGTGTGTAACATAAGCAAGATGTGTAGAAAGTGGTTAATCACACATAAAAAGGTAAAAGTAAAGGACCCCTGACAGTTAAGTCCAGTCGCGAACTTTGCATTGCTTTGCATTGCATTGCTGCTTCTTATGAAAAAAAAGAACCTGCTAAAAGCAAAGGGACATTGTGCATGTAGAATCATAGAACCTGTTTTCTTCTAGAGTCAGTTAGTTAGAGATGCTGCTCTTAGATTTTTTGAGTTACAGAGTTATTTCCAGCTGGAAACACCTGTGACTGACCATTAGCGTCATAATGCTGAATGATTCAGATTACCTCACCATGAAATGAATGCCGTACTCTATTCCAAAATTCCAAACATTGGAATTTCATGCAGGGATGGAAGGTTAATTTTAAATGGCTAATTAATACAGTGTGTGTTTATGCGTGTGGCTTTTATGTGGTTCTTTTTAAAGGTTACATTAAAGGGCAAACTACAGGTTTATGCTGAAAGAATAGTGTTTAGCTATGTCTGTACTTCTTTTTTAGTTACAGGTGTGTGTGGTGTGTGTGTGTGTGTGTGTGTGTGTGTGTGTGTAGGAAGCAAGATAATCTTCAGGAGCCTGACATGCAGAGATGACATTTATCTATTTTCTCTCCAGCCATGATCATTGAGGAAAATCTTCCTTCTCCACCCATGGTAATAAAGCTTAGAAAAAGTTTTCATTGTTGCTAGTTGGAACATTCTCTAAACCTCAAAGCTTTATGTGGAGGATCCCAGTTTTCTTTAGGATCATAGCTATGGATGGTGCTGCAGTCCCAGTGATGTTGACTAAATGAAAACACACAGCTCTAGCCTTTAATGTAACATGTAGCTTGATTCTTCAAGCCTGTACCTTGAAAGACTCACAAATGTAAATGGAACCATTTTAACTGCCCATCTCTTATAACAATATACAGTGGTACCTCGGTTTATGAACTTAATCCGTTCTGGAAGTCCGTTCTTAAACCAAAACCATTCTTAAACCGAGGTGCGCTTTCCCTAATGAGGCCTCCTGCTGCCGGTGACCTTCCACTGTTCAGCTTCCGTTCTTCGACCGAGGTATAGTTCGCAAACTGAGACACTATTTACGGTTTTGCGGAGTTCGTAAACCAAATGGTTCTTAAACAGGACTGTTCTTAAACTGAGGTATAGTGATATTTGTACTCTGGTAGAGCATAAAGAAGAAGATAAATGTTTATGACCAATTCACAGCTTTTAAAAACAACAGCAAAAGTACAGATGTGAAAACAATAGTCAAATCCTCTGACACTACCACCAATGTGGTGAAAGGAACAAGGATACTAAGAAGTGATTCTAGCTGTAAATCAATGAGATGGTGGTGGTCATATGTGTGCTAGTGGTACTATTGTTTCAGCATGTGAATTTTCCTACTGGTTTATTGTTTAACTGGGATTGAACCAAACCTCTAAACTTGCTCGAAACTTGGGTGAGAGTTGTTGTTGTTGTTGTTACAGTGCAGTTCAGTGGGTTCATGCAGTAAAGTTCCTGGAAAAAAATCTGTACAAGAAAACTGTGGTACATGCCATTTTAGTGTTTTCCTAGGAAATTATGCATGTTTTTTTAACTTGTTACATGTTAAGACAGATAATCTTGTGGTAACACTGTTTTTAAGTTGTGGGTTTACAAATAACTCATAATGTCATCATTTGAGGCATTTTCAGTTGTTGCTTTGATTTTCCCTTTGTTTCCCTTTGAGTTGCTTTCCTTATTGAAACTGTTAATCTGTTTGTCCATGGGTCCTGATTTAGCAGAGGCAATGATTGAGAGTACTGTATTTCTATTTATAATTGTGATATCTCTGTATCATCTCAAGAAATCAGTTGTGGAAAGAGGCCTTTTTGCCAATAGTTGACCTCCAACATATGGAGCATTTCTAATACTGTGAGAAATTTAGCACCAAGTTCCTAAGGAACTGTTCGGCAGAGGCCCCTGCCAACCATGCATGTCAACCATGTCATAGAATCATATAACTGTAGAGCTGGAAGGGACCCGAGGGTGATACAGTCCAATTCCCTGCAATACAATGTCCTGAGGCAGATGACTGTATTGGTCAACATGTGAACATACAAAGTTGCCTTTTACCAAGTCAAACCATTGGTCCATAAAGCTCAGTGTTTTCTACACTAACTGGCAGTGGCTCTCCAAGGTTTCATATAGGGGACATTCGTAGTCCTAGCTGGAGATGCAAGGGACTGAACCATGTTTAGGCTACAATCCTATATCCACTTACTGGGGTGGGAGGAGTACTTGAGTAGGAACTGTTGTGGGTAATTGCATAAAGGGGCTATATAAACAGAGATGTGGGGTGAAATTTTTTCCAGTGCTATGTTTTTCTGTGGAATATTTCACATTTCATAAGATCATTATTAAAAATGAATGGACACCAAGTGCAAATGTATTAGGAAAGCTTGGCAGTTTTAAAGTTTTTAGCTTTGTTTACTAAATAAAGTTTATTAGATTTTACTTTGTTTAGTCAGTAAAATAAACAAGCCAAATTAGATCACTCAGTAGGGCATCAGAAGATTTTCCAGTGCAAACTGAGAGCTTCCCAATACAAATTACCCTGTGCAAATTGTCCTAATTTGCATAGAATTTTTTTACTAAAATGGAAAAGCCCACATTATTGGTGATAAGTAAACTTATTTAGTATGTGGCCTGTGTAATTCATGCAGACACTGTGCATTTGTATAAAGATTATGATTAAATAAAACAGCACATATGAAGAGTTTGTTGGATCAGGCCACTGGTCCATCTAGCCCAGCATCCTGTTCTCACAGTGGCGAACCAGAGACATATGGGAATTCAAAAGCAGGACCTGAGTGCAAGAACACTCTCCCCTCTTGTGGTTTCCAGAACCTGGAATTCAGGGGCATGTTGCCTCTGAGTGTGACAGGAGAGCGTAGCTATTATGGCTAATAGCTATTGATAGCCTTATTCTCCATGAATTTGTCTAATTCTCTTTTAAAGCCATTGAAGCTGGTGGACAACACTACATGGATGGCAAAGTAGTGGGGAAGCAAATTCCATATATTAGCTATGTGATGAAGTACTTTCTTTTATCTGTACTGAATCTTCCAACATTCAGCTTCATTGGATGTTCCAGAGTGCTAGTGTTAGGAGAGAGGGCGAGAGGAAGAAAAACTTTCTCTACCCATTTTCTCCATGCGTTGCATAATTTTATACACATCTATCATGTCCTGAAAGTTTTGAATGTACCTACTCCAGAGTTTTTTTATCTACCTAAATCATTGCTGAAAGGGTTTATACTAAATAACATGTCTTAACATACAAAAATCTGCTGAAGAATAATAAATGAATCCTTGAGCAATATTGATGTTCTTTAGGCCATGAAAGTAAAAATCCAGTTGAACATCCCAGTGTTACCTCTACTCCCCTCTTTTTTCTGAAAAAGTAAAGCCACATTAGTTTGGCAATCTAGGAAGAGAGTATACAGGTCCTGCAGCTGTCAACATATGGATTGTACATGCATTAGATGTCTTGTGGGGTTTCCTTGATGTTGTGTGAAGAGTCAATATGAAAGTAGAACTCAAGCATCCCTCTTTACCCAAGAAAGAGATAACTCAGTGTCATCAATATTACGTATAAAATTGGATAAAGACAACAGAAACAAAGCAAATCATTAAGTTGTGAAGGTGTTTGCTTAATAGCTTTTTAAAAAAAAAAGTTTTCCAATACAGTGGTACCTCGGGTTAAGAACTTAATTCGTTCTGGAGGTCTGTTCTTAACCTGAAACTGTTCTTAACCTGAAGCACCACTTTAGCTAATGGGGCTTCCCGCTGCACCGCCACTGCGTGATTTCTGTTCTCATCCAGAAGCAAAGTTCTTAACCCGAGGTGCTATATCTGGGTTAGCGGAGTCTGTAACCTGAAGTGTCTGTAACCTGAAGTGTCTGTAACCCGAGGTACCACTGTAGTTGGCTCTTGAGCAGGAAAGTTAGGCAAGGAGTTATTTTAATGTGCGCTTTTACCTTTTGGCACAAGAAACACACACCTAAAGTTACTCCTAAACATCTTATTTATGTTTAAGAAGTGGTTGGATGTAGCACAATTAAACTTAGTAAGTTATCATGCTTGTGTTTGCTTTGGGTTATTCCACTTTTAAAAAAATGAATGAGCACAGTTTGCCTTGGAGTTTGCTGTTTGTTGATAGTTTTAAACATCCTTTTAACTTCCATCCCCATGACTTTATATTGCCCAACCCCAGAGAAGTGACTCCTGGCAGATGGAGAGGGAGAAGAGGAATGGGAGACGAGGCTGGAACAGATGGAAGCCATTTGCTCTCCCCAATCCCATCTGGCTCTAATGTGCAGACAGGACTTTCAGCTCCCTCCCCTCCTAAGGGGAAAGAGCCTTGTGGGAAGCTGGGGAGGATCTGAGCCACAACCTGGGGTGGTCAAACAGCTTTCAGTGGGAAAGGTGAGTCTGGTGCTCTCTCCCAGGCTCAAATGCCTCCTCAGGAGAAGGGATAAGACAGACCTGCTTGCAGGCTAACAGCTTGTGAAAGGAACAGAGCCTCTTGCAAGTAAGAGCTGTTCCAACTTCAGCTTTAAAACTGGAGGGATGAGCATGGAAAAATTGGTAGAACAACTTCACAGCTCTCATGCAGTCTTAAACTTATTTTAACTTACCCTGAACTTGTGAACCTTGGCCCTTGTTCCTAGACTGGTCCCAATCTTGCCAGACCTTTGCCTTTTGAAAGCTCTGGGACTGGAATAGCACTTTTCCTGCTGCTGTGTCTGTACTATTCCTCTGCCCTAATGAAAACCCTTACCTACTAGTAAGAGCGTCTACTGCCATACCTTGGGATGGGAGCCAGGACTCAGAGAGGAATCTGCACCTTTCAGTCACTCCAGTATTAAAAGAAACAGCACTGCTAGTCAAAATGAAGGCCAGTGAGTTAGCATTGCAAAGGGACTGAGTAGTAGACTTTTGTCTAAATCTCAGTTGTTTAAATGATTTACCCGAGAAGTGGATTGTTGTGTGGAGAGAAATAATAATTCAGCGAACTCAGCGAATTCAGAGTGGGGGCGAACATGCAAAAAGTCCCCACTCTTTCTCTAGCTTCTCTAGGTTGGACTGGGAAAGACTTCTGAGAAAAGAGAAGTCTGGGATAGAACCACTACCAGTCATTGTGGACAAGCTAGATGGACCAGTGGGTCTCACTTGATAAAAGGCACATATGCTCATGAAAGAATGATTGGTCAAGATTTTTTTTAGAAAATCTTGTAATTTTGTATATATTTTTTAGAAAACAAAAATGCAAGGTAGCCAGAGAAATACTACTCTGCAAAGCAAGAAGAGAATGCAGGGGTGTGGGTGTGTGTGTGTGTGTGTGTGTGTGTGTGTACGTACCCCATATTGATTCAAACAGCAGAATGCTTCAGGTCAGAACTAGAATATTTGCATGTGTGTTAGTATGTTGTGCACCCTTAACTTAAGTTTTCCTGAGACCACTCCATAGAGGATCTTGCAGAGGACAATACCTTCCTGTACAGCCAGTTTCGCTGGATATATTATTGCTGGTGAGTGGTGAACTATTTTCAAAGTCTAATTAAGCTGACACCTGTTGTTGCAACATCTCTAGCTGTCATAGGCAAACTTTTCCCTGTGCGACAAGGGGGTCAACATTCTCTGCTCACATTAAAATTTGGCAGTGTGCAGAAATATAATGCACTGCTTTAATTTTATCCTCACAGCAGATATGTTTGATACAAATATACTTCTGGCTTCAGTTTTCTCAATACTGTACTACATTGTCCCAGCAGACAGTTTTCCTCTTACCCATTTGCTGAAAAGTTGCAACTTTACAGTTGTGTAGCTTTGTGTCTGAGTTTGCTTTTTGCTTTTTGTTCCAGCCTGATCTAATACCTGTTTCAAGTCGCTCTCTAGTTATACCCTTAGGTTATATGTTATCTCCTCTAGATCAAAGAAGCACAATGGACTTAACTGACCTACATAAAGGAAAATTTTCTAAAACACTTCATAATTTGTTTATCAGGACAGACAAGTCTTTGGCAGCAGTAAACTAACTTCTTAAATTCCAAACCAAACTACATACACTTTTTAGTTTCGTCTGATTCCTTCACAAGATGACAACAAAACCATCTGTGAACTGAAAAAACACATATGTGGACACACAGGTAACCTGAGGGGATCACTTATGAAAATAATGATGCTCCACAAGGATCCATGTTTTTGTGTCATGGCAGCAGCAGAAAACACCTGATCAGTGATCAATGTGATTATAAATCAATGTGATTATTTTAGTGATGATGAATTTCAAGAGGATCCATTCTCCTGGATCCCTTCTTTCTTCTCTCTCCCCCTAACCCTGACCCCTGGCCTTCCATTCTCTCTCTGTCTCTACTGCTGCAGCACCCCCACATTCTCCCCCCCACCCCGGCTGCTCCATTTTCTTCCCTCCAGCGTCCCATATCAGTGCCCTTTGCTTGTTACCTTCTCGGTCACTTGGCTGCAAAAGTAACCTTGAAAAGCACAGAGCTGGAAGAGGAAGGGAGAAAGTGTGTCATACTTCCTCCTTCAACTTCAGGGAAGGGCGAGAGATAGCTACTCTTGACACCTTATGTTGAAGGAGGCAGTGAGTGGAGAGAGGAGCTCAGAGTCTTCATGGGTGCCTGAAGTGTTTCTATGGGTGTTTTTAATCTATTAACATGTTAATCTGTTCAAAGCAAGGCAGTAAATGGAGTGAAACATTTTCTATATTTTTAGGTTGCTTTTCTGGGCAAATGCCCATCTGAAGTTGCTTACAGTAAATGTTTACAGTCCTATTGGTTACATTTTTGTATCACCCTTTGTTATTTTCACACTAATAAATCAATGATGTGTTGGTGACTCAAGAGGAAAGTGGCACGCACATGAGACCAAAGGTTACTATTGTGACAATGCCAATCAGGTAGTATCCTAATACTTTAAAGTGTTGCAAGTCTTCATTTTTGCTACATTTTCACAACATAGATCATTTTAATCCCCTGGTGCCTCTATATAGGCTTATCCCCCCAATGTGGCAGTCAAGTTGATGCAGGAGGCAACAGAATTGAAAGTTCTTGCCTCTGGTTAAGTTCACATTGGAATATTACCTCACGAATGTGGACAATATTATCCTTAGAGAAATGTAGACAGAGTGGGGATGGGTAGCATTAGCATAAATCTGTGTCAGACCATTCAGTCCAATGCTGTCTCCTGTGACAGGCAACAGTTCTCCTGGTTGTTGAAAAGTTGTTTCTTCTTGTCAGGCTGCGAGGCAAGGCTTACCTCCCCCCATCCCCCGTCTCTGTAGATACCAGCACAAAGCCAAAGTAGTCTTTTTACAGCAACAGGAAGGTTTATTAAGCACAGCACAAAATCCAGCGTCTGCTCTCACCGAGCAGGTGCTCCCAATTGAGTTCCTCCCACTTCCCTCTAGCTACTTCCGTCTTCCCGCCTCCTAGCCACATGATCCTTCCACCATTGAGCCTTCTGAGAGGCTACACTATCCAATTGTCTAGCTCTAGGACTCATAGGCTGCATACTTTCTATTGAGGGAGAGTCAACCAGCTCTCTCTCCTCCCATTCCTCTTCCCCTTGTGGTTCCTCTGCAAACCATTGCTCTAGGTCAGGCATCCCCAAACTTGGCCCTCCAGATGTTTTGGGACTACAACTCCCACCATCCCTAGCTAACAGGACCATTGGTCATGGATGATGGGAATTGTAGTCCCAAAACATCTGGAGGGCCGAGTTTGGGGATGCCTGCTCTAGGTCGATACTATCCTCCTGCTCCTATGGAGCTTCAGGATCCCAGCCTTGTGCAGAGGGAGAGGGGGGCTCAAACCATTCCTTCTCAGAGCAACACCCCTCAGCCTGATCCCTGACACTTCTTAACACACACAATTTTCCCGAGAAGAGGCCATCTGTGGCCTGGAATGTGTTGGCTTGTAGTGTTCTTTAAAATGCGGAATAATTCTGTTTCTGCACCCTTCAATGGACTGTTCTGCCACAGTCAGGAGCTTCTCCCTTGCTAGATTACTGTACTCTACAGGATTGAGTACTGGAAAAGTGTGATCCTGTCACTAACAACAATCATTGATGCCTTCTCATTGCTTTATAGTCCCAGCTGATGCTTGAAATGCTAATGCAAAGCACATTTAAACCATATGATTCAATATGCCTTAATGTTTCCAAACAAGAGTTGACACTTTTGATGTCTGGTGCAGTTCATCACTAGAACTCATGGACATCCAATGAAGCTGAGTGTTGGAAGATTCAAGACAGATAATAGAAAGTATTTAAATAATAATAATAATAATAATAATAATAATAATAATAATAATAATAGTAATAGTAATGTTATAATATATTATATAACTATATTATAATATGATATGGTTAATTTATGCAACAGATTTCCACAGAAGTCAACCAACTTGGATTACTTTTTAAAAAGATTAGACAAATTAGACAGATTATTAGAGGGTGATCCATGGCTACTAGCCATGGATACTCCTGATAACCATTTGCTCAAAACTACAGGAGTGGAGAAGGCACTTGTTCTTGAATCCTGCTTGCTGGTTTCCCACAGGCATCTGGGTGGCACTATTGATAACAGGATACTGGACTTGATGGGCCATTGGCCTGAACTATTCTTATGTTCTTACAGTTGGCACTGGGCTGCAAATATGGATTGGCACTTTATTGAGTGTCTGCCATGTTCAGCTTGGAGTTTGCTATTTCCCACCTGTCTCTGGAATGCCGTATTAATGATCATCTATGTGCTCATGCCATGTGTGCTGCAGCAAAGAGGGAAGGGCCCATCTGTACTACCTCAGTAGTGATATTTATTACATTTATTTTATTTATTTTATTTATTTATTTATTTATTTATTTATTTATTTATTTATTTAATTTCATTTATAATCCTGCCTTTCCTCCCAGCCCAGGCTGGCAAACACAGAAGCAGTAAAATCAAGAAAAGTAGTATCTAAAAGTACCAATACAGATGCAGACTGGGAAAATTTCCAGCTAAGAGGCTTGTTAGAAGAAGAAAGCATTTAGTAGGTGCCAAAAAGACAACAGTCTAATATTTAACAGGAGGGGAATCCAAAGGGTTGGTGCCACAACACTAAAAACCCAATTCCTTTTTTGCACAGAATGGGCCTCCAGATAAGATGTTATCTGCAGGAGGCCCTCACTCGCAGAACACAGTGACTGATTGATTACTTAATGGGGTGAGATGATATTTCAGGTATCCTGGTCCCAAGCTGCATAGGACTTTAACCACCAAAAGCAGCACCTTGAACCTATCCTAGTGGCTCCTTGGCAGACAGTACCAACTGTGATACGTGTGCGCTGAAGAGTGTGATACCTACAACAGAGCGTAAATAGATTTTTTTAAACTGCTGGGTGATAGCAAGGGGTTACTATTCTTTTTGCAATTTAAACCAACCTGCTCCTTTGAGGATGGGTGACGGGTGGGGAGGAAACAGGTATGGGGATCTTTTTTGATGTTTGAGGTCAGCTTGAAGGTTGACCCCTAACAGGTCAGGCAGTGATTCACTGCAGGAGACCTGACAGAATAGCTCTTGACCAGTCAGTGGGACAGGTTGCAGTGGCGATCACTTTGATGCACATTGTCAGAGTGATGTAAAAAGCGCCCTTTGACATGGACACAGTGGAATTTCTGCCATATTTTGTGCCAGGCTGTGGCTCATGAAGTTGGGATTCAAAACACATCCGGAGGGCACCAGACTGGAGGAGGCCAGCTTAGAATGTATTTGCTTTTGTGAGTATTTATGCTTTCTTTCAGACCTGCATCTGTGGTCTGAGAAGGCCAAACTTTGTTCAGTCTCTAATTTCAAATTTTTATTGAGGAATCCTGTTAAGTGTATTATAAAGGAAACAAATATTGAATTCTGAATATAATGGAGAACTAAAATTACTCCATAGTTGATTAAGTCACGTCTTAAAAATGGTATGAAACAGAAAGGTTTGCAGTATATCTAGAAAATCATCAGGCTGGGACTTTGGTGAGGCCAGGAGCAGAGAATTCCTCCATTATGGAACATACAAGTATCTGAGTGTTCATTAGCATGTTTAACACATATGGAGAATTGTTGCATTGGATAATCCCAACCTCAAAGACCATATCTTAAAATCCACCGGGTCCGACTTTAGTTTTAGGAATTTGAGAGATGGGAAAGGACTGAACATATTCAAGTAATAACTAGACTAGCAATCATGTTATCAGATCCCGTTATCGTGTAGAGGATATTTTCCTGCTGCATGTTCTTTCCTCCCTTTCTTTTCTGTTTTTTGTTTTGTTTTGTATTGCAGAGCTCAGTTGAGTCACTATCACTGAGTTTCCTTTTCCACTTCCCTCCTGACAGTCTGTACAGAGAATAGAAGTTCCCAGAAACATTGCCATCTTTTCATGTGTGTGTGTGATTTTCTCTTAAACTAGGGCACGTAAAAGATATTAAGGAGGTGTTGGTGATGGGTACACCATAGAGAGCAAAGTGGGGGCCTGTGGAATCGAAGATAACCTTTATATGAAGAGAGGACCCAGTTCTCCAGTCACTTCCCACTTTTCCACTCTTCTGTGATGTGCTTTGTCACAGCACCAGTACCAAGGGAGAGTTGGCCATTTTTGTAGACACATTTCAGGGTTTTTGCTCCTAAGTGTATCTTAGGGTAAGGGGAGTGGGCAAGTTTACTGCTGCAGCAGCCTTCTCCGTGAAAGCATTCTGAGGCATGTGTGCATATCTACAATCAAAATGGGGGTGGGGACAGATGAGAGAAATAGTACATGAGCTGATAGTACAGTGGTACCTCAGGTTAAGAACTTAATTCATTCTGGAGGTCCATTCTTAACCTGAAACCATTCTTAACTCGAGGTACCACTTTAGCTAATGGGGCCTCCCGCTGCTGCCCTGACACTGCTGCATGATTTCTGTTCTCATCCTGGGGCAAACTTCTTAACCTGAGGTACTACTTCTGGGTTAGCAGAGTCTGTAACCCAAAGTGTTTGTAACCCGAGGTGTTTGTAACCCGAGATACCACTGTACTTGCTTAGATACAAAAGACTTCAGTTTTCACAGCAGCCATTGACCGAGCTACCATGTCACATATATTTATACTTTGATGTCTTAATTTCAGGAAGAGGCAGAAGATTCTTTTGAGTTATGCCAACTGGGCATGCCTTGGATGGAGAGAGGAAACTTGTTTCATTTCTGTTCAAGACAAGTTCATTCTGTCCCTCTCCTGTCCCTTGCAAGGGTTCTATCAATGGCAGTTTGTTTGTTTTATGCAGAATTTGGAACTGCTGTAGAGTTCCTAAGACCAGAACACAAATCAGACTAAAATCTTGAATGCAAAACTTTATCCTTTTACATTTGGCCAGCAGTACCAACAGCTGGTTTTCAATTGATTCAGTGCACTTTAGATTAGCTGATAAGCCTCTGCAAAACTGCTGTTAGATAAAGAAGCTCTGTTAGGCAGTGCAAAGTTGCAGTGTATATTTTTGTGGGTGGAAATCTCTTAATGCTTGAAATTTGTGAAGAAAATGTTTATACTGAAATTATAATAGTAGGGAATTATCTTACTCAATATATCTTATATATATATCAATATATCTTTCACTTAGAATACTTCTGTGCTCTAAAACCTTGTGCTTCATTTGGTGTTCAAGGTATGTGAATAAAGTAGATGTAGACCGCAGGTCCTGGAGGTTTTGCTAAATATGATAAGAAGGGACCAGCTGATTCATGGTGTTCAGGTCGGAGCAAAACAATATAAACTTAAAGCCTTTGCAGATGATCTTGTATTGACATTACAAGAGCCAGTACCTAGTACCAAAAGGGCTTTAGAATTAATCCAGGAGTTTGGTCATGTGGCAGGTTTTAAGTTAAACAAGTTAAAAACTAAGGTTTTGGAGAAAAACTTGACACCAATGGAGAGAGAGAGGTTTCAGAAAGAGACAGATCTGACATTAGTAAAGAAGGTAAAATACTTGGGGGTGAATATGACTGCTAAGAATGCAAATTTATTTAAAGATAATTATGAGAAATGCTGGTCAGAAGTGAAGAAAGATTTAGAGATTTGGTCGAATTTGAAGCTTTCCTTGCTGGGTCGGATTGCTGTCATTAAGATGAATGTACTGCCGAGAATGTTGTTTTTGTTCCAATCATTACAAATCATTGACAAGATGGATTGTTTCAAGAGGTGGCAAAGAGATATCTCTAGATTTGTCTGGCAGGGCAAAAAGCCCAGAATAAAAATTTAAGATACTTACTGATACTAAAGACAGAGGGGGGTTTGCCCTGCCGGACTTTAAACTTTATTATGAATCAGCAGCTTTTTGCTGGTTGAAGGAATGGCTACTTCTTGAGAACACTGACATCTTAGATCTTGAAGGTTATGACAATGTATTTGGGTGGCATGCATATTTGTGGTATGGCAAGGTTAAAGCGCATAAAGCATTCAAAAACCATATTGTCAGGAAAGCACTATTTAATGTCTGGACAAGATATAAAGACTTTTTGGAGAATAAAACCCCAAGGTGGTTATCACCTATGGAAGCTAAAGCTATGAAAAAACTTAATATGGAGGCAAAATGGCCAAAGTATTGTGAAATTTTGGAACAGGAAGGTGACAAGCTGAAATTGCAGAGTTATGAGAAGCTCAAAGGGAAGGTGCAAGACTGGTTACATTATTTTCAAATAAGAGAGGTTTATAATCAAGATAAAAAAATTGGTTTCCAGGTGGAAAAATCAAAGTTGGAAACAGAATTGTTAGAACCCAATGCTAAGTTATTATCAAGAATGTATAATTTGCTGTTGAAATGGAGTACTGAGGAAGAAATTGTAAAATCTGCTATGATTAAATGGGCACAAGATATTGGTCATAATATTTTGTTTGCCGACTGGGAGCAGTTGTGGACCACTGGGATTAAATTTACGGCATGTAATGCCCTAAGAGAGAATATTATGAAAATGATGTATAGGTGGTACATGACCCCAGTCAAGCTTGCAAAAATATACCATTTGCCCGATAATAAATGTTGGAAATGTAAAGAAATTGAAGGTACATTCTTTCACCTTTGGTGGACGTGCCCGAGGATTAAGGCTTTCTGGGAGATGATTTATAATGAAATGAAAAAGGTATTTAAGTATACTTTCGTGAAGAAACCAGAGGCCTTTCTCCTGGGCATAGTCGGCCAATTGGTGCCAAAGAAGGATAGAACTTTTTTTATGTACGCTACAGCAGCAGCAAGAATACTCATTGCAAAGTATTGGAAGACACAAGAATTACCCACCTTGGAAGAATGGCAGATGCAAGTAATCGACTATATGGAAATGGCTGGGATGACTGGCAGAATCCGAGACCAGGGAGAAGAGTTGGTGGAAGAAGAATGGAGAAAATTTAAAATTTATTTACAGAAGTATTGTAAAATGTATGAATGCTGATGACATTGAAATAAAATGAAGGGGTTCTAGTAATAAGAGATAAAAAATTGAAATTTGGGAGGTAAAATATATAAGGATAAAGTAGTAGGATACGAATTTGCTGAACTAATTGTTAAAAAGGGATATAAAAAAGGGAGGTGTGACGAAGTCAGGAAAATAAGTTAATTGAAGATGAATAATTAGAAAAGAGTGATTTGTGTTTTTCTTATTCTATTTTGTGTGTGTTGATTGTTCTTTTTTTCCTCTTGTTAAATGTTTGTACTTTATGTATTGTGAAAGTTTTGTATTGTTGTGTTTTATATTTTTTTCTGTGTTCTTATTGTCTTATTTCTCTATTGTTAAACTTAATAAAATATTATTATTATTATTTTAAAAAAATAAAGTAGATGTAGACTGCAGAGCCCAGACACATTACAGAATAATGAAGAAAACCAGTGGTGGGTGGGGGTTACAGTGGAGTTCCAGGACACTCTGCCACTGACCATAAGGTGGCCATAATGGAACAAAGGGACTTCACACTACCATTAAACAAAATGTGCAATGCATTTGTGTATTGAATTGGTACAATGGATTTTTATTCCGCTAGATGTGTCAGTGACTTACCAATGACAGGATGTGTGTGTTATAAACTGGGATATTTTTTGTGAATGGATGTTGTCAGTAATGTAATTGTCACGCTCTGTACTTTTCTGCATTTCATTTCCTTCAGACCTCACTGTTTACAAGCCACCATCGCCACACATTATTGTTGTTGCTAGTTTTTAAAATTTGATTTATATACTGCCAGTGTGGTGTAGTGGTTAAGAGCAGTGGACTCGTAATCTGGTGAACTGGATTTGCGTCCCTGCTCCTCCACATGCAGCTGCTGGGTGACCTTGGGCTAATCACACTTCTCTGAAGTCTCTCAGCCTCACTCACCTCACAGAGTGTTTGTTGTGGGGGAGGAACAGAAAAGGTGATTGTTGGCCGCTTTGAGACTCCTTAGGGTAGTGATAAAGCGGGATATCAAATCCAAACTCCTCCTCCTCCTCTTCTTCTTCTTCCCAAAGTGGCAGACACAGCAATGATAAAACAAACACACCAAAAAATACTGAATTTTTTAAAAAAATGTTCTAAAAACAGATCTCAGGGTTGCCTCAAAGAATATATTTCAGCCACCAAATGCCTTTATGCATCTGATGAAGTGGACTGTAATCCACAAAAACTTATGCAATAATCAGTTCATTAGTCTCTTGCACGAAGAACAACAAAAAGTCTCATGGCACCTTAAAGACTAGCATCTCCCCTTGTAAAGAGACTTTAGTTAGTTGCAGTTAGATGGCACATATGTGAAAATTAGTCATAAGTAACTTAGTCTGGATCCAACCCACTATGCTGGTGTCATCCTGTAGATTTGACTGAATAGTTTTCCATTGTTTCCAGTTGCAGACACAGTGTATCCCTGAGAAAAGACTAGGATCTATTTGATGTACTTTTTAAAAACATTCCCAATAATAATGCTATGTAAAGACACCCATAAGGGTTGACCTTGTCCTTTCGGATCACTTAGAGGATAGAACTTTTGGAATTGGAGCACCACTTTAGAAAACTGCAGTTAACCAACTTCCATTTACAATCTCTCAGGTTCAAAGAAATGAAGATTTTATGAAAGGGAATTAAGTAGCCTTTCCAACTGCCTGCAAGAATGGCCCAATGCCATGTTTCAAAGATTCCCCCACTCACAAGCAACTATTCCGTTGTTTTTCCCTTTGAAATTGCCCTGGGTACTCTGATCCTCTTAGCATGCCAGACTGTAAAAGGGAAATTCACCAGGTATGCAAAACTCTTCTGACTAGAATGACTGAAAAATGTCACTGAGTTCCCTGCGCCCAGAGATTATATTAAGTAGGTTCTCTCAAGACATCTCTGTACTTAATGAAAAAAAGGGATGTTGATGTTTTTTGTATTATGCTTTATTAGCCCCAATGTGACATTTTAATTTAATTCAGCAAACTTGCATGTAAGCTTGACGTGGAGAACATAAATTTTTAACAGAATCACAGAAAATTGTTGAAAGTAGCTAATGGTTCAACAAGTTCAGTCCCTGACAGTAGCGTAAAAATCCTCGTTGACAGAAACAAATCCTCTCTTTCCTTGCCCCCAGGGACAAATATTTTTAGACAAAGGGCTGGAAATGATCAGCTTTCCCTCATGGATCAAATAAATTTAAAACAATACAAGCAAATGCAGTGGCATCGTCACTGCAGAACATTAAGATCAAGGCTGACCTCGTAGTACTGTATTGCTGGATAGGCAACTCCACTAGCCTACCATCCTTGCATTAGGAAAGCTCTTCCTGAGGCCCAAGCTGAATCTTTTTGGTTGCTGTCTGAGTGTTGTATTTCTCATTTTCTGGAAACATGTGGTCATATGCAAGGAAACCTGTTCATGTTTGGAAACTGTTTCTCCACGTGGATCAGGTCATCTGTCTTTAAGGTGTTGCAGAATTGGTGGGGCAGAGCAAGGGATGTCTGTATATTAACTCTCCAACAGAGGTTCTGTCTTCAGTGGCTGTCTGATGGGCAGTAACAAATGAGACACAGCTTTTCCCTAAGAGGAGATGCTCAGAAAACTACTAAATGCACAGAAAATGGCAGTCTACCTGGTCTTGCCACATATATCTTGGTTTTGGTGTGGGCCAGGCTTCATTTGGCTGCTGCCTGATACAGTATATTCTGAGAACTGTCATCTAGAGTTTTTCCAGTACAATATTCTTGTACTTTCAACCCCTCCCCTTTCTCCTTTTCTTTCTCAACAACTAGAAGTTTGGCCCCAAGACAAAATGGAACAAGGCAAGGCAGCCAATGCAGCTTCAACAATCTCTTTTTGCCTACTGATTAAAGTATGGAAAGAAAGCAACTAAGTAAGAACATACTGACTTTCTAATTTAGCCCAGTTAAATTATCTGTATATGGTGACATTTATAATGGCAGTAGCTGGCTTCAGTCTGTTGCAAGTCAGCAAGAGCTCAGTATGACTGCAGAGGCCCTAGTGCATGGGTAGGCAAACAAAGGCCCAGGGGCTGGATCTGGCCCAATCGCCTTCTGAATCCGGCCCGCAGACGGTCCGGGAATCAGCATGTTTTTACATGAGTAGAATGTGTGCTTTTCTTTAAAATGCATCTCTGGGTTATTTGTGAGGCCTGCCTGGTGTTTTTACATGAGTATAATGTGTGCTTTTATTTAAAATGCATCTCTGGGTTATTTGTGGGGCATAGGAATTCGTTCATTTCCCCCCCAAAAAAATAGTCTGGCCCCCCACAAGGTCTGAGGGACAGTGGACCGGCACCCTGCTGAAAAAATTTGCTGACCCCTTCCCTAGTGTTTCACTTCTGGTAGAATGTGGAAACAGATGGGATGCCATGGCTTTTCCCCTGAGAAACCTCACTCCCCCCTCCCCGGCCACTCATGGGAAGGGTTGCCATACATCCGGAATTTCTCGGACATACCCAGAATACTGCAGTCAGAAGCTGTGTCCAGGCGGTAATCAACAAAAATGTCTGGGAAAATCCAGGCGTATGGCAAGCCATGTTGGTAGTGTCATTTTTGCTGATATTAGCTGAAAAAGTCTTGGTCCCCTTTGGTCCCGCCCCCCCCCCAACAACTTTTGTGTCCGGATTTTCACTTTTTGAAATATTGCCACCCTACTCATGGGTAAAGGGACAACATCTATATGAAAGGGAATGAACAGGACCATGTTTCCAGCCCAGCACTTCTCATTTACAATTAAACCATTCCACATGATGTATCTTCTTGAAGCCATGCCGTATATTTTTCAAAAAGGAATGCACAACCCCATATTGCCAAAAAATGAATAATAAGCACATCAAAGCACTCTTAACAGGTCAGGACTACTTGCTCTCAGCATGTTTTTTTTTTTTACAAGGCAGAAGGCACTTAAGTTCCAACTTCTAAAAAAAACAAGGCCAATTCACACTCTAACAGAAAACCCAAACAAACGCACTTTGAATTGAATTTTTATAATATATAGAAATGAAAGAAAGAAAAGAAAAAGCAGTCTATTATAGCCAAAATAAGGCTTCTCTCTCCAAGCCCAAGACACAGAAAGTGTTTTAAGGGGCTCACAACTGTAGAGAGAAGGGTTAACCCTCCCTGTGTGCTGCCAAACCACCACCCCCGGTGCCCCCATGCTGCAGTTGAGTTTGGGGAAAGCCTAATGGCTGGGGGGCTGGAGGCTCTTTCTATAGAGTGCAGCTGGGGAGGGAAGGGTTAACCTTCCTTGATAAAAGGCAATATATGTTTTACATTAATGAATGTGCTATGTGTGGGACAAAATGGTTTCTTACTGAGAACAAATAGTTATGTTGTGTATACATGGGCAGTGATTGTTTTTGTCAAGAGTCCTGGTAATTGGTTGGATGTGCAGTTCATGTTAAACAGGAACTTTGGTCTTGATTTCTGGCTTATATCATAGTTTTTATAGAACTGACTTTTCAGAAGCAATTATAGAACAGTAACATCAACCCTTTGGATTTTTAACTAGAATTTAACACATATGCATTAGTAGAGGCCCCATCTTAAAAATAATCAACTCTGAAATTCAATATATGGTTATACTGGTGACTTCCGGGTTGGCGCCATTGTTTAATGGCGGATTCCCTCCGAGCTCCGGAGGGAATCGGCTCCGTAGCGTCTGGGTCTGGCCGCTGCGGCGAAGCGGAGACCCTTAAAATCACAGGCGCGGATACCTGTGAACATAGAGACTCGGCGGGCACCATTTGCGCCCCCCCAATCCGCGACGGAGCCTTTTTAAAGGCTTCGGAACGGAGGCAGGGTGAGGCGTGGTGCTGAGAGTACTCCCTCGCCTACGGAGTGAAGCCGCAAGCCATTGACAGAGAGCGCCAACTTCTTCCAAGACCGACTGGACTCTAAAATATAAACCCGTGAGTAATACGGAGATTGGAACCTTAAAAATTTAATTTTGGATTTGGAACGAGCGGGAAGGGGCTAAAAAGGAAGTCACCCCCCCTCTTTGTAAACAATTTAAAGCAAAGGACTGGGCAGCTAAGGTCGAGAGAATCTGCTTCTTGTTTTTTAATGAAAAGATCCTGACTTCACGGTTTTGACACTATAAGAAGATTTACTGGAGGACAAAAAGAATTTGGGGAGCTGAAATTTCACACCCCCCCCGAGACCCGGGAACGTCCTATGAGAAAGCCTGTTGCATGGAAGATTTTGACAGCTGTCAAGTGAGCTGTTAGTCAGCTAGTTGTCAGCTGGAAAAAGAGAACATTGTTTCTGCTGTTTCTGCTGGTTTATTTGGTACAACTTTGTTGAAAACAAGGAGGGCTGATACAAAATAACTGGACTTTTGGTTTTGAGCTGAAAGGAACATTAAGGAACTAAAACCCCCCTAGAGGGGTAATAGGGACACTACATTACAAAAATGACTGGAGTATGTAAATTCCAAGCAGAATTGGACAGAGCACTCGTTCTCTTGGGAAACTTGAAAGATGAATACAATGCTTTGTCTACAAAGGTATCACTACTATACTGGACAGTAAACAACAGTTTTGAGCCTGATAAGGACTTGAAACAGGAAGCCTATTCAACTGAACAAATAAATGAAACTGAAAGTGTAGATACGATGGAGCAATGTGTTGTTTTTGAAGAAAATGAAGGAGGAGCAGGAGATTTGCAGGAGTCAAAGGAGAGTTACAATATGAGGCCTGACATGATGATAAAAAAGGACAATAAAAATTGGATGTGGAAAGCCTGGTCTGAATGGGAGTCTGGAAAATGGAGAGATCTCCTCTGGAGGAGATCTGAAGACCTGAGGATTACAAATTTGTTGAAGGTGAAAGCTGGAGCTTTGGGGACATTTAGATCTGTAAGAAATTTGAAACAAGAGTTGGAGCACCCCATAGGCTTTGCTTTTAAGTATGGAGGACTGGCTGGAAGCAACATGGATTCTGTTGGGCCGGAGCCCCTCCGAGACTTGGGGCTTAACATCAAGGACCATCAAAGAGACCGGCAGAAAGGAACTGAGAGAGATATAAGGGCCTCGGACGTGAGATCTCCAGGCTAAATAAATAACATAAAGACTGATAGATATTGGTTGGGGACTGGAACCGGGAAAAGGGTGGGTGGAGGTTGGGAATCCAAAGGGTACATAAGGATAATTTGCTTTTTATATTTTGTTAGTGGTAAGGAAATTGGGTAAATCGTGGAAGGGAAATTTCGGTCGACTTTAGGAAAAAGGTTTAAGAATAATTAATGAGGTATAAGTATTGATGTGTGATTTTAATAAGGTAAAATTGGTTTTTTCTTTTTAAATTAATTGAAAATAAGACTGTTAAAAATAAATTGAGGAAATGGAAAAAAGAAGTAAAGTAAAACAATAGTATGTTAGAACAAATGTTTAAGTTAAGGTAAAGAAATAAGTTAAGGACTTGCTGAACTGACAATTTAAATTGGAATACAAGAAGGGGAGGTGTGAGGAGGTCTGAGAAATAAGGTTAAGAATAATAAGTATCAGAAACTTTATGTGTTTTTTCTATTTTTTTGTTGTTTAGTTTTGAATATTATGTACTTTTGTGTTTTTTTTGTTTTGTTTATTTCTTGTTCTTGTTTGTTGTGTGTTTCTTGAAAATGCCAATAAATATTTAATAAAAAAAAAAATAGAATTTAACACATATGCATTAGTAGAGGCCCCATCTTAAAAATAATCAACTCTGAAATTCAATATATGGTTATACTGGTGTTAGCAACTAGTACCTTTAAAATTCAGGGTGTTACACAGTAGCTTTCATGGTTCTCACTCCAGGCTTATCCAAGGAATGACGAAGTTTCAGTATGACTTGAGGCCTCTTTCCTTCCCTGAAGAGGTCATATCACAATCTTGCTGGCTTGCATCACCTTGTTTATTGACACTCTAATTTGGTTCTGAGCATCTAATACAAACTAGTTCTATTGTTCTCTTGCTCTGTACTGAAAGATTGTGGGAGAGGCCAAAGGCCACCATGCTTGCAGTAAAACAGCTATTTCACTTTTGGCTTAAAGCTCCATTAATTAGGGACTTCTTGCTTTCATGTCCATCACTGTCTGTTGCATGTGAGTGCTATTAATACATGTTGCTTGTTAGGAGCTTTGTGGAGGGAAGCACAACTTTCTTGAATGTACCTTTCTCTTCTGGTGAAGCCCAGTCAGAGTTGCCATGTGTGCAGTTCAGTCTTAACTTTGGGCATTGTTGAAAATAATTATTTAATGTAGTTATTTTCTGCCGTAATGGTTCTTGCTTGTGTTAAGAGGTAGGTTTTATCAAAAACTTCAGTAGGTGAACTAAAGCCATATTTAGTTTCATCTGCCCATCTTTAGTTGGTCCCTGGGTTCTAAAGGAATTGGAGTGTTCAGTTGTCTATTCACTTTTTTGCAAATAACATCATTTAGTATTGAATAATACTGAACCAAGCATTTAAAGCACTGCTTCTGTGTACTTCCAAGAGGAGTTCAAAGCTCTCTTTGGTAATGCAGGAACTCTGGAAAGGGGAACTCATTAGGCCTGATTAGAGTAAAATGAGCAGAGGAAAATGAACTAAAAACAAAGGAGCAGAGAGACCAGCAACTGCATTCCTTTTTGCCCCAATGAATAAACTTTTATTTCCTCTTATTGAGTTTCATTATGGTTTTTGATTTAGTCCAATTATTGTTGACAGTTTGCTTTTATTATCTTTTTAATGGATGTTTTTGCTAGAATTGTGTGTGTTCTTGAGGTTGCCACTTCAAAATTTGGGCATCCATTTAACAAAATCTATATCCTATTACCATTAGGCTGCTGTTAACTGGTCTATAAACATATCATCACTGTAAAGAAATTTTGTTAAAATGTTTTTGAGCTACACATATCCTTCAAGTCTTATAGTAATTGAGATAGTTGCATGTTTGGAGAATGGGTGTTAGATAGCAAAACTGTTAGATAGCATTTTCAATAAGAATTATAAAGCCTAGTTTTCAATAAGAATTATAAAGCCTAGCTTCTGCATCAATCCTTCAAAATTGAAGGTGAATTTTAAAAACAGGTACTGTACTTCACTTCTGCTTACACGAGTGTTGCTAGAACAAATCCTACCCTCAGAAGCATAAGTACAGGTCCTGTGTCATCTAATAGTGTGCTTATTCAAGGATTCCCCAACCTTTTAAGGTCCAAGGGTACATTTGGACATCTAAGAAAGTATTGTTGCTTCCATACAATAACAATTTTGCAAAGAAAAACTGGCAATCTTCAGACTTCACCAAAACAGGCAAAATACCTACACTCCCCAAAACGAATAAAACAAAGAAGCAAGCAACAAGCCACAAAAAACAGGTACCTGCAACCATAGTACAAAAAGCAGGCAAAAACTCATTTCCAAAAAGAATTACCGTAAAAATAGGAAGGGGTAGAGGACTTGGACATGTGTCAAGGAGGTGTCTGAGGGTGCTGTCATGCCCACGGGTGCCCCACTGAGAACCAGACTTAGTTTGTACCAAATGCAAAGGTCATTCATCAGTTTCAACATTTCTGTTCCCCATACCCAGTTAAAGGGGAAATGTTGACTAAGGTAATGATAGTGGGGTGGCAGAAAGTGACTGGGCATTTGGGCACATAGGACAGCTTGCATTTTCAGGTTGGCCAACCTTGTCATACATGGATGTGTAAAACAAATTCTACAAAATGGAACACTTGGAAAGAATTCATAACTGTTCAGGTACTTCAATTTGCTCCCTGAATCGATAAACAATAAATTTTATGCTTTAGATAAGGTTTTTAGAAGAAGAAGAAACATGTCACTGTGGGTATCCAGGGTGGTTAACCTGCAGCCCTTCAGATACTGTTGAGTTCTATGGACAAAGTAAACTTGACAAATGCGTAGAATGCTTTCTGCTTTGTATACTCCTTTGTATGTCTGGTTGGCTATATCTGCACATCGCAATAAGCCATAGCTAATGGTGGCTGGTGCCCACTGAGACTGGTAGAACAGAAGGCAGAGAGGCCAACAGCAGGTGGAGCCAATGACAGGAGCAGCCAAGTAACCACATCCTTTTCCCTGCTGAGTTCTTCAAAAGCAGCTTCTGATATTAAGAAGGAAGAAGCCGTCAGGCAGTGCTACCCTCTGGACTGGTTGTAAGTAACAAACCAGGCATGTGGGGGCTGGCTGAGAGCTGACTGAGGTTGGTGGAGCAGTGCCCCATTTTCCCCAGTGAACCAGCCTGCACTGGCCATAATATAATGTCTATGAGCTAGAATGAGCCCTCCATCTCCTTGCACCCCAGTCAGCTGAAGAGTCCTGGACACTGCTCTGGGTAGTCTGGTTGAACTGTCTACCTGACAGCAGCTGGGAGCTGAATATATATATACAAGTCTTGCCAAATGTACCCTGCATAGCAGGCACAGGCTTTAGGGCCCTTCCAGATATACTGTTTGACTGACTCAGTTGTTCACTGCCTTACACTTTTGTGGGAGGAAAAGCTGAGTGGTTAAAAAAAAAAAGAAAATAAGAAACTAGGGATGCATTGTTTTCAATTATAACCCCTGTGCACAATTATTTTTAACATTCTGGATAAAGCAGTCTCAGCACTTTCTTGGTTCACAGTTTGGAATATCTGACATTAGCCAGAACCAAGCTCTGAAATCCCACTGGCAAACATGCTGTTATTATGAGAAAGATAAGAACAAACAAGGGAATTAGATTTGACTTTTCTATAAAGACAGCCAAGCTATATTTTGCTTTGTAAAGTCCAGGGCGAAGGTGGGGGTAATAGCAAGGAGGGCTAAATGTCAGCCGTGCAGAACTATCAGAGGACTAATGTGTAGATTGCACTGTAATTTATTTTGTAAGCAGAAAACTTGCAGAAAACTTTTTTTAAAAAAAGGAAAACGTGTTTTGTATTTCCCCCCCTTAAATAAACACACAAAGTACACAGATTAGAAAGACAAAATATTATGTAGAAGTCACAACTCAAAGATGTCTAAACAAAATATTCATATATTGCCAGACTTTGACTCCCATCATCCTTGACCATTGGCCATGCTGGCTGAGACTGAAGGCAGCTGAAGTCCAACAACATCTGGAGGGCCACGCGTTCCCTATCCCTGCCATAGTGGCACCCTCTGTATAGAATTCTTTGCACAAGGAAGCCCATGTAGCCAGTTCACTCCTGTTGATTACAAATATTACTTATTTATTTGTATTAGTCTTGAGGAAGATGTTTTTCTTGTTGGGATCAATTAAGATCTGCTTTATTCCTAACTGTCTCTTATGCTCCTTTTTCGCTGTTTAAGACTGAAATTTCCATACTGTAGTTGTAATCGCATTTGTGTTTTTAAGAATGGACTGCTTTGAAAGCCCTTTGGGGATGAAAATGCTTGATATCAGCTTTTGAATAAAAATAAAACCTTATTAACTCTTAAGTGAATCTGAAGGAAGGTGAAATAAGGGTGATATGTGTTTTTTCCTTCCAGTGATAGATTCATTCTGCTAAAAGGTGTAAAAGTCACAAGGGATCTGGTTGATGGTGCAGTATTTACATTTGTGGCTGGGAACCAGCATGGTAAGAGGGGCCAGTAAACAGGGCAGTTAAGAGACAGGAGGCAGCAGGGTTTGGCTGAGGAAAATGAGGTTGGTAGGTGGGGAGCTGGCAATGAAATGCACTGCAGGGATCTAGAGGGAAGGAAGCAGGAAAGTGAAGCAAAGACACGGAAAGAGACATGCTAGGAACAGAAATCTCACACATGGCCTAATTGGGGATGAGAAGTTTATTCTGAGTAATTGGATACTCTTCCTATTGCTAAACAGCATATATGTGCTGATGTTGCTCCATGTTCATTAAGCTTCATTCTGAAACATAATTAGTCATTACTGACTGTGTATTTTTAACACGATAGTGGCTAATATTTCTATGATGTAAGAGACATAAAGGTGGTTTCTGAGAGACAGTGGGGGTTTTTTTGTTTAATGTTTATTCAGCTATTGCCATTACTACTTCTTCAGAGTGGCAGTGATTGTGGTGAAATACGAATAGCTAGCGATACTGCGTAGAAACCACAAAGGTAGTTGTTTAATCTTAATCCTTTTGGTCCACTTGTTAACCAATGCTTAAGCAATACTAGAATTCCTTTTACTCACAGTAATATATAGTTTAGCACCTCTGATTTCCCTACTTATATGGAATCAATAAGCTCTGGGGGAGGAATTAGAATGATGCAAAGATCATAAACAGGAAGAAACAATAGAAGCTATCTCACGCTGGCTGATTTAAAAAGCTGAATAGTTCCAAAAGCAGATTTTTTTAAAAAAAGAAGAAGAAGCTAATATTAGTTTGTCTTTCTCCCATGATAGCCTTTCCAGCTCAAGTTTAAGCTCTGAACTTCTGCTTCCTTAGGTCAGGCCCCCCAGGCAATCACTTAGAAAAGATTGAGTAGGCTGTCACTTACTTGTTTATCCTTAGCAAAAAGCACAAATCATTGGTGTTAAATATGAGTATTTCTCTATTCTTTCTGAGTCCTATTAGAGAACTAGAAACCATATTGAACACTGATGAATTTATTTTAAAATGCATATAATCCATCTTTCTTTTCTTTGGGATCCACAGACTCTACCATGTGGATACATATAAATGAATAGAAGTTTTGATTGTGATGACAGCTATCATTTGCATGCTTCATTTACTTCAGGGAGCCTGTATATGCTGTCTTTTCCCCCTCACAACAACCTGATGGAGTAGGTTGGGACTGGGAAAGTGTGACTGAGTCAATGTCATCCTGGATGACAAGGGTTTTCAACCCAGGTCACTCTAGTAAAAGTTTGGTATTCTAATGACTGGACCTTGCAACCCAATTTGGCATATAACCAGAGCTGGAATTCTCATTCAGAGTTGTGCCTTGGCATGTAAATATTTTTTATAGAACACACAGTGAAGGGACTTTTCCTCAAAGTATTCTACTGGAAACCACCATCTCTCTTCCGTTGAGTGCAATGTTGTGATTTTAAATTAAGGCAATCTGCAGTGTTAACGAGTCTGTGTATATGTAAGAGCTCTGGGAAAGCAGATTGTCCACAAGATCAGCTCAGTCCAAAATAACTGCATAGCAAAATTCCTTGTTTTCCTCTTACAGCTGCCAGCACATTGAAGGGAAGCTTGGAATTTTGTGGGCCACAAAATCATCTTATCTCTCTCTAATAACTATACAGGCCCAAACCATAATAGAGGTTGGAAACGCACAGGTCCTTTTATTTGCCTTTCCACCAGTCACATCACAACAGACTGTGCACGCAAATTTATATAAGATAAGCATGGAAACAGCAGTGCCCTTTCAACCCATGCAAAGTCATGACATTTAATGAGATGAAGTATTTGCTGGGAAGTAATACTACAATTCAGATTCCAGAAACTTAAGACCATTTCCTGCTTATATATTTGAACCAGAACATTCATGAATAAAATAAAATAAAAATTCACTGAAACCATATTATTAGTGACAATGTAACCTAAAGTTCTATAAATTACTTTGATATATGTAGTCAAGCTTCTTGAATTGATTCTAAATAAATATGTATGAGTCAAAGTTTTCTGTTATGCCCAGAATTTGTAAAGCGAGGAAGGCTAAGCTCTGGCCCTCTCAAGTGTAGTCAAACTCTCAACTCCCATCAAGTAAGGGACAATGGGAACTGTAATCTAGCAACATGCGGAGGACCATAGGTTGGCATCCTTGTTGCAAAGTATGCCCAACATCTATGCTAAATAGCTGGATGAGGGTTTTTTCTGCAACATGAATAATTTATAAATGCATTGGAATGATCAAAGTCCTACAAAATTTATTATAGGGTAGTGAAGGGACTGGATAAAGTAACAGAGGACTGACAATGTCTAGGGTGGTTAATCCAAGCAAGGTGGAATCCAGGAACTCTCTAGACCTGTAAGCCACTAGAATTTTCTTTTCTTCTTTTCTTATTCTCTAACACTCTCTGGACCATGTGGCATATGGAAAAGTCAGCAGACTTTTAGAGCTATTGTTTCTGCAACTTTCTGCACAGTTTAGAGTTCTGTGTTTTCTTTGTAGGTTTATCCCTAGTACAGTGTGCAAGCTCCAACTTTGACATTTTTACGGTATAGCACAGATGTGAAAATTTTCCATTGATTTTTTGGCAGAAGTCCAAACCTCTATGTCAGGGAAGAGGAAGCTTAAAAACACTTGGGTGTTGCACATGTAAGCTCTTTGTTTAAAGATCTATAGGGGCCCTGTGCTTCTTTACATACTATGTACTACTATTCAAAGGAAATAGTCAATGTAAGATCCCACATCACCATTCTAGCTTTGTGGTTTTCTATCTGAATTTATTACAGTGGTGCCTCGGGTTACATACGCTTCAGGTTACAGACTCCGCTAACCAAGAAATAGTGCTTCAGGTTAAGAACTCTGCTTCAGGATGAGAACAGAAATCGTGCTCTGGTGGCCCGGCAGCAGGAAGAGGCCCCATTAGCTAAAGTGGTGCTTCAGGTTAAGAACAGTTTCAGGTTAGGTACGGACCTCTGGAACGAATTAAGTACTTAACCCGAGGTACCACTGTATTGCTGACTTGTAAGAGAGAAAGAGAGAGACTGAGTGGAAGATGTTTCGAAGGCTTCTTGGTGTGGTTGCCATTTCTCTTACTCCCATTCTTTTTATTACATTTATGATGGAAACCTGTAGTCAGTGGAGGAGGGGCATCCTGGGAGCCCTTTTGTGAAGCTTTTTTTTCTATGGCAAAGAGAAAGGTACATGGTTCATGCAGGGAAGAGGGTCCACCCACTTGGGCTGCCTCATTGCAGCTACTGATTTCCCACAGCTGTCCCTCCTTTGCTGTTGATGGACAGGGCAAAAATAAGGTTTTTTATTTGGCATAGGGTGTTGGGAAGATTGAGGGAAGCTTTGGTCCTGTTGTGTCCAAAGCTCTCCTTTCCCCCTGGCACACTGCTTGAAGGGGCGGCGGGGTACACTCAGAGCTCATCTAAAACCTTTATTCAAAAAAAGCAAAGACTGAAGAAAGAGTAGAGAAAGGGAAGACACAACTTGGCAAAGCTTTGTATTTTATGGTTCTTCCACCTTGAGCTCTCCTTGCCCAGCTCCTTTTGGATTGCTCTAGAAATGTTTAATATATCTGAAAAAAGAAGATGGTTGTGAATTATACACACAACGTGCACATGTAAATATAACTTGCATTCTACAAGCATAGATAATGGCCACCACCATTCCTACCTTCCTCTACCAAGAAATAGATAAAATAAATGATATATCAAGGCTCAGCTTTTAATCCTGTGTTTGCCTTGACTTCCTCAGTCCTGGAGTTGTGTCCAGAGTGGTTATCCTCCGTTTGATCACAGTCATGTGGAAGAAGAGAGCAAGTCCATGTTTTCACTGGCTTAGAATGGTTCTCTAGGGTTTCAGATCGCCTCCCCCAAGCCCTGTAACTGTGGAGGAGAACCTCCAACCTGTTAGGCCTAATTAGGCCTACCAACCCTTGAATGTTAACCCACCAGGTGGTTTTGGGATGACCATGACCACTTTTGCCATGTCAGGTGAAGGGAAATTCAAGCTGTGGCTAAAGCAAGAATTGGGAGTGTGCCCTAAGTGCATCCCAGCCAAATGCCAGTGCTTTTTTTGTCACCTTGCACAACTGTATCCTCTTCTCTGACTCACTCCTTGGAATAAACCAAGTGTGCTTTTGGCTGTGAGAGGCAGTAATTCATTGAACCTTTAGATTTTATTGAAGGGTTTTTTTTCAGTGCAGGGGGTGTCTGGGGAGTCCTAGCTTGACTCTGATTTGGGGACATCACCTAATTGGGGGTGGTTGTCTGGAACAGGGAACTGAGGGGCTACCCTACTGGGTGGAGCATGGAAACCCTTGATGCCTTGCAAGCTAAGACAGGAGCAAGTCTGATCAGCTCAGAAGCCATCGCACAGGGTGGGGCGGGGTTTACTCCCTATCCCTCACTCCATGTGATCTGCTCTTTGAATGTCCCAAAGAAAGGGGATTTTCCAAGGGAGAGACTGGTCAACGCACTGTGCAGGAGAGCCCAGGGACAAGCAGAAGAACTGGCTGCTCACAGCTTCCGTCTTCTTCCTTCAATGGCTCCCTGTTTAGTTCGTGCCCTGTGTGGCTGCCCCATTCGCACTGCCTTAGATCCACTTCTGATACAACCACATTAAAATTACCTTCACGGCCTTACTTGATCTTATAAAATTTAAGTTTTCTCAGTGGTTCATTTCTTTAAAACAGTCAGTCTTAGGCACTCTTTGTTCAATATATAACATTTTACTCTTTAAGGAAGGCTTTAGTAACATCATGTTTTCAAATGCTGTTATCAGTCTATATAGAAGAGGACAGTATAATTTGCTGTTTTCACTTCAGGACAAATGTGACGCCCAAAGTAAGAAAGAAAAGTGAATTTGAATTTATACAGATATTTGTGCTTTGCTCCTGAGATCTAATCAGAGTTAAAATCCAGATTTTTGAATAATGTATACCTTGCAGTGGCTATTTACAACAACAACAATGCAGCAACAACAACAACAGAGAAATGTAACTGAACTATATCATTTAATAGAGAGTTCACTTTAACTTACGGTGGCTGAATTTAAAATCTTATACTTGCATCGTTAGCTCAAGTAGTACTACTTCCAGAAAGATGTTGGATAGTTTAGTGTTCAAGCTTATCTAAAAGAATGTTGTAGGCACATGTAATTGATTTCATTTTTTTAAAGTTTGCCTTAAAAAAGTTGGTTCCATAGCTGTAGTTAAATATTTCCTAAGTTACCCAATAGATTGCAGATGTGTTGAGCGGCATAAGAGTGAATCAAATTTTAATAATTGAATAAATAACTTGCTGTGAGTGGAAACTTAATGCTATCACTAGCAGGTATTTGCCTTCAAAGCTGTTGTGCAGCAACATTGGTAGTTTTATGTAGTGAGTGTCGTATGAATCTTAATTATTGGTAACATTCCTTTAACTTTTAAAAAATGTGTTTTAAGTCTGCTTTACAATTTTAACTGAGGGGTGGGTGTGTGTGTGAGAGAGAGAGATTTATGGGTTGCATCTAATGAAGTTGCTCCATTAGCACAAGGACTTCCAACTGTGCAATGGGACTTCCTTTCTCTTTCCTCTCCCTTTGCACCCACCAATCTGTTTTGGGGTGTTGGTGCAATAGGAGAGGAGATGGCGGGCAAGTCTTGTTGTGCAGGCCAATATCTTTACACTAATAGGATGACTATTTTGGATACAATCATTTTTTTTCTAGCAGTCATAACTGCTAGAAGCTGTGGTGTGTGTGTGTGTGTGTGTCTGTCTGTCTGTCTATCTGTCTGTTTAAGTTTAAGTTTTAATTAAATATCCTAAAAATGACCAACTTGTGCATTGTGTATGTAAGCTCTTATAACATGCCCGGTCTGCTAGTTTTCATCTTGAAGAGATATTTAAGCAACTAGACAATATGAGAGAACATTTGGGAGAAGGAAGCTATCTATAAATAACACTCACGGGGGGGGGGGGGAGCCAGTGCCACAGAAGAAGGAGGGAGGCTTTCAGCTGGTGAATTCTGCCATTACAACCTATCTTCCTTAGCTGGGCTAAGTGCTAGGAAACTGAGGAAATAGCCAATGCACGTCTCCTAAGTGCCAATGGATAGCTTTGTGTTTATTTTCTGTGTGAGAAGGGTAGCTGCCATGGCTTCAAATGACCTGAATGTCTCAGCCACAAGAGTACCCAGAGTCATAGCAAATTATTTCACTGAGCCATTAAATTCTGTGAGAAGAACATAGAGAAAGTGTGAGAGCCTGGTACTTGTTGTTCTGTCCCTTTAGAAGTTGCCAGTGATGATTAAGATATTCTGTGCCACTAATAAAACTCCAAAATACTGCTTGATTCTAAACATTTTGCTGCAATGTATTGATTTGTGATTTTGGTGCACTGGTGTGACTATGGTATGTTTCATTCTTAGCACTTAAGTGCTGGCACAGCTAGTCTCTCGAAGCAGCCTGTTAACATGCACAGGATGTTTATGCAGTGATTTGTAGAAGAGAACAACATTTTCCCACAGTATTCCAGCAGGCCCTGTTACATCAAAGGGCAGTTCATTGTTGCTCATCAGATTCTGTATTATTGACTTTTGCGAATATAAGACTGCATGTACACTGGAGGTTATATGTATTTACGTATTATGAAAAAAAGATCTTGCCATTAATCTACTTCATTAGAAAATAGAGAATGGCTTTTAAACATGCTTTCTACTACCCTCACTAGAAATGTTCTTGAACTACAGCAATACAGTGGTACCTCGGGTTATAGATGCTTTAGGTTATGTGTTTTCGGGTTGCACACCGTGCCGAACCTGGAAGTACCGGAACGGATTGCTTCCAGGTTTTGGCGCTTGTGCAGAAGTGCCAAATCGCAACCTGTGCGTGCGCAGATGCGGCGCTGCAGGTTGCAAACGCTGCGGGTTGCAAACGTGCCTCCCGCACGGATCACGTTCACAACCCGAGGTTCCACTGTAGTAGGATGTGTGGGCCCAGGTTTGGAATAACGAAAACATAAGAACCAAACTAACAATAAAAGAATCTCAAGGCAGAACCAGGATATAAATCTAATAAGATAATGGTAATAATAATTTCATTAACAATATGACAAATTTTGGGAAACCTTGGGGGCCCACAATAAAAAATTGTATATGACAGGAGTCAAGTGGATAGCCACCTCTGCACTAGAAAATTGCATTTTGCCAAGATCTTATACCATAACCATTGAAATGGTTTCGGTTGCATGAAAACACCATTTCTTAACACCATGGGTTGTTTTCCTTACCCACAACAGCCTTTATCTCCCCCGCCCCCCCACCCTCATATTGCATTTTTAAACATCTACCCTGATGAAAAGTTCTGGAGAAACAGAAAGCTTATTTTGTGGTGTATTGGTTGCTCCAATAAATATATTACCCTAATAAAGATTTTTTAAAAATAATAAAATGGACCAGCATGGCTGCTTTTACTCTTGGCATAACTGTAACTTCATCGCATGCTAAAGGAAGTTGTGTGGCTGTAGTTTGTCACTATAAAGCAAGGTAAAGGTAAAGGTAAAGGGACCCTTGACCATTAGGTCCAGTCACGGATGACTCTGGGGTTGCGGCACTCATCTCGCTTTATTGGCCGAGGGAGCCGGCATACAGCTTCCGGGTCATGTGGCTAGCATGACTAAGCTGCTTCTTGCAAACCAGAGCAGCGCACGGAAATGCCGTTTACCTTCCCGCTGGAGTGGTACCTATTTATGTACTTGCACTTTGACGTGCTTTCAAACTGCTAGGTTGACAGGAGCAGGGACCGAGCAACGGGAGCTCACCCCGTTGCGGGGATTTGAACCGCCGACCTTCTAATCAGCAAGCCCTAGGCTCTGTGGTTTAACCCACAGCACCACCCGCATCCCTATAAAGCAAGGTATAACTGAGCAAATCCTTAGAAGAGGCTTTTAAAGTTCTTTCCATAAAATGGCCAGACTTTGTTATACTGCACTAGAATTTTGTTTCCTGGAGATAAAGATAGCCTTACTGACCACCAAATTCTGTTTTATAATGGTCTGCTGCGGATCAGGACATTATGTATATTTTGTTTTTACTTTTTCCAAGTCTATAGACACTGTTAATTCCTTTTTTATCCATGTTAATCTGTTCTCTCATGTATTTAGTAGAAGAGGGCACACCTCAATCAATGACTTTCCATATTGTAATCTCAAGCGCCCTTACTTTGTGAAATGAGGAATCAAATTGTCATTTTTACACTCTTTCTGCATTCAACATTGATGGGTCCATTGATACAAAATTTTGTGAACTCCTCATATATCCACAGACATAACCAGCAGAGTTAATAAGTTCTGTGTTGGTTACATGTTCTGCTTTAGTTATAATAATCTTAAATGTAGAAGAGATTTGCAGAAAAACTCCTAAACAGCTCATTCTACAAAGTTATGCATTTGCACATACTGTATTGGCAATGGACTGAGATGTTGTTGGCAAGCTGTTACCTGTTAGTATCAATTCCTGTTGTGCAAAATAGAAAAAGTCTTTGTGTGCTAAAAGTGCTATGGAGAAGATAAAAACTGAACAGGAAGTGGATTATCTCTATGCTGTCATACCCTTGCTGACATACAAGCACTATTAATGAACTTCAAAACTGTGTAGGAAGATTTGGAAAAAAGATTATTTCAAATGTTACATGCTTGCATCTCTTGTTTCTTTCCACTCAGACCATATGCCCATGAATTCGGGGAAATGTGCTTTGCCTCTGAGTTAGAAATCTATAGGGAAAAAGAATTATAATGAAGTTAGAAATTGTTGAAGTATCTAGTTGTATTTATGTATAGCTTATGCTTAAGGAACAATCCTTTAGAGGGGAAAAGATTACATTAGTTTTGGGAAAGTGATGGAAATATAAGTTGCTAAACATCACATTTAATTTCTAGTGGGGCTGGCACAGTGCTTGGGGATTTCTGCAGCTCTGCAACTACTTTAACTACTTGCTGAGTGTACTAAACTACTGTATATCTATACTGAACTGTACTTTTCACCTCCACACTGTTGTGGTTCTGTTTTCTAAAAGCCTGGCTGTATTTTATACCAAATAGACCTCCATCCCTGGGCTTCATGAAAGGGGTCAAAGGCACTGGCCTTGTGAGTTCATGTGGAGGTTTGCAGCGAGAAGGTTTACACTGGCCTGCTTTGCACATCATAGTAAGTCAAGGTCTGTGCAAATGTGCGGGGCTACTGGAGAGAAGCTCTGAGCTGCTCCTGCACCATGCTGACTTAAGCCAAGGTATGTCTTGGGAGTGAAAAAGACTGGGGGAAGAGCAAAGCAGCTGCAGATTCTTCTCCAGGAATCCACAAATTCGAGCATTTCCAGCAAGACATGGTTTGGAAAATTGTAGTGTGTGAACCAGACTTGGTTTCCCTCACTAGGATTTGATTTGATTTGATTAGTTACTAATAAGGAAACTCTTGGGTGGTTTTTGTGATTCACACATTTGACCTGGGATAAGGATACACTTTCATGGCCTGCTCCAGGAGAGATGAGCAAGGACAAAATATTATGACACATTTTCAGTAACTGTTTGGGCTTGAAAATAGAATAAGGCATTATTGTCTCTAATTAGGCCTTTAGTGGCTATGGCAGAACTGCAAAAATAGAGCATAATTTTATTGGATTGCATACACCGAGCTATAGGTGCATGCCAAATCAAATATTGGAAAGTAGTATCGCCATGTTGCTCCATGAAGAAGAAATCTATGGCCCTCCAAATGTTGTTGAATCCCTTCTCTCATCAGCCCCAACCAGCATGGCAAATGGCTAAGAACAATGGGAGCTATAGTCGAACAAATCACAGTTTCCCACCCCTGCTGTAAAATATTTTAGAGTGACACCCCTGTGGCAATTTTGCGTTTCTGGAAAATTTGATATTTTAAAACTAACTTGATGGCTTAGTGATGAGTATGATTTGTTTGTAGTGCATGGCACTATACAGTGGTACCTCAGTTTAAGAACAGCTTAGTTTATGAACAACTTGGATTAAGAATGCTGCAAACCCGGAAGTAGGTGTTTTGGTTTGTGAACTTTGCCTTGGAATAAGAACATGTTTTGCTTCCTGTTGAGTGTGTTCCATTTGTAAATTGAGTCCTCTGCTGCTATGGGAAAGCACGCCTTGGTTTAAGAACACTTTGTTTTAAGAACAGACTTCTGGAACGGATTAAGTTTGTAAACCAAGGTACTACTGTATATGGAATAATGCCTATTAGCATGTTGCATAGATCCAGGGAAGGCAGGTGCATTAATGAGCATTGCTTCCATTTTCTATATTAATAACTGATGTGGGACTCTCTCCTCTAGTGAGATGCATGGGTTCCCATTTCACACCACATGTCTGATGAAGCCTCATGTAATGTACAGTATTCAAAAAAGGGGAAGAGATTGAGGCTGTTTATATGTTACTAGTTTAAAACACAGTTAGGTTATTCTTTTTCTCAGCTCAGATCAAAGTTGGTCTTTGGGGAAATGTAACAAAATGAAGGGTAGATATAAGATAGCTATGGATTGTGGCTATGGTTGTGTGTACACTTCTTCCCAAACGAGCAGCGTTAGCACATTGGATGCATAATGCATATACAGCCTGGGACTGAACATCCCAGTTCCTCTAATGAACTGCATGACTTGGTCCCACTTAGTTTGAACTAGGCGCTCTCGTTTTGAGCCAGGTTGAGCTCAATTTTTTGAATTACAGATTGTTTGGAGAACTGATAATTATTTTCTTTAAGTTGCATGGAGTGATCTGTACAGGTTTTAAAGGGGAAAATACGTAGTTTTACATGTGAACATGTCTTTGTTTGACTTTGGATGCATGACTCAAACTTGATAATTCACAAGGCTAAACATTGTCTGGATACATATATCAAGAGTCTGTTTATTTACCCAGCTAATTTAGATTTGTTTATGGTGTCCTCTGTGTTTATGGCTCTCCCTGGACCTTCTTCTAACCAAAAATCATGTGGCTTTTACATATCTAAAGTTTAAAAAACACAATAATTAAATGTTTATTGAGCAGCTAACTGCTAATTAATTATGTTTGTGAATTTATCGCTGATGCCTGTATTTGCTATAAATGTTTCTGTTCCAAATTCCCTTCCTTTGCTATTACTGCTATTCATAAATGTACTGACATTGCCTTGAGATTGAAATTTGTTATGTTGCTGATGTTTCTTCCAGTCCAAGACATGATTTTTCCGAATCAGGACACTTTAGAGAGAGAATTTGTTGACATAAAAACATTCACTGCTAATGTCAACTTACTGTGAAAACAATGACAGATGAGTCACTGCAAACAGCCATGAACACTCTATAAATGTTGATTTAGAATTGTACCATGCCACACATCTTATGCATACCCCTGATTACCATGTTTATTAACTTGGATTGCATATGTGCCTCAGGTCTCCCGGTGGAAGGAGAACCTCATACGCTATTGAAAAGCCAGTCCATATTCTAAAACAGTTGTGGCCTTTAAAAAAAGAGTCAGTGAAAGTAAACTAAACATGATCTTAAAATCTAAAAAAACAACTTTTTAAATGCACTTTTTCTAATTGACAACTAGAACTGTGCATATGCCCATTGGTTTCATACAGAGTCTCTACTGGAACTGTTGAAGTTTGTGTTGAGCATTCTTCGTTGTTGTTGCTGCTGCTGCAATGTGTGTGTGTGTGCGTTTATTCTCTTTCCTCTTAGGACCTTCCACAAACTGTAATGCAGACATGATGTTACTGTTGCTACTTAAATTCTCATGGAAGAAGAAACCAGTTTGAAATATCTTTGGGATGGTTTGCATGTTTGGCCAGAGAAATAGGATGTACTAAGGCCTGTACTATTTGTCTGCTGTTGCACACCTGAAGTAGCATTTTTAATCAAGGTATACACATAAACAACATACCCAAATTCCACCATCTTTCCTTCTTGATGGCCATCACTTTATGAGGAGGTGGAATCAGGAAGTAGGCTACATCACATGCATATCATGAATGTGGCCAATCCATCTTCCTCAGTGCACAGAGGTGGTTTTACGGTAGTGCAAGCAGTTTGGCCGCGTTGAGTGCGCAGGGGGCACTGCAACAATGATGTAGAACAGAGCCCAAGAAGGAGTGTGTGAATTTTAGCATCGCAAAGGACGCCACTGAAATTTGAGAGATCCAAGTCTGCCGCTACGCATACCTAAGGTCTTAATGCAATGTTACAGTTAACTCAGGGATCATCAACACAACCCCCTCCAGATGTTATTGGACTCCAGCTCCCATCAGGGCCGTCTTTACCCAGGGGTGCAAGGCACCTGCCGCTGAAGCTGCCTAAGCTCTTAACTATCCGTGATCACTGGGTCATTTCCGTTCTCTTTTGCGGAAGAGCTGCAGAATCAATGTATCTGGCAGCGCCCCCTAGTGGTGTCTTTCATTTTTGCATGATTGCAAAAACGGAAGATGGAGTTTTCGCTGCTGCTTTTTATTTTTTCATGTTAGCGGTTTTTGCTGCTCCCTCTCCTTAAAAGCTCAACAACTTAAACTTGTGCCCCTAAAGAAAGCTCAACAACTTTGATCTGCCCCCCCAGGGGGGTGCTGGGCGGATCTTTGCAACCCGGTGGTGAATATGCTAAAGACAGCCCTGACTCCCATCACCTCAAGATCTGGAGGACCCATTGATGATCTCTGCATTACCGTATTTTTCGCCCTATAGGACGCACTTCCCCCCTCCAAAAATGAAGGGGAAATCTGTGTGCGTCCTATGGGGCGAATGCAGGCTTTCGCTGAAGCTTGGAGAGCGAGAGGGGTCGGTGCGCACCGACCCCTCTCGCTCTCCAGGCTTCAGGAAGCTATCAGCAAGCCTGGGGAGCCCACGGGAGTTCCCACAGGGCTCCCTAGGCTGCAGATAGCAGCCTGCTGCCCAGAGCGCAGGGCGTGCTGAAGCAGAGTGCCCCGCGTTTCGGGCAGATATCAGCAAGCCTGGGGAGCCCTGCTGGAGTTCCCGCAGGGCTCCCTAGGCTGCGGATAGCAGCCTGCTGCCTGGAGCGCTGGGCACGCTGAAGCTGCGGCTGGGGGAATAATTTTTCCCCCCTTTATTTCCCCCCCAAAAAACTAGGTGCGTCCTATGGGCCGGTGCATCCTATAGGGCAAAAAATACAGTAATTCACTTTTTGTGATTCTCTTTCACGAAAATACACATGCATCTTTCACTGCAATGCAACCACTACTGCACATTTGCACCAACATTTCCAAGATACAAGCAAAACAAGTTCACTAAAGAGCTTATTGGGACAGGAAATATGAATGTGTGTTCCATGGCTAATAAAACATTTTCAGAGAGCTGGAAGCAGTATTATAAACTTATCTTCTGCATGTAGTCCTATTTACTGTGTTTGTGGGATTACATCTCTGAGGACTGCAACTTTTATATAAATTCATTGACCATATACACTGTTGTAGTGGCATGCAAGAGAAAGATTATTTTAAATAAGCGTAAACTTCCTGTTTTTGGTTTCCCTCCCCAAATTCAGTCACTAACAGATGTTTTTTGAGCGGATGTTTATCGCTATTTGTGTGTTGCTGCTGGTGTGTTTTCTTTTGGTCACCATCTTTTAACGATTTTACATGGTTTTATATGGTTTCATATCTTACACAATGATGTAGTTAAGTTTAATCTTTACAGAACAAATGAAAATTCATACCCTTGTCCAAACAATTATATTTTCTATAAGCATGTCGGCGTTGGTTATTGGTTGCAGTCTTGCTTTAATCTACCCAGCTAAATTGTGGTACCAACATTTCTCGTGTGTTGGGTTGCACAGTCTCTGTTCTTCTGGGTACAATATAAGCCTACCTGGTTTGCTGTCATTTGTTTATTTTTTAGATTGCCTTGTTCATTCTTCTCCCAACCTTTAATTATACAGTTTATGCAATTATTCATAGGTGTTTTTTTTAAAAGGCAGTAGTCCAGCAATATAACTGGGGGAGTAAAGTTCATTAGGAAAGTAGGGAAACAGCTTTTTTGGGTGACATGACAACTTACACTGTAAAAGTAGATCTGTAAAAGGGGAGATGTTCAGGAACAAAAGCAGTTCAACCCCTGAAATATGCCAACATATATTTGAACTGTGTTCTGCTACCATGTAGACTAGTTCTTATTAAGCTAATGAATCATGTTAGTATTCAGTTGCTACATGCATTGTTTTTTTTGCAGATTATTATTATTATTAATAATAATAATATCTGGAGTCCGTATTTCCAACTTGTCACAGTTAAGGTTGTATAAATACAGTGACGCAAGTGATCAAGATAAATGATGACATTTTATGGGTTTTAGCTGCTTCTTTTGAAATCTGCTACTGCAGTAGCTTATAAATGTAGACAGAAGTTGGCTACTGCTTATGCCAAGTCATATGAACTTCACCACAGCAGAAGTGCAGTTCCTGTGTTTCTTCTGTGAGATATGAATCCAGATGGATGAGAAAATATAACTGAAATGGAGTGGAAAAGAGTGTCCCATTTCTAACAACCCTCAGAGGAGATATCTTTGACTGTTTTTTCTCTAAACTTTAGAAAAAATCCTTATTAACCTGAACTCTTCAGGCAGTTCTATGCTTTTACATATAGTCTTGCCACTGACAAGAGTATTTTATAGATGAAGTTTTCTTATACTGAATCAGACCGTTGATCCATTTAGCTGAGTACCCTTCAGACCATGTGCGCTGTCATTCTTGGCCATTGCCAATTCAGGCTGGGATTGGTGGAATTTGGAGTCTGAAAACAGCTAGTCTATGCTATATTGGCTACCATGGATTTGGGCTCTAGTCTCCTCTATCCTCACTTTAGTTGGGTTGAGTAGGTCATATGCAAATTCATCTGGCTCCCATTTTCTTGACACAATTGCCCTTGCTTTGCAAGTGGGCAATTAGACTGCAGATTAACAGGCATTGTTTCATCAACAACAGCCTTTCTGGGTTTTTTTGGTATTTCATTTAGTTTAACTCAGTATATAAATTTCAGCTAGGATGTGGAAATCAAAGTTTAAAATCTCATATGCTAGCTGAAGCCTGGAAAATAAATCATGGAGCCTCACATGGGACTGTGCACAATGGGTCTGTAAATTTCAGGTGCTTTGTGGTGTTTTTTAAAATTAGAAACCATAAACCATGAGGAGTTGCATATATGTGACATAATATCTCAGTGCCATTGGAGGGACCATTATACAGTATATCCTTACATTTGGCTCTGTTACTTTCTTAGTCATTCACTGTGACCTCTCTCTCTTTGTCTGTCTCGTGTGTGTGTGTGTGCGCGCGCGCATGTCACATTAGAACGCCGCAACCCCAGAGTCATCCGCGACTGGACCTAACAGTCGGGGTACTTTTACCTTTTTACAACTCTATGAAACTTAGTGGTTGTCATCACACCTTGAATTCTGAAGCCATTAAAGCAGCACTGAATGTAAAAACCTGAATGCGAAAACCTGGGCATAGCCTGGGCAGGGAAAATTGTGCGGTATTCATATGGGGTGTTTGGGTGTGTGTGCGTGTGTGAGTGAGTAAGAAAGAGAGAGAGAGAGAGAGAGAGAGAGAGAACTCTCTATGATGGTTGCCACAATGTCCAACCTTTCTTTTGTATAATGCAGAAGCAGATTCCCCCGTTACCCAAATCATACTCCGTTATCCGCTTCTTATAGACCCTTTATTAATGGATGATGGGAAAGTAAGATCCAAACATACTGAAACAAGGTCACCTTGGTGCATTTTCCTTCTGACATTCGAGGATGTCCAAATGCAGATAATGGATTTTGTAACAGACAGTTGTTAAATGTCATCTCCTGCCTTAGCCAAGCTTTTGCATTGCTGGTAAATACCATGCTACAGGGTGGCAGAACAGATGGAGAAAAATGCAGTACTAAGCCCTCAGGGAATCTAGAGTTTTCATTCCTTTCACCAGTGGTTTTTTTCTGGTGGTACTCAAGGGTATTCAGCACCAGCACTTCTTTTCCTACAAGAAAAGCACTGGTTAACCGTGTGACACTTACTGCAACAACTTCATGGTGAGTACAGGTACCAGCACCATATTTTCTAGAAGAAAAGCACCGCCTTTTACATTTATGTTATTCAGTGAGAATGCTCTTTTTGAGAGCCTTGCAGGCATTGTGGTAATCAGCCTGTTTAGTTTAGTTTTTTCTTATATATATAATTTTTTATTAGTTTTTTTTAACATATCATTGTTTTTTCAGTGTGTAAACAATGTCTTTGCTGGTTCACTTTTAGCTCCACACTTAAACCCTTTCTGAGGTGCTCTGATTATCAGTAAAGTATTCTACAGTTATCTTCTTTCAAAAATAATAATCTTGAACCATTTAAAGCTTCCCTGAATGAGCATCTAAAATACAGACACCACATTTTGATAGGTATTTATCCTGAAAAGAAGGGTTGTGTGAAGGAAAAGTGTGTTCTCCTTCATGGAGAGCACGGGTTGCGGTGGAGGCCGACAAGACACTCCAAAATTGTGGGGCGGGCTAATTGATATTTGGCCACTGTTGTGATTGGGCTTCCCTTGTTGTTGGGATGAAGTTAATGTTGCCATTTTGTGATTGACAGCTAGAAACGTTAAAACTCCCTGCACGAGGCGTAGAGCTTCCTCTTTTCACTCCATGCATCGGATTGCCCGTCCCCCCCTTCCTATATTTAGGGTTGCTCGCTTTGACCTTGCTATGCCTGTCATGGGGTCGTCTGCTCTTGGGGCAGGAGCCCGGTAGGAATTTTGTCCATTTGGCTGATTGGCTGGGGCCATTTGGTTTTTGCCTACTGCACAGCAAATCGTCACAACTTGTAAGGTTGCGGTTAGGCATTGATTTTTGGTTTGGTTGGTTGAGGGGCATGGATTGGTTGTGCCTTCCCCTCTAATGCTGCTGCTGCAAGGGTATTCCGTTAAAGGAATACAGGGGCTCATCATTGCTGGCAGGTACAGCGCTCTGCTGCTTCTCTGGACAGAAACAATTTACTATATATCCCTGTAATTACAGGTCTGTGTCTAGGATCTGGATCTGGTGCTGTAGAATAATTTCAGTTTTGGCTTGTCTTTAATGTCCAAATATACCAGCATTTATCACTCTGTATTCAGCTGGGATTTTTAATCCTATTGGGTGCTGGATAGTTGCATATGGATAGTTACACCGCTGTGTGAGCTGTTAGCTGCTCCCTCTGCTCCCTCCCCCCACCTTCTTTTGCCTCATCAGCAGGTATGGTATCAGATCTTGAACTGCTGCAGAAACAATATTTTTAGAAGGCTGCGTTCTGCAAGATATTTGAAAAGCCTAATAAAGCACAATGTTCATACTACAACCCATTGGACTTTATATCCCCAAGCCTTTTAAGTTTATTGCCTATTCCAGTGCTAATGTAAGATGCCTTAAATTCCATCACACTGTTTTATGTTACTTTTGCAAGAGCTGCCTCTGCTAGATCTTGGTTTTTAAAAATTGGAACACATTTTGGCTGAATTGTCCCAGCAGTGAGTTATCCCCCAACAGCATCTTTCCAGGGTCAAGTTAGTTCAGGGAGGAAGTGTGACTCCATTGTGTCTGCTAGCAGGCTGCTGTCATACTGTCAAATGCCATAGGAAATTGCTCAGGCAGAGAAGACAAGTGTGAGCATAACTGTGCTCTTTTAATGTTAGTAGTTCAGTTCCAGATGAAGTGCATTGGACTGTTTGTGCACTGAGGGAAGGTTTGTGGGACATAAACTAAGAGCTTTGCTGTTAGTGTTTCTTAGGTTTGAGGAACATTTGAGGCTGTAGCAAGCAATGCATCAGCTCACTTTGCAGTACACTTATTTCTATGGTAAAGTCTGTACCATAGAAATACTTATTCAGATATGTTTACCTGGCACATTTTTGGTTAATTTTTTTTAGTGCAAGAGTAAGTCTGCCCTGTTCTTTTGTGCCCTCAGCGGCTTTTTCTCTTTTAGTTGCATTTTTGCTGTCATGCAGTGTTCTCATGTTCTCCTTTCTCTCGTCTACTGACCTTCCTGTTTTATGGTTTTATTATTAGATCTGCTGCCTTTATGGTCCTTTATATTAATTTGTGTGTTTCTGTTTATTGTTTTAGTGTGATAAAAACCTCTGCTGGTTGCAAATACTCTTTAGCCTGTTAAGAATCTATATAACATACACACAACAGTGACCACATGTTCTGATTCAAATACTGCTTTGTGGTGTACATGAATGTGTATATGTATACATACGCAAGTGTAGGTGTGTCATGCACACATATGCAAAAAGGCTTCTGTTTAAATAACTACAGCAGTAGAGTAGAGGGCACTACCATTGCTTTCTAAACTACAATCACTATTTTCAGTGTGTTTAAACTGCTCCGGAGGTCCATTTGTAACAGGAAACCGCTCATAACATGAGGTGCGCTTTCGCTAATGGCGCCTCCCATTGCTGCCGCGCCACCGGAGTGCAACTTCTGCTCGTATCCTGGGGCAAAGTTCGCAACAAGGGGCATCTACTTCCGGGTTAGCGGAGCACGTAACCCGAAGCATTCATAAGGGGGACGGTACGTAACACAAGGTACCACTGTATGGAGAAGACTGTTAGGCATGGTTGCTGAACAACTCCAGGCACACCTGGAAGAAGCGGACCATTTGGATCCCTTCCAGTCGGGATTCAGGCCTCATCATGGGACTGAAACTGCCTTGGTCGCACTGGTTGATGATCTCCGGCGGGCTAGGGACAAAGGTGAGAGCTGTTTCCTAGTTCTGCTGGATCTCTCAGCGGCGTTTGATACCATCGACCATAACATCCTTCTGGACCATCTTGAGGGGTTGGGAGCTGGGGGCACTGTCGTACAGTGGTTCCGCTCCTTTCTCCTGGGCCGTGTTTAGAAAGTGGTGGTGGGGGATGAGTGTTCAGACTCCTGGGCTCTCACTTGTGGGGTGCCTCAGGGTTCTGTCCTCTCCCCCATGCTTTTCAACATCTATATGCAGCCGCTGGGAGAGATCATCAGGGGATTTGGGCTGGGTGTTCATCAGTATGCGGATGATACTCAGCTCTACCTCTCTTTCAAATCAGAACCAGTGAAGGCGGTGACGGTCCTGTGTCTGGAGGCGGTTGGAGGATGGATGGCGGCTAACAGATTGAGGTTGAATCCTGACAAGACAGAAGTACTGTTCTTGGGGGACAGGAGGCGGGCAGGTGTGGAGGATTCCCTGGTCCTGAATAGGGTAACTGTGCCCCTGAAGGACCAGGTGTGCAGCCTGGGAGTCATTTTGGACTCGCAGCTGTCCATGGAGGCACAGGTCAAATCTGTGTCCAGGGCAGCTGTTTACCAGCTCCATCAGGTACGCAGGCTGAGACCCTATCTGTCTGCGGACTGTCTCGCCAGAGTGGTGCATGCTCTGGTTATCTCCCGCTTGGACTACTGCAATGCGCTCTACGTGGGGCTACCTTTGAAGGTGACCCGGAAACTACAACTAATCCAGAACGCGGCAGCTAGACTGGTGAAGGGAGCGGCCGCCGAGACCACATAACACCGGTCTTAAAAGACCTACATTGGCTCCCAGTACGTTTCCGAGCACAATTCAAAGTATTGGTGCTGACCTTTAAAGCCCTAAACGGCCTTGGCCCAGTATACCTGAAGGAGCGTCTCCACCCCCATCATTCTGCCCATACACTGAGGTCCAGCGCCGAGGGCCTTCTGGCGGTTCCCTCATTGCGAGAAGCAAAGCTACAGGGAACCAGGCAGAGGGCCTTCTCGGTAGTGGCGCCCACCCTGTGGAACGCCCTCCCATCAGATGTCAAAGCGATCAACAATTACCTGACGGACTTCCGGGTTAGCGCCATCGGCGAAATGGTGGAGTTCCTCCAATCGGAGGAACTGGCTCCGTGGAAACTGGGTCTACCCGCCATGGCGAAGGTGGGGACCCGCTAGAAATCCCAGGTAGAAGAAGCCTGGGAATGTGGAGTTCGGCAGAGCACCAGGAGTGCCTCCCCTACTCGCGGGGGACCCCATTTTGGGGCTCCGGAGTGAAGTAGGGTGATCGGCGCGGTGCTGCGAACTGACTGCTATTTTCACGGAGGGAAGCCGCATTGCCATTGCCGGAGAGCGCTGACTTTTTCCTGTCGACAATTGGACTCTAAACAAGTACCCGTGAGTAGAAATGGAAAATTGGATCAAGAAATATCTTAATTTGGCACCGAGGCGGGAAGGCTCAAAACAGGAAGTCCGCCTTCTGCTTTCTGTAAATAGACTGAAGCAAAAATCTTGTACGCTAATAGACTGGAAAGTCGCTTTACAAAGGTCGAAATTTCCTTCATTTACAACCATTAAAACCCCCTTGGAAACAGGAGAAAAGGGGGGGAAATTAAACTGTTCAAGCCGGCTGGAGAGGGAGTAAAGGAAAATAAGTTTCCACCGTCTCAAACCTGGGAACGGGGTGTCAGAGACAGAAATTATCGGAGACGTCCATTGACTGTGAATGGAACATTTTGACAGATAGCAAGAAAAAAGAGAAACAAATTGATTCCAATGTTGCCTGTTGCATTCTAAAGAAACAAAATATTTGAAAATTGAAAGTAACTTTCTTTTGTTGGACATGATTTAAAAAGATGGACACAAATAGAAATTGTATCCTCTAGAGGGAGCTTGTCAAATTGTTGCTGCAGTTCACTTGGGGATTTCACAGCTGCGAGATTAACATCGTGGGACCAGACTGTGACCTTGAATAAAAATGTGTTTGGAAGAAGTCCTGGTGCTTGCTTTTTGCAAGACAAGTGCTTTGTTGGAGCAGTTGCATGAGAAGGTGGATTTGATGAATGAGAAGTTGGATTTGATGACTGTTGTAATCAGTGAATGTGAACAAATAGGGAATACTGACATAGAAATTATACAGGGACCAATCCAGAAAACTGGTTCGACCGGGCAAATGCAAGGGCAGATAATAATGGAGGAAGCTATGGTGCTACCTCAAGCAACACAAATGGAGAGACCCGAGGCCCTGCAGGAGCATAAGTCGCTGGTTTGGAAGAACGAACTTGAATTAGGCCAGAGGGAGTTTGGAACTGAGGAGGCTCTCAACTTTGGAGAGACTTTGAAATATGCTGTTAAAGATCTTTTGGATTATATTGATGACTGTGGGGAGTGGGACTGTGGGGAATGGGCTGGTCTGATGTGGGGAGATGGACATGAGTATAGGTGGAAATTCCCCGGAGACCTACTCCCTAAGGAGAAAGGAAAGAAACTAAGAAAGAGACCAACAAAAGATAAGGAAAAGTGCAAGCATAAACAAGAAGAAAAAGATCTGCAGAAGGGGCATGGAAGAGACTTAAGAGCCACGGATATCAGACTACCAGGCTGATGGACTAGATGGAATGGATAGTAAGGACTGACATAACCCGAGACCAGGAAGAAGGGACGTTGGATAAAAATTGGAAGAGTCTATAAAGAAAATTTTTATTTTGGGAATTAGTGTAAAATTAATGAATATTAGGGAGAATGTTGAAATGAAATTGTCTGGTTTTAGCAGAAATGATATAAGGATAAATAAGTATTAAGTTTTTAAGTCTTAAGGTATTTTATGGTATTTTATGGTAAGATAAGGTTAATGTATTTTATGGTAAGATAAGGTCAAATAAAGTAAGGTAAATAGAATAACAGAATATGGTAAAAGATGGATAGGATGTATAGAGTTAATTAATTGGTTATAAGCTAAAGTATAGAAAGGATTTGCTGAAACAATGATTGAATCAGGATACAAGAAGAGGGAGGTGCGAGGAAGTCGGGGAAATAGGCAGATGAAAGATAGGATATGGAATGACTGATTTGTTTTTAACTATTTTTATTTTTCTGTATTTTGTATCTTTTTGTCCTCTTTTTCTCTTCTTTTTTTCTTTTTCATATTTTTGTATCTCCTCTGAAATTTTCATAAATATTATTACAAAAAAAAAAGATCAACAATTACCTGACATTCAGAAGACATCTTAAGGCAGCCCTGTTCAGGGAAGTTTTTAATGTGTGATTTTAGTGTATTTTTTGTTTCTGTGGAAGCTGCCCAGAGTGGCTGGGGAAACCCAGCCAGATGGGTGGGATACAAATAATAAATTATTATTATTATTATTATCATTATAGACATGAGAAACCAAACCTTTTGTAGTTGCCATTTTTCTAAGTTCTCTGGTAGAAATTGGAAGAGTGAACATGGATTCTGATGTCAAGCCATACATATATTCGTGTAAAACTAAAGGAAATGGGCTACATTCTTTCTCCATTCTTGTACTCATACTTATTGATGAACATTATTCTGCTCAGGGTAGCACTTAGCAGTTCGGCTCACACATAACTTCAGATAATGGTTTGGTATCGCATGAACAAACCTTAGGTGCACACACTGTTCTTTTATTTTGTAGGGGTTTTTTGCAGCAAATCATTGTCAATCTAGTTTGAATGAAAAAGGCAGGGAGACAGGGCTTCAGACTGCTTAAGGAGGAGGGAAGGGAGCACACAAACCTGAGAGTGTTCATGTAACATCAAACCATCATATGACTGTAATATTTGGCTGTCTCCTTGTTTAAAGGTCTTTCAAGAATAAACCTTGTTTGTTTTACAGGCTTATGTATCTTATGTCTAGTTCTATGTATCTTAGCATAAAAAGGAAGTTGTGTTGATTTAGACTATATAATCATACTACTAACTTGCAGCAGATAAATAGTAAGAATGGGATTCCTGCTAAGTAGCTGTCGGAAGCATTTATGAGGTGCTAACCTTTTAGTACCAGTTATCTTTCTGACATGTTGCTAGGATGATAGCTTTTAAAAGCACACATTTCTTTAGCATGATCTGAAGACAAATTGAAGCTCTGCCTTATTAATGAGGTGACTAAATTTTTCTAAGGGTCTGGTTGAATAAAGCAAACGTTCCTAATTTTGTCATCAGAACATCTTATAGTGCATCTGTATATTAGGATTGCTGAAATGTTACAGAATGTGTTGTAAGGACATGTGCCGGTATGAGAAAATGGAAAGGATCAGAAATTTTAAATATTTAAATCTTAGAAAGTTTTCAAAGTTTTTTTAGAAGATGTGTGGCCGTCAGGTGCTTGAAAATGCCTAATGCTGATGGAAATCGCTTAAAGAGCATTGTAACTCACTAATATTTCAGTTTGAAATGATTTGCATTGAAGATTACAGAAAAAAATATCAGGAAATGTTTTCTCTCCGAAAGGACATCTCAAGCAACAGAAAGTAAGTATGGCACAATCAGTACAACTGTATCAAAAATACAAGTAATATAAAGTTGATAAAATATGTAAATAAATTAATGCCAACAAATTCATAATGATAAATCAACAAATATAAAAAAATTCAGTGGCATCAACATTTAACTAACAGTCTCTGAACAGCAACAGAACAATACATTAAGATACACAGCCCATGCTATTCTTATTGGTGCTACTCTGAGATAGCCTCCTTTGATTATTTTACAGTCCCAGATGCCTTTTCTTGCTCCCTTGCTGTTTATATGTTGTCCATTGTGCCAAAGGTAACAATGGCAGCTTCTTTGGGTGGATGTGACTGCTCTCTGTCCCAGCACAACAGAAAAATGAAAGGCTTAAATATTGCCTACTTTCAAGTGTTGTTTCTTTAGATAGTTTCTCTCTTTTTTACTTCAAGCAAGTTTTGGGGAATTTTGGATAGTTTTCTTGTTAGGGTCTAAATAAAAATTGAAAAATGGGGAGAATGTTTCATAAACCACTGATAAACTTGACACCCTGATAGGAACTGCCTCTGATCCTGCATTACTTCACATCTGCCCAAGGTTGTGTTTACACCTGGAAAAGTGCTGTGCAGGATCAGTTGTCAACATAGCAGTACTCACAGACCAAAATATCAGTGACCTGGTGCGTTTGAAATAAGACTTCATGCCAAACAGCTTTCAAATTACAGATATAGAATTAGTATGCAGTGAGTAAGTATTATAATGTAATCTTTATAACTACTGGCAATTCATGCCTTGTTGGAACAACACTGCAATGGTTGCAGCAGTCTAGGGACTGTCAAAGCCACAGTGTCTTTATATGTTATTTTTATCTTGGACTATTTCATTTATGGAGAAAAGAATTGGGATTGGTAATCACAGTAGAAAAAGAACTAAATTCACCTTTAAATGCATTTATACATTTTACAACAAATGTGGTGAAAAACACAGAAACAGGAAAATGTTTAGGATTTTAATTTCAGCAGTATGTCTCCAGAATACCTTCAGCATAAATAAATCAATCTGCTGTGAATAGCAGATGACGAGCAGCTATAATGCTGATCAGCAGTTGCTCAAAGTGTTATCACCCTGCAGCTGACAATGTTTTTGCACTGCAGGAAACATTTAGAGGGATTATATGTTTCATGGTAATAAAGCAGTTACCCTGATTAGTTTGACCTGCTTCACGCTACTGTTAGGCTAGAAAGAGAGTCATCAATATGGTATTCATTGTTGTGACCCAAACATCACAAATCAGATTACCATAGAATTGGAAGATTAATTAATTTAGTTACTTATTTAAAACAGTTATACACTGCTTTTTCAGGATGCAAACCCTCCCAAGGAAGCTTTCAACAATCGGTATGTGTCAGGGAATGGCTGGACACTGAGGAGTGGTGGCTGGATACTTATGAGTTGGCATTGTGGGTTGGGGACTGACTTGGAAGAAGGAATCGGTGGTCTGGGGAATCTGTAACAGCTGGGAGACGAGAGTCAGAGGTAGGAGAAGCTGCAAGATTGGAGAGTAAAGAACAGGAGGAGGTGGCATGAAGTAGGAGGGAAGGAGAGGTCAGGTGGGTATAGAAGTCAAGGGCTTCTTCTCCTGCCCCACTGTCTCCCAGGACCAAAAGAGAATTGAAGCAGAAGGAGCAGAAACAGGTTACACAAAAGCATAGTCTGTTTCTGGTTGGGCATAGCTTGGTGGGGGGGAGGGTACATAAGGTGAGATCAGGGGTGGGGCCTTTCTGTTGCTGCAACTGCCTCATCAGGAGTACACTAGGAGTAGCTGAGAGATGTAGGACTGATGAACATGCCTTTCCCTAACTAGTAAGTGCACTTTTGACAATAAAGAGCTAATTCCTCCCACTGGACATTCCTTGCCTGACAGTGCCATGACACTATGTAATATAGAGAACAACAGGGTTACACACAAACATGCACAACTAAAAGTTAAGGACAGATAAGAACCAGCATAAAATAAAATAGAAACGCATCCAGCCCAGTTATAATTATGATTTAATTATAATTATTTATTGGCTCTAGCATTAAGATGCAATAAGTAACTGTAGCTAAAAATTCAACAACCCAATAAAACAAAGACCTCCAATAATTTTGCATTTTAAAAACATAATTATTAGGTTACTTTTAAAAAAGGAAACAGTGGTGAACACTTCTGTTTTTGACATGGTACTCCATCAGACAGAGAAGAGGCTTCTCTGTAAAAAAGAAGACCTTCCCATTAATTTGTTTTACAACACTGGGTTTGCTTCTGGTTTGCTTGCCTGCCTCTGTGCTCCCCCCCCCCCCCCCCCGCTGAGTATGTATTCCTGCTTGCTAGAATGTGTTTGCTTGCCCATGCCTCCTCAACAATTTTGGGGTCTTCTTAAAAAAAGCTAAATAACTTTGTGGCAACCCTACATATGGGTGAAGACAGTCTTTCAACTAAAAGTGGAAGCAAATGCATCCTAACTCGTCCTAGCGTTGTTGATGGAGTGTACAAGCCTAAAGCTTACTGCAGCTCGTAGACATCACACTTTTCCCACATTGCATTATAGGACATTTTCTGTGGGTGGCATCACATTGTGGAACTACCCCCCCAAAGAGGTGCAGATAGCCTCAGAGCTGCAAATTTTTGAACTGGTCTTATGAAGCCCATCTTTTCCAGACCACTTTTTCCTAACTTCCCTAAGTAATGACCTTATTTATTTTAGAAGGGGTATTGATGTTTGTGATTAGTTTCAAGTATCCTGTGTTTTAGGTTATTAATACCATTGTTACTTTTAGATTGCATTGTTTTTATGATATTGGAGTAGGTGGGAGATGCCCAAAAAGAGGCACACAAATGATTTTATACATAAGAAATTTAATAAAATGTAGTTAAAATAATGTGTGGTTATATCCACGACATCCTGTTCAAGCACAATATTGAATTTGGTTCTTCGTAAATAAACTGATGGTATGGTTTTGAAACAGGCTACATGAGTGAATCATTCTGCTGAACCATTTTCATTAGTATATATGTCCACTGAAGTAATTTCAATAGCTGTTCCTTGAACATACATGGGAATTGGCTCCTAATATACACAGGAACTGGTTCCTAATGAAACACTTCTTTAGATGTTACAATGGAAGTTTTCCAGATGTATGATTCTGAAAAGCAATCCATTTTCCGGTCCAATCCATATGTGCACATCAAAATTTTCATTTTTCCTTGTTGCATATGTTTTAGAAAGGAGGAAAAGGAGTTGGGAACTCTTGGTTTTCTAGAAGGCTACAAGTTTTGCCTTTAGTAGCAAGTCCTTAGTCTAGTGCTCTGGAAAGATGGGATCATTTACTCCCTTCTCATTGCCTGAGGCACATTCAGATACATAGGAGTCAACTCCTAGGGCCAAAGTCCTTTCACTCCCCGCCCCATAAAATATTCCAGCCCCCCCCCTGCCCCAGTCAGTGGGCATTGCCATTCAAATGGTGTGTGTGTGTTTGTGTGTGACATCTTGTGATCAATTAACAGCCCCACCCAGTATTTATTCAAGTTGGCATCCCTGGTGACAAGAGAGTCTTTCTGCTTTTGAGTCTTGTTTTGGTCCAATGTCACATGAGTGAACTATTCTGTCCTGTACTTGAGAGGGAAGATGGGCCTTTCATGCTGTGCCATGCTTTGGAGAAGCAGTAATAAGAGCTCTGAGCAAGTTTGGTTCTGACTGCAGGGTGTGAGGCTGATTCTTCCCTCCCCTCCCAAAACATCTACTCATGCCAGAAAAGTGGGAGAAGGGCAAGATCCTTCTTTTTTTTCTGGGCTGAGAGTTCTTCCCCCTCCAAGTTCAATAAGAGTAGGATCCTTCACTTTGTTGTCTTTCACATGTAAGTATAATCAAGAAAAGATTCATTCTCACGATTGGTGAACTGCTGAGTGCATTTATGGAAGCCTGGAGTGCTGCTTTTTCTTTCATTGATGAAGTCTGTTGGGTAAGGAAAAAAGTGCCTTTGTGTGTTCAGTTTTCTTCATTTCACTGAGGTTCTTGATGTACCCCTTCTCTACAAAATTATGGTGCATAAATAAATCTTTATAGCTATGTTCCAGGATTTGTAAGAAAATGAAATAAAGCAGACTGTGACCTGCTTAATTTTATCTTGGGGGCTGTCAGTTTGCCTGATCCTAATTGTTGACTTCGGCAGTCTTGCAGTTTACTTGTTTATCTGAGCAAAGGCCAAATCAAACAGCACCAGAATGTGTCTTTAATCTCCAGTGATAAAGAATACCTTTGAGAGGAAATTACACTGTAATGTTAGGAGAAAAGGAATGTCAAAGGACAAGCGAATGAATGCTTTAGTCTGCTTTCTTCAAAATATTTTCCCATAGCGTTTTTACAGATTTTGAATTTAAAATCTTTGAGAAGTCTTAAGAATAATTTTTAATCCCAATAACATTTTAAAACATAGGTTCTCACCTGAATAAACTATAATGCAGTTAAGAATCCTGAAATCCCCAAATCAGCTCAGGTGATTAAATTGCTGTGCATAAGATTGGTAATGGGCTAGATGAGGATCAATAAACTGAAAACCCTGGTAAAACAGAGGTACTATGGCTGGGTGTTTCTTTTTTGGGGAGGAGGGATTCTGTTCTGGATAAGGTTGCACTCCTCCTGAAGGATCAGTTTTGCAGAGTTGTCGTTTAGGGATGTTCCTTGATACAGATTTGACACTGGAGGCCCAGTGTCTTCATTGACATGCAGGGTCTTTTACTAGATGGGGTTGGTAAACCAAATGCAGCCAACTCCTGGACAGGGACAGCCAGGCCACAGTCATCCATCTCCTGATAACCTCTTAGAAGCCAATACAGAATGTGGCTTCAAGACTTCATTGTAGCAACTCACTGAGAACATATTTTTCCAGTATATATATTTTTTTGTCCTATTCAAGGTTAAGGTGTTAACCTAAGCAGCTTGGGTCACAGGCTTACACTTAATCCCATATCAACCTGTCCAAATGTTAAGATCATCTGCCAATGTCTTCCTTCAGGTTCCTCCACCATCAGAGGTGGTGGTCAGGGAAAGTAATGTGATGATGCCCCATTTGCGGAAATCTCTCCCTCCTGTTACATTTAGGTGCCAAAGTGTTTTTACTTTCCAAGAGTCTCTGTGTGTAGATAATAGATACATAAATGTTTGTTTTTATGCTGATTTATATGTCTTGTTTCTGTTGAAGCTCTCATATGTAAATGGGCCTGGACTCTTCTCTGAAGGATGGTGTGCATGTGCTGTGAATGAATTCATATGTTGGAAGGGCATGGGAGACAAAAATATAATTCATGCAGGTTTAGAGATCAGGAAAGTGTAGAACCATTGAAAAGTAGAGCCACCTGCTCCTAACTCAGACAGTACTAAAAGGATACTATGATAGACTCTGTCAAATGTAGCTGAACATTTCAAGAAAATTAATAGGGTCATATGTCTTTGTATTTTGGGAGCATAGATCATTCATCAGTGTGAACAGGGTAGTCTCCATCCCAAACCAGGTGAGAGGCTAGAGATTAACAGGTCGGATAATCAGCATTATCCAAGAATGCTTGGAGGTGGCATGCCACTAACCACTTCAGAACCTTGTGCAAAAATGGTGCAATCCTTGATCAGTTGAGTAAAAGCTTTGCTACTGCCTCCTTTAGAAGAATAAAACGTATGACTTCCAAACTGACCAGGCTAGCCAGTCTCCCATTACATGTGTTTGATTGGACTTTTCCAAGTACCCTGACAGAAAGCAATTCAAACTCTGTGTCTTTGTCTCTCTCTCTGTGTGTGTGCATGGTCATTTTAATGGTTTTAAGTATTTACAGTGCTGCTTTTAATAAAGTTACTTAATTGTTTTTAATATCATATTTATTGTGTATGTTTTAGTTGTATCTCTTTTAATTTATGCTGAGAGCTTTGTTGGGTCTGGCACTGGGAGAAAGGCAGGATATAAATAAAATAATTAATTAATTAACTCATCACTGATTCATTTCTTAAGCAAATAAGCCAACGGAGACACCTTGTGGCGTATGTTCACTTAAAAAATATGAAAGCAAAACTCAGTACAAATTTATTTGGGCTATGGAAAATAATGAAATGTGTGTAATTTTTGAAAGTGAAAATAGTAAAGAAGAAACACACTTCTAAATAAAAGTACATAATGTACTAATTATATGGAGCTTGCTGTATAAATTAGATAATTATATTGTATTCTTAATATTATGGGAGATGGTTGCTAAGTATGGTTGCTATTAAATAAATGCAACTGATTACCAGATTCTTCTCTCCAGCTAGTATCTGTGTGATGATAGCAGCCCAACCTTATAAAGGCTTTCAGATGGTTTTCTGCTCATAAAACTGCTATTGTGCTGTGCTGAGTAGAGCTGGCTTCTGTCAGTATTTTAACTTCTTATATATAGCAGGGATAGTATCATTAGAGTCTTTCATCGGCATTTTTGGTGGAAATGTTTTACTACCTTTTAAGCACATATGTAATTTTTAGTGGAAGTCTCTCTCATGGAAACAATAGAATAATTCAATATCATGGAGGGTATACTAGCCATGTTCAATATTTGCAGCAGTGCCGTAGTTAAGGGGTGGGCTTTTAGCCCTGGATGAAGCCTCTCAAGGGGTGCCACTGAGGTTCCCAACCTGTGTGTGTGGTGTGTGTGTGTGTGTGTACGTGTGTGTACGCAATTGCACATGGTGAGGGTGCCAAACTGACCTGGATGAAATAAGCCTAGTTTCGCTCCTGATGTGCAGTATATAGAACGTTTATATAAATGAACACTGAGGTTCCCAATAATAGTTAAGATGCTGTGAGCTGCAGAAAGGGAGGTTGTTCGTTTTCCTTTCCAAATGCATCTCCCTTCATTCCATGTTGAATCTCACTCCAGAGGGTCACCTTATTTTCAGAAGCCGCTTTCAAGAGTGAGAAGGGCTGAAGTGGAAGGGTATGTGAAAACCTCCTGTGTGTGTGTGTGTGTGTGTGTGTGTGTGTAACTCTATACACAACCTGTTGGGGTGGTGGTACTGTCTATTTCTACTGTTTATTTTATCTGTTAATGTTTATTCTATCCTTCTTTCAAGAAGCCTAGACCCAGATGTATTATTCTCACAACCACCCTCTTAAGATGAGATGGTGATGTCTTCAGAATTACCCAGTGATTTTCACCATTGAACAGGAGTGTGGGCTTCTTATGTAGGGACATTGGGTGCTACACCACACTGGTTTCACAGCTACCTCAACCATGGTTAAGCAGAAAGATGGGACATAAGTATTTTAAGTAAATCATAGAAGTCATCTAGTGCTATAACTGACGAATATACTTAATAACTGCTGGACAGGTTCTTGTAGAGTTCTAATTTGCTACCTCTTTCTAAAACTGTTAATAAATGTTTTTGGAGAAGTGCGCTTTTTTGGTTAGTGAAGAGCGCAGTAACTAGACTTGAGAGAGAGGGAGAGAACTGAAGGAAAGTCTTTCAGACATGCACGGCTGATCTTGACTCAGATATTCCATTCTCCTTGGGAGTTCCCCTTCTTTAGGGAACACTGAGTATCCAAACCCAGATCTGCCATATGGATCTTAGAAGAAAAGGTTGCCTTTTGTTTGTTCCTATTATGTAATATGTTCCCTTGGTGGCTTATAGATTTCATCCTGTCTGATTCCTCAAATAAGGCAGATTTATTTGATATTCCATAGTTGGGTTTGTGAAAGGGATGGGGCCTGGGGAGGAAAATCAAAAACGAAGCCCCCCCCCCACTTAATTCCTTGCAATCAGTAAGTTTGGCTTAAATTTTCTATGATTCTCAGTTTATAACTGAATATACATTTGTCTCTTTAAATTAAGATACTGTAACACATTGCAGACTGCATGTTATGGCTTCACATTTTAATTTTGCATGCAAATGACAGTATCAGTCATAAGAGATCCATCATTTCGTGCTGTGGCCTTGAAGTGTCCAAAATGTTCAAGTAGTTATATTTGCATGCATTGCACACATCTGAAAGAAATCTTCTACTCATGTCTCACTAGAACAATGTTGTAAACAGAGGCAGCATCAAGTAGTTTAGTTTATTGCTACTTCTGTTGTGACATCCCGCTTCTGCCTTGGTGGATGTTAATTATGTTCAGGTATGTCAGCACATATGATGTTTAGTATCAACTGTGTCCTGTTGAATGTAAAAGTCAGAAAGCAGATCAGTAACAAAACAGAAACCCCCCTTTTTTTCTCTTCTGGAAGATGCTTTTTGTTAGATTTTTTAAAAAATTAGAAATGTTTACATTACTATATGAACTGAGTAGTACTGAAATGGTGTCACAAATCAGAATCAAAGCATTTTTTTCTTCAGATCTATTTGTCCTATTATCTGTGAACATATTTGCATCAGTAAAGTAGTCGTTCTACAGGTGACTTGATGCAGGGGAGAAATCTATGGATTCAGTGTCAGTTCTGTGACATTACTGTTGTAGTGTGCCTTTTTGTACTCACAGAAGAAAGAATTAGAATGCATGATTGAATTCATTCTTCCAAAAGTGAAAACTATGTTTAGTACTGAGAATATCATTGGTTGCCCATTTTCTTCAATATGTGCAATCTGGCAGAAGCAGAAGTTGAGCTATATTTTGGAAATATGTTGGAAAGCAACTGGAGGAGTAGGAGAGGACAGAGAGTAAAGAAAGATGTGTGTGTGGAAGGGGGCCCCATTTCTCATCCCAGACTCCCTGGGAAACTCAACAAACCTGCTGCACCTGGAACTGGGTGTGGAGACTGCAGCCGAATAGTTATGAGCAGCCTGAGGAAGTACCGTCCAGCTTGTGTTTGCCCATAAAAAGCAAGTCTAGAGTGAGAGACTAGGGTGATGACTACTGTTTCTAGGTATTCTTCTCGTTGTGAGACTTTTGTGGGTGAGCTGAGCTTGTTGGATCCTGGCTGAGAACCAGGAGACTGAGAGAGAGGGTGTGTCAGAAGGAATATGAATGGATAATTTTTTGTAATATTTGGTTTGTTGTCTGTTGCTTCAGGTTTTCGTACACCACTTAGACATATTAAGTGGCATATAAATTAAATAATTGATCAAATCAAACAAATCAGATATGCTAATGAAGCAACTTCAGTATGGTCATCGTGTCTGATTTGCATAAATGAGCAAACTGAAGATTTGGGAGCACAATAATGCTCCAGCATGATGATGAGGCAGTGTGGAGCAAAGCAGAGGGACAGAAGCAGTTACATAGGAAGCTGCCTTCTACTGAGTCAAACTATAACTCCATCTGGCTCAATATTGTCTACACTGACTAGCAGTGGCTCTCCAGGGTTTCAGGCAGGGGGCATTCCCAGCCCTACTTCAAGATGCCCAGGATTGAAGCTTGGTCCACCTGTCTGGCAAACTAGTACGGTACTTTATCACCCTTCTCCAATTCTCTAGGCCTTCCCCCTTGCTCTTGCTACTTTTAGGGGCCTATGTGATACGACGAACAATTTCCTTGGAGAGAAATATTTAGTTAGGTGGCCATGTTGGTTGAAGGAAACATAGTTGAGGGCACAGGAAATAAGACTGAAGACGGCAGGCAAGAAAGAACAGATGCCTGTGTGTGTACAATTAGTTGCAGTTGTTTACAAGTTAACATGAATCAGCAGCAGACTGAAAGGTCAGAGGAAGACTATGCCTCTTGCTAGTATTAAATTTTGGCCCTGAGGACTAGAAAAGTGAGATAAAGGCACATTTGGACCTAATTAAATAAGGCAGGGAGCTATGAAAGGCACATCTGAGGCAATTGGTCACCCCTGTTTCCCTAGTCCTTGTGTTCCTCTTAAATTCTTACTAAGACATGATGCATCACAGACTGGAGATTCACAGTTCAGTATAATGTTGACCTCAAAGTTTGTAAATCTGAATATATTTCTTCTTCATATGATGTATGATGCCACTGCAGACTTGTTTTGGGCTGTTCCATCTTTCATCTATGAATTTCCATAATAACTGTATAGGCTTCTGTTTCAGTGACATGTGTTGAATCAGTCAACTCTTTTTCTTGGCATAGATGCTTGTTAGAAGTATGCTTTCAGGAAGCTTATATTTGGGGACCTTATTTTACTACATGACAAAAAGATAAATTGTGTTCCAAAAAACCCAACTGTATTACTAGTAGAAACTATTTTCTGCTGTTAGTAGAAACTTCTAGGTGTGGTCAGCAAAAACCTCACTCCCATATCACTATCCCATTATAGCATGACTGCATTTGTCCCGGCATCCCAAGGTGCTTTAAAAAAGTGGAAACTATCTCCCCCACCTTTATTTGCAACATTTGAATGTGCACAATCTTTCCTAAGTAAACATGCCCAAATTTTATGCAAATTACAGCTTTCTGGTTTTGCTTTCTTTAGAACAATTTTCAACCTTAGTATTCTGCTACCTTTTGGAAGTTGGCTTAGGTATAAAGACATACTTGTACTTAGATACTATCATGCTTTTCTTAAAACATATGTTGCCGTTAAGTGCCTAAAGCCATTGGAAATTTGTCTCATATGCCTGTTGGAAAGGGTAAACTTTTTCTGCACTGCGGATGGTTTAAGGAAATAATGATTCTGCTCTCAGCCCCCTTGATATTAGATGTGCTTAAAATTCTTGAGGGTTACCTATTTCCGTTTTCCCTTTAATCTACTTATCATTTTGGATTTAAGTGGGAATTTAGTTTAGGACTTGGCAAAGCAAGATGTTTCCAAATGTTTCTAGTTGCATTTAACATATAACTGCTTTAGGTAATAAATTACAATTTTATAATAGCTTTAGAAACTTAAGATTGTGCATTTAACTTTAGTTTCGGTATTAGTTCTGTTTTTAAGTTAGAGAATTTACTTGGTATTTTCAGCTGACGTAAGTCCTCAGGACAACCTCAGAAGCAGGAAAATATTTTGACCTAGATAAATTATTCATCAAACATGAAGCTACAGAATTGATTCACGGAAAGTACAATTTATGAGCATACCTGAAGGAGCGTCTCCACACCCATCGTTCTGCCAGACACTTAGGTTCAGTGCTGAGGGCCTTCTGGCAGTTCCCTCGCTGCGAGAAGCCAAGTTACAGGGAACCAGGCAGAGGGCCTTCTCGGTAGTGGCACACGCCCTGTGGAACGCCCTCCCACCAGATGTCAAAGAGAACAACAACTACCAGACTTTTAGAAGACACCTGAAGGCAGCCCTGTTTAGGGACACTTTTAATGTTTAATAGACTATTGTATTTTAATATTCTGTTGGAAGCCTCCCAGAGTGGCTGGGGAAACCCAGCCAGATGGGCAGAGTATAAATAATAAATTATTATTATTATTATTATTATTATTATTATTATTATTATTAAATAGCCTTTATCCTGAAGCTTGCAGTCAATATGCTGAAATCTAACCCCCTAACCCCATTTAGCTTGGATACTGGTAACTAGTAAATTAATTTGACTGTATATTTTGTAATTTATCACTGATAAAACAACTCCTCCATTTCTGTCAGGAAGTGATGAGCTTTTTTTTTTTTTTTAAAAAAAGTATTTTGTAGTTACAATAGTTTACCTTTAAGGTGCAAGTTTTGTGGCTTACATGTGCAGGCAGTATTCACAGGCTATGATTAGCAATAGTTAATATGTTTACTGTGAATTCATAGATGACTCATGTGCTTCTTCTCTCAAAGGACAGGCAGTCATTATAGGCCACAATCACTGGTTTACTGACACATCCAAACCAGGGATAGTGGTTTGTTTTATTCCCAACAGAACATGATATTAAACCAAGGCTTGTTCTTGGCTTACTAACCATGATTTTAGATTCAGGTAGGTAGCTGTGTTGGTCTGACACAGTCAAAATAAATAAAAAAATTGTCCAGTAGCACCTTAGAGACCGATTAAGTTTGTTCTGGGTATAAGCTTTCAAATAACAAAAATGTTATTTTTGTTCCAATCATTGCAAATTTTGGACAAGATGGACTGTTTCAAGAAGTGGCAGAGAGATATTTTTAGATTTGTCTGGCAGGGCAAGAAGCCCAGAATAAAATTTAAAATATTAACTGATGCAAAGGAAAGAGGCAGATTTGCCCTGCCAGACCTTAAGCTTTACTACGAATCAGCAGCATTCTGCTGGTTGAAAGATTGGCTGCTTCTTGAGAACACAGACATTTTGGATTTAGAAGATTTTAATAACGTTTTTGGGTGGCATGCATATTTGTGGTACAACAAGGTTAAAGCACATAAAGCTTTTAAAAACCATATTGTCAGGAAAGCATTGTTTAATGTCTGGATAAGATATAAAGACTTACTTGAAATTAAAACCCCAAGGTGGTTGTCACCAATGGAAGCAAAGGCTCAGAAAAAGCTCAATATGGAGGCCAAATGGCCGAAATATTGGGAAATATTGGAACAAGAAGGAGGCAAATTGAAATTGCAGAGTTTTGAGAAATTAAAAGATAAAGTGCGAGACTGGCTTCATTATTATCAAATAAGAGAGGCCTATAATTTGGACAAAAAAATTGGCTTTCAGGTGGAAAAATCAAAATTGGAAACAGAACTGTTAGATCCCAAAACTAAGATAATTTCAAGAATGTATAACTTGCTGTTAAAATGGAATATGCAGGATGAAACGGTTAAATCTGCTATGATTAAATGGGCACAAGATGTTGGACATAACATTATGTTTGCTGACTGGGAACAGTTGTGGACCACAGGTATGAAATTCACGGCATGTAATGCCTTAAGAGAGAATATTATGAAAATGATATACAGGTGGTACATGACACCAGTCAAGCTTGCAAAAATATATCATTTGCCCGATAACAAATGTTGGAAATGTAAAGAAAATGAAGGTACATTCTTTCACCTTTGGTGGACGTGCCCAAAGATTAAGGCTTTCTGGGAGATGATCTATAATGAAATGAAAAAGGTATTTAAATATACCTTCCTGAAGAAACCAGAGGCCTTCCTCTTGGGCATAGTCGGCCAATTGGTGCCAAAGAAGGATAGAACTTTTTTCATGTATGCAACAACAACAGCAAGAATACTTATTGCAAAGTACTGGAAGACACAAGATTTACCCACCATGGAAGAGTGGCAGATGAAGGTGATGGACTATATGGAATTGGCGGAAATGACTGGCAGAACCCGAGACCTGGGAGAAGAGTTGGTGGAAGAAGATTGGAAGAAATTTAAAGACTATTTGCAGAAATACTGTAAAATTAATGAATGTTAAAATGATGTTGGTCTGAAAATAAGCGGCATTAGCAACAAAGTTAATAAGAATATGCAAAAATGGATTGATAATGGATGAAAATATTGAGTTATAATATGTTAAGATATAGAGTTAAGATAAATGAAAGAGGGTAAGGATTTGTTGATTTAATTATGTAAATGGGAATACAAAAAGGGGAGGTGTGAGGAGGTCAAGGAAACAAGCTAATGAGTTTAAAGATAAAAAAAATGGATTTGTTTTTAATTTTTCCTTATTTATTAGTTTCTTTTTTGCATTTTGTATTTTTATTCTTCTTTTTTCTTTTTTCCATTCTATGTATCTTTGTATGTTTTTTATTTCTTTCTTTTTATATGCTTTCTTTTTATTTTGTAAATCTTTGTTTTTTGTAAAATCTCAATAAATATTTTATTAAAAAAAAAAAAGAACATGATATTAAACCAAGGCTTGTTCTTGGCTTACTAACCATGATTTTAGATTCAGGTAGGTAGCTGTGTTGGTCTGACACAGTCAAAATAAATAAAAAAATTGTCCAGTAGCACCTTAGAGACTAATTAAGTTTGTTCTGGGTATAAGCTTTCATGTTGGTCTCTAAGATGCTACTGGACAATTTTTTTAATTTTTTACAATTTATTTAACCATGGTTTGTTTTGAGTGAATCAAATCATAATCCCTGGTTCAGAGATGATGCTGAGTCAGAGATCATGGAGGTTTGCTGCACTAAGGGGGAAGCAAAACAGGAAAACGCTCTTTATGTTTACTGTGCATCCTCAAGTGTGGATTGGGCTAGCATGTAGAAATGGTTTGAAACATCATATCTATGTTGCTTTCTCCCGTTGTTGATTCACCATTAAGGCTGTACCAAGTAGCTCTTTTTATGAAATGCATGGAGAATATTTTCATGCAGCAATTGGAGATGGAATGGACACTTGCCATGTGATCCAGAAGAGCCATCTTATGAACTTTTCTACCCATTACAGTAGCAGATTGAAAATGCCATTTGGATGCTGTTTGGATGTTGGTTCCGTGTAGTGAATGTAATATATATGAAGCGATCATTACTTTCCCAAGGAACAATGTAATGAGAAAAAGGAAGTCCATACCTTGTGCCTTTATTCTACAAAGCTGCTAGGTGACTTTTGGCCAGACCCTTAACTGCCCTGTAACCAATTTAAACATTCCTTTCTCTGTTTTGGAGAATTTAAGGTATCCCTGGATACAACTGATCTACCCTCACAAGCCTCTCTGTTGTGGGTATAGAAACCTCTGCTGTCCTTGCTGGTGCACCATCCAGTTCTTCAGTGGAAGTAGTTGCAACAAGTGGGCATTCAAGGGATGGATATTGTGCCTCTAATCTAGATTAGGGAAAAGAGTAAACCAGCTCCAGAACTAGCATACGTAAATTGCCATCCATTGAGACCAGCAGCTGGTAAACAGAGAAATGAAGGGGGGGGGAACAGTTTGGAATTTGGAGGTCTCTCTGCCTTGGAGTCTCCCTCTTCCACCGCTTTAGTATTGCTCGGCTTGAGAAAGCTTTGCCTTTGTCCAGCTTCTGATGCTGCATCAGTGGATCACGTGTCAGTTAATGCAATGTCCTAACAAACATGTTGGCTTTTCAATATGTCTAAACGGGTACAACTTCCTTTAGTTTAAAGGAGAAGACTGGATGTGCCTCCCTAAAAGATTCCTCTTGTAGAGCAAGGGAGAAAGCAGTTATTAAATCTGTTATGAGCAGCTTAAGTAATTAATTTGAAAGTTACCATTTGTCCAACATTTTATTGAGCCAAGTCTTGGGACTGCTGTGTTAATGCAGAGCAGCTCTTCATTCAAAATCTTAAATCAGGCAGCTCTAAATAAAGAGGAACTCTTTCCATAATGGTCTCATGGTGAGCAACTGAGATCAGGGGGACCTTTATGCATAATGACATATAAAAGCATATTGTTAAAGTAAATGGGCATGTATATGTTTCCAATTTTGTTGTTGTGTTTGACAGTCCACTCTTTGCTCCTGTTGTTAAATGCTTGGTAGGACAATGTGTGTGTCAGTGTTCCAAAGAAACACACCAATTGTAATCTGAAAGTGTTTGGCGGTCCCTGACTTTGTGATGTGTTTTTATGGCTTGCCAGCTACACTTGAGGATGCACGTAAGTCGCTTAGGGCCACCACAAAAATGTTCTCTTATGTTCTGCCATTTTTTTTTAGTAAATGAACTGGATGGATTCTCAGAGACAAAAATGACCATAAAGTGCCCTTCATTTTTACATTCAGTTGGCTTTCTTCCCCTTCTGTCTCTTGTTTTGAGAAAAGAAAAAATTGCCGCGCAGATGTGTAATGATTAGAGAGCATTGTCCCAGTGTTTCCTCTGGGCAGCTGTTGTCATTTCCGTGTGTTATATTAATATATACAAGTGTTAAGTTGCTTAACAATTCCTGTTGTTAATTAAGAGATGTTTCCAAGAAGAATGCTGTCATTTTAAATTATGGGGAATTTCAGAAGTGGTGGGTCAGTTTTTTATTTCTCTAAAGATTTTGTATTTCCGTGAGGAAAGAGCTGATGAGAGCCTGAAGCTACCTGGAAATTCCCAGGAGCTAGGAAGTGGAAAGCAAAATAGCCTCTAAGCCACCATGTATATTTCTTCTCTCCTATTTTATGTACGTGTCAGTTGTAAATGTGTCATTCATTACTCATTCATTTACTCATCATCTTTCCCTTAAGGCAGAGTTCTCTCCCCTTGTAAACATTTGTCTCTGTTTTTTTAAGTTACTTTAAAATCCCCATTTATCTTAACCATCTCATTGGATTTAACATGACAAGATTAAGATTTTTAAGTAATAGTAGGGAAGCCGGCCACTGAGGAACTGAGATGCTTAGTTAAGGTCAGAAGTGTTGCTGGAAACTAGGTGGTTACATTGCGTGGCAATTCTTCCTTATTATTCTTCAACATGGATTGTGTTCTTTCGCTGTTTGGAGAGGAGAGGGCATTTGTTGGCCCGTTTTGAGAAACAATGAAGCGCACCTCTGGGGGTGAAGTCAAGCCGCTGTGTTAGCAGTACAGCAGCAACCTTCCTGGGGCACAAGCCTGGGCGGTGTGTATGGAGTTCCTGGGTTGCCCAGATATCAAGATCGCCCCCAATCCTGCTGATGTGGTCCAAAGGAAAGCAGAGCAATATGTTTGGCACCAGCTTGGCTACAGGAGTTGTCAGAAGGAGGTGTACAAGGTGCCATCCAACTGTCTTAGGGACTCTACTCCAGATTTGTGTAGACTTCTGAGCCTTTCCTTCTTCCAAAAGCATCCCACAATTCAGTGGAGGTTTAGGACCAGAGTTTTCGTTCTTCAAGATGGGTTACCTTTTCAGATTGACAATCCCCATATGCCCTTCACTTCTCCCTACACCACGTGTAGAAACTGCCTTCTTGACCGTTGGACCCACTATTGGTCTCGCCCACTCAATCTGCCAGAGCCTGTCTTCACATGCAGGGGAAGTCCCTAACTCACCAAGGGTTTGAGACTCATCAGCTATCGTCACTTGGTTTAGCCGACCAGTCAAAGTTGTTTCCTGGGGTGTGGCTGCTGTTGCATGTTTATAGCTTCTGGGAGCCACATGTGAAAGCTGAGTGCAATGGTGGATTAGCTACCCCAAAGATGGATTAACATGTCCCCCACCAGAGGTACTACCCCTCCCCTAACACCCCATACACCCCAAGAAAGAGGGTATTAGTCATTCAGATAACTCAGTCCTGTACATGAAGTCTTACTAAATGCAGTGGGTATTATGGTAAAGTAACAGGATTCCAGTTTAAGTGAAACACTTTTATGTGCCATGAAATTTAATGGAAGTGTTAAGCACATGTTTAAATTTCTCCCACTTAAAACTTGAAAGCATTTTTGTCTGATTGTGCCCTAGGTAGGGCTAAGTAAAGAATCCTAATCTTAGTTTACGAATTTGCTGCAAACCAAGGTTAAGGCCTTAAAAACTAAACCCTAGATTGAATAGATACTTCCCCCATTGTACATAATAGAGATACAAAACATTTCATTTATAAACATTTAGGAGCACTTTAAGTGTCAGACTAGTGAAGATAACCCAGTGAAGGAAAGAGGGATAATAGCAGAAAGAGCTTTGTAAATCTTAGTTTGGAAAGCCTTGTAGATGAGCTAATAATAACACCAAAATATGTGAGGTCAATTCATTATCTATCAAGTGTGCTCTTACAATAGGTTCAGAGCAGAGGGTGTGGGGTTTAAAAATTCTGCTGTATCCTCACATTTCCAAGTTCCATATGTATTCTTTCTCCCCCCACTTCTAATTCCGGACTCAGAAGAGCAATTTGGACGTTGAGACCACCTCTGAGCTATTTCATTTTTGTAAATATGGAGGTATCATCTTTCCATTATATATCTGAGATTCCCTTGGAAGCTGAAATACTGAGACATAAGTATAACTATGTTTAGATGGTGTGTTTTTTCACCTGGAGTCCTTGTGTGGTTCGGGTTTTTTATTATTATTATTTGCTTGCTTTCAAGATCATGAACATACCAACAAAACTCAAAATCTGCATAGGAATCTTTTTTCCTCAAATTAAAATATGAACAGACTTCCCTCCTGCCTTCTTATCCATTCTATAACACATGAGAGCCGTAATCAAAATTAATCAAATATTATACAGAAAACACATTTTATGTGAGAATTCAGCACCTCACCTTGTGCCTGTTATCTCATAAAATCATGCAATATTGCCTTTCATTCTTGCCCCACTGCAGCAAAATGGACCAGTCCCTCTACACAGATCCAGACTATTCCCAGAATCCCTGTTATTACAAAGCTATTTATTGGCATTAAATTTGGTGTGCGTCTGTTGTGGGGGAGGTGGGGAGTAGAGTTGTAAATCACATCTTAAAGACCACTTGGCTGTGATAAGAGCCAGATACAGTGGTTCCAACTCTGCAGACCAGTATTGAGTAGCTACATTTTCATAAGCAAGCTCAAACCGATTGGGGGTTAGCTTTGCCTCCCCTCCCTTTTCTTTCTCAGGTCACCCTTTGAAGTAGCCTTTGCTCCATATCATACAGAAAACATGTTGTGTTTAGTCAATGGCCCAATTGTTAATAACTTCTACGTGTTGTTTATATTTGGCAGTAAGACAGATATTAGAAGCTATTTACAAAAAAACCAAACCCCACCCTATTTTAAATTAATAATAATATTTTCCTTTAAAGAGTCTATGCTGCTCATGCCATTTGGTCACCAGCTGACTGCTTTGAAATCAGCCAGAATGTCCATGCCATCTACAATTCCCACATTTTTAACTGGGTGTGGCTCACCTATATGTGGGTCTGTTTGTATAACTATGCTTTAAAGTCAAGAAATATATGCCAAACAAATGGGAAACACACCAATTTTTGAATTGTGTGTATTATAGAAAGAATCTTAGACATGTTTTTCATCCTCCCATGAAATGCAAAAACCAAGTTGGTGCCATGCTCAGAAATACTGGGAAATTTGTCTAATGATCAAAGTAAAGCAACGATTTGACCCGATAAAAAAAACAACAGTTTTACCTATCTTCATCTGATGGGTTTCTCTTACAAACATAGAATGAATAAACATAGAAAAAGCATGGGGAACTGCAGGCTTGGATCATATTTGGCCCTTGGGAATCTCATTAGCTGTGTCCCTTCCCCAGACCGTACCCTTTTAGGGATGCCTGAAGGCCGTTTTACACAGAAAAGGTCACCTGATGTCATTGCAACTACCAAACTTGTCCCGTTGGGGAGGTTGGTGTGGCTTGGCCAAAATGGCCCCATAGGCCAAATGGGGAGGCCTGGCAGGGCCAGAGGTTTCTCACTCATGATTCAGTATGTGATACTGAAATGTTTGATAGGAGCTACGAGTTCCATCCAACCTTGTGTGAGCAAAAGTCAAACTCGTGCAGTGCATCTGTCCCTTCTTCTCCAAAAGACCAATCAAACACTGTCAATTGTAGCCTGTTCAAGACACAGTCCACAATATTCTGCAGACCCCACCATCTTTTGGTGATATACAGTGGGCTGCATGTGGGAAGAAGGGGAGGAAAAATCCATTCCTTGTGCAGCCTTCTGCTCACACAGCATTGGAGACAATCCCTGGAGTCTGCCGTAACATTGCACAACAGCTATTTGCAGCTTATTTTGAAGTGACTCTTCATAATACATTGAGCACTGACATAATATTACGTAAGTACAACAAAAATACAAGTGCTGCACAACTGAGCCATACAAAATAGCAGTGGTTCTTCAGCTGTGATCTCTGGTGCACTTCTAGGTTGTCCCCTGAGATCATAAAGAGGTTGTCTTTCAGGTTTTGACCACACTCTGGAAAAGCTAGCTGCACTTACTCAACACTGTCAACTCTGATAATCTGATTTATGTATTACAAACACTAGCAAATGTGTAATTTTTAAGAGCTTAAACACATGCCAGGTTGTAATTTTTAAGAAATTAGAACTGCATTTAATTGATTCTACAGCAAACTTTTCGTTTTCAGATTCTGGTTACAACATAGTGCAGCTGCATTGCTTTGCCAGATACATTCCAATGCCATGGGTACACAGGTTAAGAAACAGTGTATAAAAAAAGCAAACCAGAATAGTGATGCTTAGTATTACAAAATGTAAGAACATAGTAATGTAACATTATGGTCGAAAAGTCTTAAACACTGAGGTCAAGCTCTGAGGGCCTTCTGGCAATTTCCTCACTGTGAGAAGTAAAGTTACAGGAAATCAGGCAGAAGGCCTTCTTGGCAGTGGCACCCTCCCTGTGGAATCAGGACTGTAGTTGAGGGTAGTGAGGTGGGCCCCTGCCAGGGGCACAGACGATGGCAAGGGGTCGCAAAATCAGCTAGAAATATGTCTATAAATATAAATATTGATTATTGTCTCATAAGAAATGGTTTTAAATAGAGGGTGAATTGAATGGGTGGAAGGGCCAGGGGGGGTTGGAGGAGAGGCAGAAAGAAGAGCTCATTTGTCCGTGGCTGGGGGCGCAATATGGACGATTCTGCAAGGGGTGCAAGATCACCTAGCTACGGCTCTGTGTGGAATGCCCTCCCATCGGATGTCAAGGAGATAAATGACTATACAACTTTTAGAAGACATCTTAAGGCAGCACTGTATCAGAAAGTTTTTAATGTTTTTATCATCATCATTATTATGTTTTATAGGTGTTGGAAACTGCCCATAGAGGCTGAGGCAACCCAGCCAGATGGGCAGGTTACAAAAAATAAAATTATGATGATGATTTTTTTTTTAAAATAAATATTTTATTAAATTTTCCATAATATCTCCAATCATACAATTTTAACATCACATATTTTAAATTATTGGACCTCCCTCAACCCCTCTGACAATCATCCATAATTGAATTCCTATCTTCACATTCCTTAATTATAATATCGCCTTTTAATACATTTTTCTATCCTCTTTTACATTTTTGCGATATTCCTTGTTTTTTCACAAAGCTTCTTTGAAACACACTAGCGTTGTATTTTCCTCACATACAGTTTTCAAATAATCTCTAAATTTTCCCCAGTCCTCTACAAACTTATGGTCCCTTTGAAGTCTGATTTTCCCAGTTAATTTGTCAAGTTCTGCAAAATCTGTTAATTTTGCTCTCCATTCTTCCAGATTTGGTAGTTCTTTCTGCTTCCACCTTTGAGCCATCAGTATTCTTGCTGCTGTTATTGCGTACTGAAAGAGTTTACAGTCCCTCTTATTTATGTCGTTTTTAGTTATTCCCAATAGGAAGGTCTCTGGCTTCTTTACAAAGCTATATTTCAGCATTTTCTTTAAATGATGATGATTAAACCAGATACAGTACTTATGGTTCTGTAAAACTTGCTATACAAAATGATGCCCACTCAGATCAGAGTGAAATTTCTATAAATAGGAAAGAAAGGTCAGTTCCAGTTGCTGTAGCTCATTAAACCTCCTTGCAAAACATGGATGCTTAAACCTCCTTGCAAAACATGGATGAATTTGCAAGGTTGCCTGTGTGGTGCCTACAAGATTTTAGAGCAGCCTGTGTTTGCTGGAATTGAGGAAGCCTCCTTTTATTCATTTGCAATTTTTTGAAAAGAGGTAGGAAGATGATACATTATTCCCCAAAATGTTCAGAACCTTTGGTCAGATCCAATAAGGGAAAGCATTACTGTTTTGCTAATTATATGGGAATATAGTCAGATATGGCAGTTGCTTTCTTGTGTTTACGTCACATACCTCTTTATTGATAGAAGTTAGTCTCCCATCCGTTGGCGTTTAGAGTTAACATGCTCACAGAAGCTAAACAGAACCCTGCCCCCTAGTGGAGGAGCACACTTTACCCTGTGCAAGTTACAGTGATTTGCACTGGGGAAAATTCTGATGTTCCAGACTAAAGCATTATCTAATTTGGCATGTATATTTTACTTGTTTTTGTAAGTAGGTGGAAAACTTTGATGCCCCCAAGTTTACCGAATAATTCATTTGCAATTGGTATTCATTCATTGCTCACAATGAGCTTTAAAAATGGAAAATTTTCTACAGGAAAATAATGTACTGGAAAATTTATGCTCCACATAACTGTCTACAGTTGGACAACTATGTTTATCTTGAGAACTGGACTATGAGGAAGCTGAATATATACTATATTAGATAATATTGTATCAATGATGGTTGTATTCTATTATTATGTATAATAATATATTATTTATGGCTGGGAAATTGCTGCAAATTTATCCACACATAAGAGAGGTATAAAAATAACTTTAAATATCATTGTGGAAGTGAGAACTTTTGTTTGCCATTCCTTGATTGAAAGCCACTGTATAAAAGTTGTAGGTTCTATTTCATTATGAAGCATTTCATATTGTTGTTATAGCAGCCATACAGAGAACAAAGAATTCTAATCCTAAACCAATTATATATCACCACACAGTGTTTCACAACATAGTATTGCATTGCATTGGGGATTTAAAGTAGTGTTAGGAAAGTGGGAGAGTTGGCAAAGTTTTCCCCCTATTATCACTTTAAATATTTCCTTTAAAAAGCAACCCAAGTGTTGTTGCTATTAACACAGTAAATCTTGAAAATCTGAACTGATCTATAAACTGAGAAAATGAAACCTAAACCATTTTCCTACCCAGCCATTTCAGATATCGTGTTTACTCTGTATCAAAGCACATGGTTGTCTTCTAAACGATGTACTTCACTTATTTATGCTGATTGTCTGGATGTTAGTTTAATCTGCTTAAAATCAAGACTATTTGTCACTGAGGAATTTCATTGCACTCATGGATTCCCAGAGGCCATGCCAAAGTTTGCTCACATTTCCTAACAGTTATAGAGGACACCACAGTAAGTTGCAGACCAATCACTTCTATATTACTTGTAGGATTAGTGGTAAAACTTGTTCAGACATTTGTGCAACTGCAGATTAAACAATGTAGAAGTAAACCTGGCAAGGACTTGAGTTTTCCCCAGTCAAACAATATACTGCAGGGAGAAGCAGTAAAGTAACTTTGGTAAGGCCTTGTAGATACCACACTGAGCCCATATTTGTTAACCAGCAGCATTCTGAGGCTCACTTTTAATACAGTACCAGAATATTGTAGAAGTTGCTTCCTGATGTCTGGTTCCTGTTCCACTATGGAAATATTTACATAACTGAATCCCATAGGATTGTCAGGGTCTGTTGAATGCTACCCATGCCAGTTTCAGCAACCGATATTGGAATGTGTGCAGTGGACTTAGGTGTGGTGGTACTCTTGTCCTGATGTGATCGAGTCATCCAGATGTTATCAGACTAGCATAGGACCTAGCCACAGTGTAGTATCAAATGTATTGTTTCAATATACGGTATAAACTGGGTTTGTTTTTATAACTATGGATTGTAACACTTCTCTATGTTTCCACAAAAATTAGATGCTTCAGTTAGTCACCACATGATTATAGCTGTGTGTCAGGGCAGATGCCAGGAGCAGATCAGCAATAACTCACATGCTCTTCCTGCTTACTGAACCCTGTTACCTCTTCAGCTTCCAACATCTCTTTCTCCCAGACTACTCATCATTGTCCCACCACCAAACCCATGGTTCTGAGTCTTCTTTCCTTGGGGATTCTGTAGCTGGTGCCTTCCATCAGTTCTCTCTATCCAGTCAGTCCATGACATTGTGCGTATATAGAAGGGGGAAGGAAGGAAAATGGAATTCATCAATCTGAATGAAAAATAGTGTAGGAAACAGAACAGACTGTGATAGGCAGGGAAGGGTTGTAGCTCAGTGGTACAGAGCATACTTTGCATGCAAAGGATCTCAGCATCAATGCCTGGCATCTCTAAGTAGATCTGGGAATGACGCCTATATGGAACTCTAGAGGGCCACTGAAAGTCAGTATAGACAGTACATTTGGCAGGAAGAGCAAGTAAATGCAAAACTTATTACTAAGAATACTATATGAATGAGACTCACCAGCACAAATCTAGCAGTCCATTTGCATCAAAACTGCTAATATGAACTCCTCCCCCCTCCCTCCCCCACAGAGTCTTCGGCTGTTATAAGGCCATTCCTATGTTCCTAATCAAGAAGCTTCTTTTCAAAAATCAACTCATGATTTTACTTTTCTCATCTGCCAACATTAATCTAACACAAGGAGCAGGTTTGCCCTCTATCCAGGCCATCACCATGCTTTCATCATCTGGAAAGGGGCTTGATATTTTTACCCACCCACCCCTTTTTAGCTCTCTCTGTTGCTTACTTAGGATCTGTAGGATAACTTGAACCCTTTTGTATGATCAATATTTTCATCCATGTTACCTTGATAGTTTGTCACTTTGTGTACTTCAAAGCTTCTCTTCTCGGAAAAACGAGAGATAGCAATTGTTTCTGATTTAGATGTTAATTGGATGCATATGTGAACTTTATTCTCTAGAACCTCTTTTGAAACTGCAGATGGTCTGTTCTGTTAATTCTTGGGTATGGGAGGAGGGGTTTTCTCGTCTCATTTTCCCTTCTGTACTATTTGTATGACATGTTAAATTAGAGTTGGACCTAACAGAAGAGGTAATACCCTGTTATGATCCTCTTAGGCTGTGAGTACAAGGTCTGTGGGGTGATGATCAGTAAACGTAATTAAAGTGAGCTGTAAGCAGTGAATTCCAGTTTTGCCTTCAGGTCTAGTCCAAGAGATTGCACTGAGATATGCAGGGATATTTTAGGATAAAAGGGGACCATGCTGACTTCTCTTTATGGAAAGAGATTGTCTTCAAATGTAATCAGTGTTGTGATTTTCAGCACTATTTGACACACGTTGTTATGGTCAAAATACAGATGGTTTCCACCCCCTTGCTTTTTTAATGTAAAATCTGCCTGCTCCCACTGATTCATACACTTGTACTACTCTCTGAGGGTTCTACAGATAATCTCAATAAATAACTGGGATGCAGATCAAAGACCCAACACTAATAACTATGCTTGCTCCAAGTACATCTTATTTTATAATACAGAAGTTGCCATACAAATCTGAGAAAGAAAAACCCCTGGATATGATTCTGGATGAGATAGGCTGTTGAGCGTGTCGAGTGCTATGTTTGTTTAAGGAAATATAATTTCCCAGCTCTGAAACATCTTCGAAAGGTGCTGAGTAGCTTCAGCTTCCTGCTGAACTCAATGGATGGGACTGCCAATAACGGGCAGCATTTCATATTAGAGCATCTGCTAATGCTATTGAGTTCTGGTTAGTCACTGGTTTTGTAATCATTTTGACACCTGAGCAAATAATAGTGGAGTGTGAAGCAAGTGAAGTTGTTCATTCCATTCTGTTATCCTGCTGGGCGTAGCAGCTGGATTGTTTTGCCAAGCGATCTAAGTTTGGTGGTCCTTTCAGGGTCCTCTCTAGACCCCAGTGAGCCAGATCCCTGAATAGAGTCCTCTTTGATTAGTTTGCAGAGCATGCATGACAAACCTTGAACATGATGAATGAAGTATGTGGTTCATGCATTATGGATGGGTGGGAAGGTGGCTAGCTGGGAGAGAATGAATGATGGATTTGGTCATATTTACATTCATTCTAGTACCACATAAGTGAATAGGTACAATAATTCATGCTGTTGGAAATTGAATTTATTGCAGTAAAGTGTAAATCTTTTTAAGCAACTCTGTGTTATTCATGCCTATTCTCCTTGTGCTTCTTTCCTCCTTTCTATGTATGAGCATGTTCAAATTACTCATGCTTACCCTAGAACATAATCTCATCCAGTTAAGTGCCCGATATTGAAATTAACATCATATTGGAGATCCCACAAGATTCTCAAATGCTTGTAGTTTCCATGTTATAAGCCTTTTGGTATGAATGTGCTTCCAGTTAAGAAATAGTTGTGAGCTATCTTCCTGTGTTTATTATTTGTATTCTGTGCAAGCTATGAGTGAAGAAGAAGCATGGTATCTGAAGCTGCAACAAGACTTTTAAAAAGTGTTGGTCCTAACAGGGGTAGGAAGGGACAATCTGGGC